>NC_065537.1:29593113-29912183 GCF_932294415.1 Quercus robur | reverse complement strand
ACAATCTCGTGCATCATACGGGTTAGAGACTAGTTACTATTATAATAATCACGCAATTTGACTTCGGGTTTTAAGTTTATTATATGTCCATGTTGTTATATTTCCTGGCTTTGAATAATTAGTAAAGCTCATGTTACATAAGAGTAGCAATATTCAATGAATTCTTTTATTACCATGTTAGTGCTAGGGGGTTCTCTGGAATATATATTACATACCTATATGTCTAGATATGTATATATACATGCACAGAAGCATACACGGTTAATTTTCTGATGAATTATACATTTTTTCCATTTTAAATCTTCTTTGTTCTTGTAGGTTGAAAACATGGGTCGCACAAATTATGGGCCATACATGTTTGATAGAAAGGTAAAGTATCTTGTAAAATAGTTTACTTTACTGTCAAACCTGTATGGCCCATAATTTGTGCGACCCATGTTTTGAACCTACAAGAACAAAGAAGATTTAAAATGGAAAAAATGTATAATTCATAAGAAAATTTACTGTCAAACATGTGAGGATCCATGTTATGGCTATCTCGGATTAGTCGTCAAAATTTGTCTAGTTTCTTTTCTGTTGTTATGGGAGGATCCATTTTCTTCTTTGTTGAATAAAAAACTTTTGAATTTTCTATTGAGGAAGGAGGTATTTTTTGTATGTTACGTATTTATAAGAGAAGCAGGGACTCCTTACGTTCAGCGTTCATGAGCAAAGAGAGTGCAAAGTGTTTGCTAGCCATTGTTGAGGACCTCATGTCCAATGTTTCTCCTGGAGAATTTGCGCAAACCTTTACACTGTGTTTGGTTGGGGTGATTTTAGGGAGGATGAAAAACATAGGGAGGAAAAGTGGGTGGAAAACAGTGTTTTTCACTGTTTGGCAAAAGATGGAAAATAGTAAGGATGAAAAACCCGGAAGAAAATTTTCTCTCCCGCGAAAATTGTGGGGAGAAAACTCAGAAAAGTGGACTTGTGGCATTTTTACACAAATGCCCTTTGGAATCAAGTTAAAAAAATAAAAAAAGAGAGAGCACTGGAGAATAAGAGCTACACCTGCACTAGCTAGAAGCCTGAAACGTTCTTGAATGAGGAAGACAAAGCAAATAAAAGAAGGGGGATAGAGATATATAAGGACAACGTGTGGAGGGGGGGAAAAAAACTTATGGATGGTAAGAAGGCTGAGAAAGGACAAATGATATAAAGAATAAAAAATTTTGAGAAATGTTACCACAATATTTTCACAATATTATTTAATGAGTACAAATAAATCTATTTCTTACCTATTATGTAACAAAAGTATAATAGTCAATTTATATAAACGACATTTTCTATCCTCTCACTTTTCTTTTCAACTAAACAAAAGAATTTTCCACCCTCCCACTTTTCCATCCCTCCAACCAAACACACACGAGGGAAAACTAAATATTTTCTATCCTCCTACTAATTTTTCATTCTCCCAATTTTCCACTCCTCCATCCAAACGGACCCTTAGGGATGGAGAAAAAGTTTTCATTTTGCAATTAGGTTCAAATGCTCATGGCTCTTTCCTAATGATCTCAGAACTTTTACGTGGTCGTCGGAAAAGCTTCATTGTGGTGCCAAAAGGAAAATTGGGTAGTGGTTGGAGAGGTTTTGGATTTAATCTGCGGAAGGCCATTGCTCTAGAGTCACTTGCTGCCAAGCCGCCATCTTAGAATGTATCTAGGCTCTAACAGTCTGTCTTGTTACCTACGGAAAGGTGTTGGAAGAGTTATTCTAATACTCTGTTACTGGCAGCGGCTGAGGGATAGCAGTAATTCCAAATTTTCAAAAAAAAAAAATCTGTTTTGGGCAGTATGTCATCACCAAAATTCAAGCGAAAGGAATTCTAGGAAGGATAATGCTCAGATTAGGGCAAAAATCTTGCCAGTTATAAATGGAATATCATCTAACAGAATTAAAGATGGCTTGGTGTTAGATGTCTCATTAAGGCTGGCACGTGGGTTGGATGGTAAGTGTTTTTTTTTGGGGGGGGGGGGGGGGGGGAGAGGGGTGGGGTCCAATGGTCCAATGTTCAAGAAGTGGGCCAAGATTCGAATCTAAAGCCGAAGCCCGTGGTTGCCAATAATTCTAACATTAACCCAAATCTCAAACCAAAACCCATTTCAGTGTGGCAGCCCAAATTCTCTCAGCACACTACTTCTTCTCATGTGCTGGAGACCCAATATTTTGCTTTGCCTAAATCTGACCAACAGAAGCCGATCCTCCCGTCTATTCCAGCAATCCATTGGGCTTCTCTACCGATAATACCCACCTTCGCTATTGCAGTGCATGAGCCGACCCAAACACTTCTTGAGTAGATCGGCATTGTGATGACCTCCAACGAGGCAGTGGTTGACTCAATTTGTTCCGATGAGTCCATTGAGTCATTTAAGGGGTCAGAACATACATTTGATTGCAATGAAGCCTTGCAACGGGACTTGCGAATGATTCTTCGGGAACATTCTGGCAACGTAATCAAGAAATGGGAGAATTTTGAGCAATGGATCCTCAAATTACGTGATGGGAGGAGGGTGGCAGTCCCGATACAGATTTCATTGCCACCTTGTAAGGCAGTACAAGGCCAACTTTGTTTGCAAGTAAAAAAAATATCATACATCTTTTAATCATAATTGTATTAGATTTCACAACTCAAAAAAAAAAAAATATATATATATATATATATATATTAGATTTCATATTTTCTTTTGATGGAACGTGCTTACGTGACTAATATATAATATTTTTCGCTTTGCTTCATTGATGGTTCATATTAGGGGTGTGCGCAGTTCGGTTTGCTCGGTATTTTTTCAAATTTGTTACCAAATCGATAGGAATCGGTTTTGTAATAATTAAAACCGATGCATACCGATTAGGGTCGGTTTTCCGACCTATGGCGGTGCGGTTTGATCGACTCGGTCTAATCGGTTTGGTCGGTTTGATTTGAAACATTAACAAAAAAAAAATTTGTTCACTGTTCACATAAAAAAATTTGTTCGACAAATCTATTCACATAAATAAAATCTGTTTGCATTAAAAAACACTATTCAACAAATCTGTTCACCCAAATAGTAATCATCCAAGGACATATTAAATTACTCGCAAACACAAAGACAAATACATACGACACTCAGAAATACAAAGAGATATTAAAGTAAGTGCCTAAGTGGGACTAAAGTCAAACACAAACACAAAGTCATTTATTTTATGCCTATGATACACAGTACACACGACACTCAGAACCTCACCAAATACAAATCACTCTCAAATTCTCAATCACTCGCAAACACAAAGACAAATACAGACACAAACACAAACACAAGCTCTCACCAATAAATCAAAATCATAAACTTCACTTCTCTTACAAGCCTAAAACCCATTGTACTATATTTTACAACCCCAAAAAACTACGAAGTACATGAGATTAAGAATCATTCATGCTTACCGTTGGTTTGCCGTGACTGGTGAGCGACGGCGAGAGCTCAGGCGAGCGCCACTGCGTCAGGCCGTGACTGATGAGCGACGGCGAGAGCTCAGGCGAGAGCTCAGGCAAGCATCACTGCGTCAGGCGAGACTAAGAGGCGAGAGCGAGAGAGAGTTAAAGGATATCAGGAGATTCAGGACAAAAGAATGAATTTATATGGCCTTGAGGATCTGGAAACCTAGCATAAAACGCACCGTTTTGCTTTAGCTTTTGTTTTTTGTTTTTAATAACACCCATACGACGTTGTTTCATTAAAAAAAAAAAATTAAAATCAGAACCTGTGAACGACAGTGTATCCAAACTGTAGGGAGAAACGAATACTGGGTTTGGTATCGGTTCGGTATCGGTGTGGATCGGTTTCGCCTTCTTTGATCCGGTGACTGCACTGCACCGGCGTCGGAACGGGCTTCGCCCTCCGAACGCCGACCTCGGCTCATTCGGTCGGCGCTAGTGTCGGGACGGTGTCGTCGGCGCCGGTCAATTGGGTCGGCTCCAGTATTCATTTGCTCACCCCTAGTTCATATTGTTGTTTTGCCGACAAAATTTTGGTGGTTAATATCAACAAGTGAGAGCGGTTGGATTGTCAACAAGATTTTGGTTGTTAATATCAACAAGTGAGAGACTCTCACTTGTCTCATCAGTTTGCTGGTTTAGAAGAGAAAGGTTAGAGTGCCTGCAGCTTATCCTAAGTTAATACAAGTATACAACCAACCAAATGGAAAGATGCAAAAAGCTGCCAAGCACTCTTTCCATTTGGTTGTATAAATATAAATAAAAGGAGGATGAAAAAGAAGAAGAGAAGATCAAGCAAATTACACGAAGTTTAAATGCAAATCTGTGATAAATCCACATCAACAAACAGATCTATATTAAAATACAACTAGAGTGCCATTCGGTAAATAAAAAAATAAAAATGGCCCTCAAGAGTTTTCAGCAAAATGTTAATAAGAAAAGATAACCTCTGAAGCAGAGCAAAAAATCTGCTACATGCTCAAAGTAAGAAATCTGTATACAAATTGCACCTTATTATGCCTAAAACAATGAGATTACCAACAAAACAGTGGTTTGTCAAAAGACTCAAAAACAGTTTTAAGTATGGTACTTCTTTTTACAAGCAAAACTTGCTTTAGTTTTGCTGTCATAGTAAAACTGGACTTACAACTAAAGGCTAATTATTAAAAGTTACAAGGAGAGGTCAGGCAATGAAATCCACACAACCCCCATACGTTACATAGAAAGTTCAGGTGTATAGTATATACAGCCTCACCAGTTATCTCCAGATGCTTTGTTCTCATTCTCAGCATCAAAGTTGATGGTTTTGGATATTTCAAAACCTGCTGGCATAAGATGTCTAGCTTCCATCTCACCGTATAACATCTTTGCTAATTGACTTTTTCCACACTGACAAAGTCCAACAAAAACTTTAGATAAGATGCCTGAATCAGGAGTCATAGATCTCTCAATCATTTCCCTCAACACTTGAACTGTTCCATCAAAATCCTCATTCTTGCAGAAGGTTGATATCAATATCTTGAAAGTTTGTTCATTAGGATGGCAACCACACCTTACCATGCTTTTATACAGCTGAAAGGCCCGCTCAGAGTTCTTCCTCACACACTGACCACTAATAAGGGCAGAAAAGGTCGAGGCATTTGGTACTAAGTTCTCCTTATCAAGTTCTTTTACCAGATATGCTGCTTTCTTTGTCTTACCCTCCTTGCATAGTCCCAAAATCAAGGCATTATAAGTCAAGATATCAGCCTTAACTTGACTCCTCAACATCTCATCATAAAGCCTACCTCCCATCTCACTGTTACCCACTTGACTATACCCATTTATCAAGGTGTTGTAGGTCACAGTATTAGGAGAAACATTCACCGCTTTCATCTCATTGAAAACCTTACCAGCTTCATGTAATTTTTCTTCCTTGCAAAACCCATAAATGAGTGTGTTAAATGTAACCACATTCGGATGGACCCCATTCTTCTCCATTGAGTTTTTAAGCTTTATCGCGGAGCTCAAAAGAGCCTTATTGCAATATCCTGCAATTAGCGTATTATAAGATGCAATATTTGGACTAAAACCCATGCCTTCCATCTCCCTAAAAATCTCAACAGCCTTGTCCAATTTCCCCAATTTACAATAAGAACACATGACCATATTAAGAGTATAAACATTTGATGAAATCCTATAACGCTGCATTCCTTTATAGAATGCCAAGGCGATATCCATCCTGTGCAAATCAAGCAAAGAACTCATGTATGCATTACATGACTCAATAGTAGGAAAAAACCCATAATCTTTCATTCGACAAAAAATATCAGTGGCATTCCTAAACTTCTTCATATGCGCAAGAGTCTTGAAAAGTGAGTCAAAAACACGAGGTGAAGAATCACACAAGCGGTACAAGTGCAGCATTTCTTCAAACAGATTCAATGGCACATCTATCGAACCTGATACAAGAACCTTCCTCAAAATGGACTCCGCAGACTTGAACTTCTGGTTTTTGGTGAGAATGTGGAGGATTATTGAATGGGTTTCAAGGTTATGACCACATGGTTTCTGAATCCCAACCCATTTAAAAAACTCGAGGGAAAGAACATGGTCCTTCTGAATCTTTAACAATATATGTTTCACTCTAAGGGGTGTTAGACCGGTTGATAAGGAACTGAGCTTAGACCAATCAGAGTGAATTAGATGGCTGTGTGCAACATTTATGAAATCAAGGTCCTGACCTCTGGGTTCAGGGATTGTTCTGTGGGGTATTGGAACTGGTTTCCAACTTCTTCCTAAATCCACAGGGATGCTGGGCTTTATAGTGCTCTGAGTTATAGC
Source organism: Quercus robur (assembly GCF_932294415.1). Classification (NCBI taxonomy): domain Eukaryota; kingdom Viridiplantae; phylum Streptophyta; class Magnoliopsida; order Fagales; family Fagaceae; genus Quercus; species Quercus robur. Next base: position 29,905,849 of record NC_065537.1, on the reverse strand, counting down.
AACAGAATTAAGGAAAGTCGAAAATCGACAAAATGGAAAACTATTATTCATAATTTCCTGATATAGAAAGAAAATGGTTTTTCTTTTTGGTTTGTGAAGAAGCAGAAAAATTTGGTGTATAACCAAAGTGAATATTTCCGCCCAATTCAGCAAAATGAAAGTGAAATGGATCTGGGTCTTGATGAAATTAAGAGAACTAAAATGTATAGCATAGGAAAAATGTACATGATTATTGAAGATCCACTAACTTTGGTTGAATGCATAGACCAACAGAAATGTATACCCTTTGGATTAATTTACTTTGCTTATGAACTCTGACCCTTCACTGGGGCATTATAACAAGCAAAGCCTGCTTGTAGTTTGCTCTGAACTTCACCAAGGAGAAAAAGAAGAAACAACAGAGTTTTGAACTTATGGTGGCAGTGAAATAGGGGGGGACATGAGTGGAAATGACGACAACGCATGGGAGAGGAGAGGAAACTGTTATGATTTGTCTGAAAGAGTTAACGTAAAACAGGTTCACCCAGTAACTGGTTATGCAGAATATAATATCAGTTAGGATAAAGTGGGCAACAAAATTGGAGGTAGTGTAGAAGGACACTTAAACAAGATTAGAATTTCATACAAAGGTGTTGACATCAGAAACTAAGCCTCTACCAACTGATTCTCCAAGACAGATTGCTATCTGAAAAGAAAAGGAAAAAGAAAATTTTCTACAATCATTTCCAATATCCCAAAATAAGATAAGCAGTATGAATGAAATAAATTAACACACAAAATCAACTTGGAGACCATCAACCAAGTTGAGTTGGTTGATTCTGTTGATGATCCTGTGCCATTACAAGATAGTAAATTCCTTGATCAACACAAGAAAAATGTGCAAAAATGATGCAGGGAAATGAGAACCCTAACAATTTGCCATAAATCAGCATGTATTGTGTAGCTACCCAGTTTATACCTATTTGAAAAAGCTGAACGAAGAAAATGGTGAAATTTGAAATGCTGTAAATTGAAAAGGTTGTATTTGCCATTAGCTAAATCACCTGAGGGGAAACAAAAACACCAAAGCGGAGAATAAATAGGTTCCAACACACCACATTTATAAAAAATGGAAAAATTGTTCCGACACAGAAACAAAAAGCAACAGAGCTAACAAACATAATACAGTGAGAAGATGAACATGAAGGTCAGATCAATGCAGGAAAATTCCTAGATCAGCATCACAAGAAAAATGTGCAAATATGATAAATGGAAATGTGAAATGTAGCAATTTGCCAATAAAACAGCACGTAAAGGAACCCAGTTGGACAGAAACAAAAGACAAGAGAGGTAGGAAACATATGCATAGTAGAGTGAGAGTGAAGGGATCAGCATGAAGGTTTGATGATCATTGATCAATGCATTGGTAGCGGAGAAAATTCGAATGTCGGTAGAAGTCTAGTCTAGAATAGCATTCCATACTAGAATGTAACTCCACGCCTTTTTCATACAACCCGTTTTGCTATGCTTAATTAATTAAGCAAAAAGCATCTTGTTGTAGAAAAGGCTGTGAATGTCACAAATGCTATAACTATAACAAGGACTAGGGCCCTCTCCATAGTACACTACCAACATAATCTTCTTCTATATTTTATATAAAGCGAAAATCAACACACAGAGACAATAGAATGGAAAGAAACAAAGAACGATGAGTGGCAGTTAGTAGAGAGAGAGAGAGAGAGAAATTACAAAGTGAAAGAGTTGCCCCCACTTCACTCCCAACAAATACAATCACAAATTCACAGATCAATTATTCAATTCACAATCATCCTCAGTAAAAAAAAAACACCGCAATCGCACAAACTATAAGCGTATGGTGTGGAGAAAGAGCATCAGAGAATATTTATATATATATATATATGTATGTATTGAAAGAGAGAATAAATACTTGAAATTGGGATGATGGAGCTCGGAGAGGCCGGCGCCGGCGGCGTGGTCGGTGGGTCAGTGGCCGGTGGTGGTGGTTGATGCTTGATTATTTCTCTCTATCTCTCACACCCTCTCGTCTCGTCTGTTTCTTTTTTTTTTTTTTTTTTAATTTGGAATTAGGTTAAACGGCTTATCTTTCCTTGTTGGGCTCGGGCCTGGGCTGATATGTTCTTGGAGGGGAGGGGGCCCAAAGGCCCCAGAGGTATATCTCGGTTCTCTCTCTCTCTCTCTCTCTCTCTCTCTCTCTAATAGTCAAATAAGTGTTATTGTGTTATTATATCATGTATTGTTTGATACTTTGATTGTGGATTGTTGTCTGTTGAGTTCGTGGTCGTGGGTTGTAATTTTTAAAGATTGAAGACAAAAAAAAAAAAAAAAAATGCAAGCCTTTTTACATGGCAGTGGAGCAGAGCTAATTCGGTCCTATTGTTGAAAATTAACACAATTTCATAGAATTCTAAAGAAATTCTAATTAATACAATAACATCAGTACTTTGTGTGTTTGGAAGCATATTATAAGCAAGTCTTTTGTTTTTGGTTTTTTTGGTACCTTTTACGTATGTCTTTTTTATAAATTTAAAAAAAAAAAATTATGTGAAAAATACATTATTGGTCTCTAAAGTTTGCTTCTTGAACACTATTGGTCCTTGAAATTTTAATTGAGCACAATTAGTCCACGAAGTTTAAAAAATGAGCACAAGTCATTTCTTTGTTAACAGTGTTAGTCTTAATGCCTATTGTGACTAACAATCACATGGCAATTTTTAAGTGACATGTCATCAATTTTAATATTAAAAATTGAAAAATCAAATCTAAGGTGTTAGACCCGTTTTGAAATTGGTCTCCTAAAATCAAAACCCCATATTTTGATGCTGATGAGGATAAAAAGGAGAGAGCCTCATACTGACGGTGTTATGCTGTCTTCAATAAATAGACGGAGCAATAGCTGACGGTTGGATTTGATGGCCTCCAAGACTGACGGTTTTATCAAGTGACGCCCAAAAAGCTGAAGGAGATGCGTTGAGGCAGACGGTCGAGTCATGAAGTCGACTTGCTTCCCATGTGATAAGTCAAGAGTTGACTTGTTTCCCACGCAAGAGAATATTCAAAGGGACTCCTATAAGGAAAGGATCCCGGAAATTACGCCCAAAAGGACTCCTATAAGGAAAAGACTTCTACTCCAAGGAAACGAGGGATGACCCTCGCTACTATAAAAACTTTAGCACTCTCGTTACCCGAGGTACGCATAATTTTACCCTCTCTAGCACTCTAGAGCAGTGAGAATAGTTCTAACTTGACCTTCGGAGGGTATTTGGCCGGTACCACACCGGTACACTCCGCTAGGTTATTCCTTTTCGTTGTGCAGGTGCCGTTTGCGATCGAGTGAGGAGCGTGTGACTCATTGGTGGTATTGTTTTCGGTATCATCAGTTGGCGCCGTCTGTGGGAACGCTTTAGCACGTTCTCGCCTTCAAGACAAGAGAGTTACATGGTACTCACTCGCTCAATGGCGACCAACAACGACATTCAAGAAGAAGAAACTCCTACAACCGCGCTTGAAAGACAGGTGAGGACTCTCGCCGCCGCCGTGGAGCGCCTCACGAAGCAAAATCACGACCTAGAAGAGCAACTGAGACAGAAGGATGCAGCTCCCAACAACCAAGGAGCAGAGCAGGAAGGAACCAGCGCTGACAGGAGAAACCAGGAAGGACCCCAGGCCAGCAACGCCCCGAGCAAACCTGAACGACAGAACACGAGCATCCCCTCCCTCGCGGAAACCACTCCGCCCCTCGTTCTCGCGGAGATGCAAGCCATGAAGGAACAAATGGAGGTTATGATGAATGCTCTCAAGGGACGAGTATCGAGCGACCTTGACGACCTTGTCAACCGAACGGACTCGCCGTTCACCACTACCGTCAACGCCTACCCATTGCCAAGTAAGTTCCGCATGCCGCAGATAGACAGTTATGACGGGGTCAAGGATCCACTGGACCACCTGGAGACCTTCAAAACCCTAATGCACCTTCAAGGAGTAGCGGACGCCATCATGTGCAGGGCCTTCCCTACAACGCTAAAGGGCGCAGCAAGAATTTGGTTCAGTCGACTGGCCCCAAACTCCATCAGCACCTTCAAAGAACTCAGCGCTCAGTTTACCGCACACTTTATTGGAGGCCATCGGTACAAGAAGTCTACGGCTTGCTTGATGAGTATGAAGCAGCGAGAAGACGAAACTCTAAGAGCCTACATCTCCCGTTTTAATAAAGAGGCGCTCTCGATCGACGAAGCTGACGACAAGATACTTGTCGCGGCATTTACAAATGGGTTGAAGAAGGGCAAGTTTTTGTTTTCCATATACAAAAACGACCCAAAAACTATGTCAGAAGTGCTTTATCGTGCCACAAAGTATATGAACGCTGAAGATGCACTCTTAGCTCGGGAAGAGAGGCCTAGAAAAAGAGAACGGCAGGAAGACGGTCGGCAGGACCAAAACCGAAAGAAGGCAAGAACCGCGGACCGAAGGGACGAAAGACGCCCTAAACCCCCGGGGGGAAGGTTCACAAGCTTCACTCCGCTGACAGCCCCGATAGATCAAGTCCTTATGCAGATCAAGGACGAGGAATCACTGACGTTCCCAGGAAAGCTGAAGAGTGACCCCAACAAACGTTCCCGAGATAAGTACTGCCGATTCCACCGCGACCACGGCCACGACACAGCAGATTGCTATGACCTCAAGCAGCAGATTGAAGCCCTTATTAGACAAGGAAAGCTGCAGAGATTCGTTAGCAAGGAGAGGGCGGATCCCCCCGCACAAGACCAGCACCCCCGACGGGACAATGAGCGACCAAGGCCCCCAATTGGGGATATAAGGATGATCGTAGGAGGGATGACCGCTGCCGGGTCATCCAAAAAGGCCCGTAAGACCTATCTCCGGATGATACAGAATGTTCAACTGACGGGAGCTGTGCCGAAGATAGCAAGAAGAGAAGGTCCCATAATCGGATTCTCAGAAGAAGACGCGCGACGCCTTCACCATCCACATGACGACGCACTCGTCGTCAGCTTGCGTGTAGGAGATTACAATATGCACCGGGTGCTCGTCGACAATGGCAGTTCAGCAGATATCTTATACTACACCGCGTTCCAGCAGATGAGGATCGACAGGGGGCGACTGATCCCAACAAATGCCCCGCTAGTCGGCTTCGGCGGGAGCCGAGTATTCCCATTAGGCGCGGTCACCTTATCCGTAATTGTGGGTAATTACCCCCAACAGATAGCCAGGGACGTGACATTCTTGGTTGTTGATTGCTCATCAGCTTACAACGCTATCCTCGGGCGACCCACGCTCAACTCATGGAAGGCAGTAACCTCCACCTACCACCTAATGATTAAGTTCCCAACTGACTACGGAGTAGGGGAGTTGCGCGGGAGTCAGATGGCCGCGCGCGAATGTTACATAGCCATGGTGGAAATGGAGGATCAGGTTCAAACTTTAAGTATAGAAGAGCACCGGACGGTAACGGAGCCGGTTGAGAAGCTAGAAGAAATACCCCTTGACAGTTCCGATCCTGGCCGAACGACCAAAATTGGAACACTCGCTAACCCCACGACCCGTCAAGAGCTCATAACATTCCTTAGGCAAAATCAAGACGTATTCGCATGGGGTCATGAAGATATGCCAGGAATAGATCCTTCAATCATGGTGCATAAGCTGAATGTGTCGCCCGCCTTTTCACCCGTCAGACAAAAGAAGAGGGTGTTTGCCCCGGAGCGAGACCTAGCCATAGCAGAGGAAGTCAGAAAGCTACGGGAAGCAAGCTTCATCAGGGAAGTGTACTATCCCGACTGGTTAGCAAATGTAGTAATGGTGAAGAAAGCGAGCGGGAAATGGCGGATGTGTGTGGACTTCACCGACCTTAACAGAGCTTGCCCCAAGGATAGCTACCCCCTACCCAGGGTCGATGTCCTAGTAGACTCCACGGCCCGACACCAGTTGCTGAGCTTCATGGACGCTTTCTCAGGATACAACCAAATCCGAATGCACGAAGCCGACCAGGAGAAAACGTCGTTCGTAACTAGCCAAGGCCTATTCTGTTACAAGGTCATGCCCTTCGGCCTCAAGAACGCAGGCGCAACGTACCAAAGGCTCATGAACAAAATGTTCGCACAACAGATTGGGAGGAATGTCCAGGTCTACGTGGACGACATGCTAGTTAAGAGCCGGAGGGAGGAAGATCATCTAGGAGATCTCAAAGAAACATTTGATACACTCCGCTCCTACAATATGAAGCTCAACCCAGGGAAGTGCGCCTTTGGAGTAACGGCAGGAAAATTCTTGGGATTCGTGGTGTCTCAAAGGGGAATCGAGGCGAACCCGGATAAGATCCGAGCCATTATGGAAATGACACCGCCAAGAAGTATAAAGGAGGTGCAGAGCCTAAATGGAAAAATAGCGGCACTTAACAGGTTCGTGTCAAGAGCAACGGACAAGTGTTTGCCATTCTTCCGGACATTGAAAAAATCCTTTGAATGGACCAACGAATGCCAGCAAGCGTTCGAAGAATTGAAGATTTACCTCTCCTCTCCACCGTTGTTGAGCCCGTCGCAGCCGGGAGAAGAGCTTTTTCTCTATCTGGCCGTCTCCCCCGCAGCTGTTAGCGCAGCCCTGATGAGAGAAGAAGAAAGAGTGCAAAAACCCGTATACTACGCAAGCCGAGCGCTTCGCGGTGCCGAGGAAAGATACCCGCCGATGGAAAAACTTGCCTTCGCATTAGTTACGGCAGCCCGAAAGCTCAAACCGTACTTCCAAGCTCATACGGTAAATGTCCTGACTGACAAACCTTTACGGCGAGCAATGAGCAGCCCCGAGGCCGCGGGCCGACTGGCATTATGGGCGATCGAGCTAAGCGAGTTTGACATTCAGTATCGTCCGCGGACCGCCATCAAGGGACAGGCTGTCGCCGACTTTATAGCTGAGTTCACCCATGACGAGGACCAGGGGGCAGCAGAGTCCCCTCAATGGAGCATACATACGGACGGATCATCCAACAGGCAAGCCGCAGGGGCCGGCATTGTGTTGCTATCACCTGAAGGAGACACCATTGAATGTATGGTCCGTCTAAACTTTCCCGCCACCAACAATGAATCAGAATATGAGGCTCTGATAGCAGGACTCGACCTTGCCAAAGCAGCAGGAGCCGCAAGGGTAGTCATCTACTGCGATTCACAGGTTATCACCAACCAGATAAATGGAGACTACGAGTGCAAGAGCGAAAAGATGAAGAAATACCTTGACGAAGTAAGGACAAGAGTGGGCGACCTAGAAGCCAAAATCATCCAGATTCCCAGAGAGGAAAACGAGCGAGCAGACCGTCTCGCGAAGGCCGCCTCAGCAGAACGAATGGTCGTCCCTGGTAATGTACTCTCCTTTGTACAGCTTTCCCCGCTAATAGATCTCAGCAATATGCAGGAAATATGCTCCGACAGCGGCTGGGCAGCGCCGTTGGTTTCATACCTAAAAAGCGGGGTCTTACCGGACGAAAAGGAAGCCGCAAGGAAGCTTAAAGTCCAGGCGGCAAGGTTCGTCCTGATAAAAGACGTCCTATACAAGAGAGGTTTCTCCCGACCGTATCTGAGATGCTTGGGTGCGGAAGAGGCGGACTACGTCATGAGAGAAGTACATGAAGGAATCTGCGGAAACCACTCAGGGTCCAGATCATTGGTACACAAGCTTGTACGAGCAGGGTATTATTGGCCCACTATGCAGAAGGACGCCGAAGCCTATGTCAGGGCCTGCGACAAATGCCAACGGTTCAGCAATATTATTAGACAACCAACCGAAGAGCTGACCCCAATGACAGCCCCATGGCCGTTCGCACAATGGGGATTAGACATTATGGGACCATTCCCTACAGCTATGCGGCAGCTGAAATTCCTGGTAGTAGGCATCGACTATTTCACGAAATGGGTGGAAGCTGAAGCTTTAGCCACGATTACGGAGAAAAACGTTCGGAGCTTCGTCTGGAGATGCATCGTATGCAGGTTTGGCATTCCTAGAGTCTTTGTCTCGGATAACGGAAGACAGTTCGACAACGACCATTTCCGGGATTTTTGCTCACAGTTGGGAATAAAGAACCACTACTCCTCCCCCGCCCACCCTCAAGCTAATGGACAAGTCGAAGTCACAAACCGATCCTTGCTCAAGATCATCAAGACTCGGCTCGAGGGGGCAAAGGGTATATGGCCCGAAGAATTGCCAAGTGTACTATGGGCATACAGAACGACGGCAAGAACACCAACAGGAGAAACACCGTTCCGCTTGACATACGGAAGCGAAGCAGTCATCCCGGCAGAAGTCGGACTCGCAAGCTATAGGGTACACAACCATGATGAGGACAAAAACGATGAAGCTATGCGACTACAGCTCGACCTAGTGGATGAGATCAGGGCAGCAGCAGAACAAAGGCTCGCTAGGTACCAGGATCGCATGGCCAAATACTACAACTCTCGGGTCCGACACAGAGACTTCCAAGTCGGAGACCTTGTTCTTAGGAAGGTCATGGGCGCCGCTAGGGACCCTACCCAAGGGAAACTCGGCCCTAATTGGGAAGGTCCTTACCGAATCTCGTCGTGGCAGAGAAAAGGGACTTACCACCTTGAAACATTGGAGGGACAGAAGCTACCACATCCATGGAACACCGAGCACCTACGGAAGTACTACCAATAGAAGCAGCAGCATGAAGACCAATTTCTTTTATTTTTCAGCAAATTATAGTTTAACTCCTCAGATTTATCGTTTACTTTAGTTTTTTCGCAACAATACTTTTTTTAGCCCAAGGGGCAGGGTTTGGTTTTAATTACTTTTATTTAAATGCATGGCAATAAGAGGAGTTTTATTCAGAAATCACTGAAGTATATCTTTCCTCCGACGGTCCACTAAGTTTACGACCCAAGAACGACTAAGTCCATAACTCACGGACCAAGAAAAAACCCAACGGACTAATGAAAGATGTTAAGGCATCAAGGCTAAAAAAGCCAGAAAAAACAATGGTCCGAGAAGGCTAAAGCTAAAAGCTGACGGTCCAGTAGAAATATGGATCAAGCCTTCAAAACCGACGGACCAACGGAGATGTCAAAAGGCATCGAGGCTAATTGCCATCAAAATAACGGACCGAAAAAGCTAAAGCTAAAAGCTAACGGTCCAAAAAATAGAGTTCTCATATGGATCGGGCCCTCAAAACTGACGGTCCAATGGATGAAAATTTATATGGTTGACGGTCAACTTGCTGACGGTCTTACCAAAAAATGAGACTACGGACCAACAGAGATGTCAAAAGGCATCGAGGCTAATCGCCATCAAAATAACGGACCGAAAAAGCTAAAGCTAAAAGCTAACGGTCCAACGAATAGAGTTCTCATATGGATCGGGCCCTCAAAACTGACGGTCCAATGGATGAAAATTTATATGGTTGACGGTCAACTTGCTGACGGTCTTACCAAAAAATGAGACTACTTACAAATAAATTTCTCCAACCAACAAGCCTGTAAAGATGACGAGCTAACCAAAAAGGCTAAAATACAAAATAATAGACGATCACATTAAAATTAGTCAAACAATAAAAAGACAAGTGTATATGTGCAAAGTAACGGACAACAAGGGATAGATTGAATTACAAACGAAAAGCCCCAACAAACATACGGGCACTTAAAGACATTGTTCAAGAATTACAACTAATGAAGGATTAAGCGGCAGGAGCGTCCTTGGAGACCCCGTCAGCTTTATCCTTCACAATCTGATCTGAAGGCCCAGCAGAGGTAGCAACAGCAGGCTGGGCCAGAACAACCCCAGCGTCGTTAAGCAAGGAATCCAAGCTAAGGGGTTCGTCATCTCTGTCAGCGGCAGGAGTCATTGGAACGGAAGTGTCCATGGTGATTCCAGACAGATCCAGCTCCGGATAAGCTAACGACACTTGCTTCAGACAATCATCAAAACCTGCGCCATAGTAATCAGCACAAGAGTCGATGAAGGACTGAGTTGTCTTGAACTTTTCAACTGCGTCAGCCCCAGCCGTCACCACCTGCGCACGCAGAGACGAAACCTCCTCCTCAAGTCTCTTCTGCTCACCCTCTGCTTCTCCTAGCTTCTCCTTCACATCCTTCAGGTCTGTGTTTAAGAGACGGACGGCCTCCTTGTATTGCGCCTGCTGATCCATCAAGGTGGAGTTGTGCCTCCTCACCCGAGAGACGACGCCTTCTTTGGCCATGCAACGATCTTGGAGTGCTTTAACACGAACCAAGGCCTGAAGGAAATACAACCGTCAGCTATTAAGCAAGGAAAAATATCAGATTAATCAAAGTAGGAAACATACCCGTGCAATATCAAAGAAGGCTGACGCCCCCAGGTCATCCGTCCCAAGCTGAGCACAAGGATCCAGATCCGTCTGTTTGATAAGAGACTCCAGACTCTCGACAGCATGATCTTTGTGAGTCAGCAAGCAACGGGGCCCCTCAACGACAGGACCAGAAGAAGTCATCACTCCTTTCCCAGCACCGTGACTAAGCTTGGGAGGTGACTTCTGGGAGGGCGCGTCCGTAGGAGTGACGGCCACCTTCTTGGAAGGAGGATCATCCTTTCCGTCAGATTTCCTCTTGATTGAGCCCTTCAAAGAGGAATGAGGAGTTGACGCTCCATCCTTCCCCTTAGCTTTATCTTCTTCCTTCTTACGGGCGGCAGCGGCCCTCACCCTTTGCTTCGCAGCCTCCATCTCTGCAAAAAGAAAGCTAACGGATAAGTAATCTGACGGATGAATAGTAGCAGACGGATTAAATAACGCATTTACTTACGTTTTCTTGAAAATTCTTCCAACTTCCGTGCTTCGACCGTCGGCTCAGGACCACCACAATACAAATGTAGAGTGTCTAGGGTTATCAAGTCCCTACACCTACGTTGCTCAAGTGAGATGGTGAGTATCCGACGGATGAAATCCCTCTGTTCGTCAGACACCTCCGGACGAGTGATGGCTGAGACAAGGAAACAGTGTTAAAAAGAGACGGTGAAAATGAAAAGCGACGGTAAAAAGAAAGAGACGGGGGCAACCTGACTCCCTAATATAAGCCCAAGTGTTATCAAAATAACCCCCGGGCAACTTGTCCCATTCATCCGGGCGACACACCCAGTCCGTCCCTTTAACAAAGAAAAATCTATTTTTCCAATTCCTATTTGAATCCGGCATATCAAACACCAATCTTAAGTTCTTTTCACGAGGTGCGAAGTGATATGTCCCCTTGGCGGATACTTTGTGCTGGGGTCTGTAGCAGTAAAAGAACTCGTCTAGCGAAAGTTGACGGTTCCCCCCACTCAAGCGACCCCAAAGAACCTCAGCTCCGATAAAGATCCTCCAGGCATTCGGAGAGATCTGGCTGACGGACAATCCTAAGAAATCCGCCAGCTGACGGTGTAAAGCCGTCAGTGGGAGCCTAAGGCCAGCTGCGAACATGGCGTCATACATCCCCACATCAGCCGTCCTCCCTGTATAACACTTCTCATTCTTTTTAGGGAGACGGAGGGGAATGTGATCTGGGATCTGGAAACGGATACGCAACTCAGAAAAAACTCTGTTGCTCATCTTTGGGAGAAATTTATTGACGGCCCACTCCTCTGGAAGGATGAAGGGACGGTTACCTCCAGAACTCCCTGAAGTTCCCTCACTGGACTCTTCGTCATCCTCATCCTCATTACCGTCACTACTAACCTCGCTACCGTCACCCCTATCTTCGTCACTATCGATCTCTACGTCACCTTCCTCCCAGGTCCCGTCGTCAACAACTTCCTTGTCGACCCTCTCGACCTCAACCTCACTTAACACCTCTTCCCTGACTCCCTCAACACGGTCCTCTACGTCAATACTAAGGGATTGGGCGGACGTTTCTCTTCCTGACGACTCCAAAAAGCCGTCGGACTCTTGACCTGAGCCAAAGACTTCGTCGTAGCCCGCTCCATCGCGGACTGACGACTGATCACTCGACGCGTCACTTGACATCTGACTACCTACAAGTGACGGATACACCCTAAGTTCCTAGACTGACGTTCTCAATAAAAGAAAAATTCTTGGGCAAAAATAAAAATAAAAAGGAAGCAGAAAGGAAAAGGAACTTACAGGTGAAATAGATCTTGAATAAATAAAACAAAGTGTGACGGTATTGGTAAGAGCTGACGGAGCGAATCGTGAGTAAAAGCGACGGGTTCTCTCTTGAAAGATCTTCGAGGTTGAAATAGCGAAATAAGGCTGTGAGGCGTGATATTTATATAAGGGGAAAACGCACGAAACGCGAGGCGACGCCTGTGCCAGAAACGAGACCAACTATCGCGCGCCACGTGACCTTGCATTGAATAGCTCGCGACCCGAGGAATCATTCGTAATTCTTCTTTAGAAATAACTCCACATGCTGACGGTTCTAAACGTCAAGCATATAGAGTAGGGGGCAACTGATGAGGATAAAAAGGAGAGAGCCTCATACTGACGGTGTTATGCTGTCTTCAATAAATAGACGGAGCAATAGCTGACGGTTGGATTTGATGGCCTCCAAGACTGACGGTTTTATCAAGTGACGCCCAAAAAGCTGAAGGAGATGCGTTGAGGCAGACGGTCGAGTCATGAAGTCGACTTGCTTCCCATGTGATAAGTCAAGAGTTGACTTGTTTCCCACGCAAGAGAATATTCAAAGGGACTCCTATAAGGAAAGGATCCCGGAAATTACGCCCAAAAGGACTCCTATAAGGAAAAGACTTCTACTCCAAGGAAAAGAGGGATGACCCTCGCTACTATAAAAACTTTAGCACTCTCGTTACCCGAGGTACGCATAATTTTACCCTCTCTAGCACTCTAGAGCAGTGAGAATAGTTCTAACTTGACCTTCGGAGGGTATTTGGCCGGTACCACACCGGTACACTCCGCTAGGTTATTCCTTTTCGTTGTGCAGGTGCCGTTTGCGATCGAGTGAGGAGCGTGTGACTCATTGGTGGTATTGTTTTCGGTATCATCAGATGCCAAATCTAAAACTGAAACAAGAGAGAGAGAGAGAGAAATGAAATTTGTCCTCAGCCTCTTGCGACCCATTCACTGCACAGCCATTGGGCGAGAAAAGGAAAACGACATTATGAATAAAGAATAAAGTAGATCCAAAAGTAAACCATATGACAAAAGACGTTTGGTAAATCTTGTTTACTGAATCTATTTGTGATTATATAAATATATAATATTTCATCTGTCCAACATTTTTGCATAATCTAACTAATCAACAAAAGCAAACAATATTATATTCACATCAATTAACAAATAACTTGTGTTGCTAGAGTGATTTCCATCTATGGCTATGCAACGAATTGGTGACAATATAATGACACCGAAATGTCTCGTTTGAATCATCCCATATCAGCCCATATGGTTGGGGTCGCTTGCACAGTGGTTGTGCAAGGGATGGGTTGTGAAGGGCGGAGGATGGCAGCTTGGGATTTGGTTCCCTCTCTCTTTCTCGTTTTAGTTTCAAATTTGGATTGGGGAGACCCGTTTCATAACAAATCTAACACGTTGGATTTAATTTTTTTAATATAAACATTGATGTCATGTCACTAAATACTTGCCACATCATTGTTCCGTTAGCCAATAAACATTGAGACTAATGGTTGTTAACAAAATGACCAATTGCTCTCATTTTTTAAACTTCAGGGATCAATTGCGTTCACTTAAAACTTCAAGGACCAATAGCGCTTAAGAGTTAAGAGGCAAACTTTAAAGATCAATAGTATAGTTTTGCCCTTTTTTTTCTTACTTTTTCTCACTTTATTCAAAATACCAAGAATACTTTATGTTTTTAGCACACTTTCAAAAAAAAAAAAAAAGTTAAATAAGCTATTTTCAAATTAATACTAACTTGACTAAAAAATCCTCAAAAACACCTAAAATTAATAAAAAGAAATAAAATCCTAAAATTCCAAAAATTACATATATTAAAATAAAAAAACAATAAAAACTAAAAAATTATAAAAAGCAAATCCTTATATCTTGTCTGACATCATCCTTGCTAAGAAAATAATAACAAAGAACAAAACTTGTATGCTATGACTAAAACAAAAAGACATAATTCATTCAACAGTTTTATCATATATTCACAACTCAAGTCCGATAACCATATGCTTAGGCTTAGTGTACATTTGGATACCGCTTATTTTGCTAAAAACTAAAAACAATAAAAAAAAAAATTCGGTTATTGTTCATTAATGAAATCACTGTGCATTTGGCTGTTTGCACTGTTCATGCTGGACTCTAAAAAAAATAAAAAATGCAGAAAACACAACTTACTCTAAACACAGACACGAAAGGCCTTACCCAAATGGAGCTTTAGCCACAATCAATGAGGTTTAATGCCTTTCCATTTCAGATCGGTCAAGAAAGTCAGGAATAGCTCTAAAGCAATGGGCACAATGGTATCCCCTCCCAACGAAATCAACTTGTCCAAACACTCACGAGCGAAGGCATAATTACTAGTCTTGCCAACATCCTCATCCTCATTCTCATCATTGTGCCACCCAAGATCATCCTCTACATCCAATAGCATATTCATCAGCATGGCAAAATGCCACCCCGTGAACCGGGGTAACTTTCTCACCATCTAGAGGTGGCTCAACCATTAGGCAATGGCCTAAGACCCTGAATAGAAGAAGACCCTTTAAAATAGAATATATTATATATATTTGTCTTATAGTATTGTAAAAAAATAATAATAATAAAGTAAGGTCTTTCACCAATAAAAAAAAAGGCTAAAAATTTTAATTAAACCCAAAAATTTATTGAATAAAAATTATTTTAAAAATATTATCTTTCTTTCAAATGCTAAGCATTCAATTAATGTCTTTTTGTGTTTGCAGTAGTTAAAGAGTGTCAAAATTTTCAATCTCCTAAAAAATTGCACTCTTCCTTTTTTTTTTTTTTTTTTTTCTCTATCAAAATTAAAATTAAAATAAAAAATAAAAAATTTTGGGACAAATTCATTACTGAAATCTATCGTTCAATACTTAAAGTCCAATATTGCCAATAAAGACAATGATCATCTCAAAGCACGGGATGAAGTTGATAGCAGCACCAAGGCCCGTGATAACATCGACGTTGTTGCTAGGGGAGCTAAGGCAATTGAGGTAAACGTTATAGAGAGTGATGAGGTGAGGAATGGGGGTTTCACAGATATTATTATGAGCCAATTTGGCGAAAATGATGAGAGACAATTCCTGAAGATTAATATTATCGAAGGTGATGTAGAGGAAAATAAATGGAAGGAGTTCAGGCCATGAATTATAGGGTAAAAGCATGGAGGTGAGTTTGAAAATTGTGTGGTAGAGTTTTTTGAAGATGGTTTTGAATTGTTGGGTTTGGAGAGAGGTGAGGAGGAGAGACTTGAGAGCGGAGCAATTGGAATCGGAGAGGCGGGGCCAAAAATCGATGAGCTAGCAACGGATAAGGATGGCAAACATGGTGTGAGACTCAAGGAGTGGAAAGGATTAGGGGAGATTACATTACTGAAGTGCCAAGGAGTCGAAGTGAGACTACTACAAAGATTGAAAAGGGACTCGTGAAAAAAACTGTCAATACCATATTTTGATCGCCTCGTTTTGCCTGCCAAAATCCCATCCTTTTCCAAAAATTATAAAAATCACCGTTTTGATCTTGGGATTAAAGGAAAGTTTAAATTGTTGGAATTTATCTCAATTGGATGGTAGATTACCATGTTTTCCACATTCAAAGTCATGATGACCAAAATACCATTGTTGACTAAGTTGATATGTAGTCAAACTAAGTAAAAAAATTCTCAAGTGATAAATTTCATGTTTTTATGTCAAGATTAATATTTTCATCCTCATCATATTTTCTCTTTCTTCTTCAAACTCTAAAGAACAAATTCAATTCAACAAATCTATTCTCACATTTCCACCAATTTCAAATATCCCCAATAACAAACAATTACTACATTAGACTTATATAAATATATATTTTTTAAATTACTACATTAGAATATTAGATAAAGCATATAGGCATATTTAAGAGAGAAGAGATCAAGAAAGAGTCTTCCAAGGAAGACAATCACTCAAAACTCAATAAAAAGTTATGAGCATATCGTTTGTTTTTAATAAATTTCATTATATTGCTTTGTCTTTCTCTTTGACTCTCTTTCTCTAATTGTTACACCCCCAAAGCCTTCATAAAAGTGGGCTTTGCATATTTAAATTTTTTATATTATAGATTTCTCTCATCTTAATGTCCTATTATACATAAAGCACCCAAATCTTGTTTATTTATGATTGATTTCAGATTTTAAATTTGAAAAATGTAAAAGTGTAGGGAGGCTTGCCATTGGAATTCTTGTACGTCTGATTTGATAAATGTATCTCTTACTACAACCTCTTTCATTTTTGTGTATCTCTCACTAAACCCTCATTCATTTTCACACACATATATATATATATATATATATATATATCACCTTCTTTGTGTAGGTGATTTGCAGATCTACAAGCATTTATGGAGCATTTGATTTGCCGTGATGTTACATTATACCATAATATTACATTATTGTATTTTTACGTTAATGTAATTTCAATACAAGAATACAACATTACATTATTTAGGAAGGTGGTGAGATTTTTTTGAGAGAGTTTTTCAACCTATGGCGTCCACTCCTGATGATAGCTCTTTATCATCAAATCAAGATACCAATCAGTTTTTAGTGTAGACAGGGATTGAATCCCAAATTTCTTATACAACCATTAGAGACTTTATCAGTTTAGTTAACTAGAACCCACGAAGGTGGTGAGATTAAGATGATGTAATATATTTTGTAATTTTAGATTATGGTAATATTAGAAAAAATAAAATAAATCAAAAATCTTAATGTCACATTATTGTAATATGCATCACATCAAGGGCACATCACAACAAACCAAACGTCCTTTTAACATGAACCAAGGAACAGCAACAATGTGCATTGTTTATTTGGTTGGAGGCAAATAGGGACCTCGATCTTAACTATTTTCTCCATGGTCCACACTATGGCTACTTTGCCTCCCCTTAGAGCATTCCCATCAGGTGTTCTATAAAAATGTTATTTCGACACATCAAAAAGACTACTTTATTATTTTATCACACCATTTTACAATTCACCATTCATCACATCTTCTATTATTTAATTCTATACATTAAAATAATATATACAAATATTAAAATAACATTAAAAAAACCAACAATATATAAATTTACCAAAAAAAAAAAAAAACCCACCACCCTCACCACAACCTACAGCCCACCCCCACTACTAACACCCATGAACGCCCCACATCCCACCCCACCACCGTCCATCGCCCCACAACTCACCGTCAAGGACACCAAAACTACCACATCAAAACACCACATAAACACCCAAAATCAAACCCAACACATCAGAACACCACAACCAGAACAAAATCCATTGCCTATCTTTTGTTTAAAAAAAAACACAAAAAACACAACCCAAGCAACCGCATCCTACACACCCACCCACTGCCACCGCCACTAACCCACCCACCGCCGACCCATCCATCGAAACCCACCCACCATCGAATTCACCCATCAGAACCCACCACCACCAATTTGCCCATCACCATCGCAACCCACCTATAGATCGGCCCACCCACCACTAAATCTGCCCATCACAACCCACCACCAACGATCCGCCCATCACCACTTAAACCCACCCATCAAATCACTGAAAAAAAAAAAAAAAAAAAAAAAAAAAAAAAAACGACAACAACAAAGATCGACATCAGGTCAAGGAGGTGGCACGGCGAGGTTGAGAGGAAGAGAGAGAAGCAATGAGAGTAAGTAGAAAAAAGAGTGAAAAAAGAAAAGAGGAGAGGTTGATAGAGAATGGGAGAGGAAGAGATCAAGAACATTATGAGAGAGGAGAGAAAAAAGAGAATAAAAAAATATTAAAAATTTTACCATTTTTGTCCGTATGCTTCCAATTTTGAGATTATACTATTCACTCATGCCAAATATTTTGACATTTAGAACACCTGATGTGAGTGATTTTTTGGTATTTGGTGTGTCAAATGCCAATGACACATCTGATGGGAACACTCTTACAAATGATTTTTTATTTTTTCCTATACTATCGCTACAATTCAAGGGGCGGACTTTTTGTCATTTCTAAGATTGTGCTTCATATACATTTGCACATGTTTTAACGTTGTTAGGATTTTTTATATATATAAATTTGGGTTTGTTGATTTATACACACTGTTGTTATAGAATTTTTATTCTTTTCTTTTTAAAATGTTTAGTACTTTAAATCAAGTTGTTCATTACATTGAATTGTTGTAACTTAAATAAATAAATAAATAAATAAATGCTATAAGTTCATTTAGGAAAAAAGAAAAGAAAAAAGAAGCTATATGAGCATTAGATAGTTTAGAGAGATTTGGGATAACGAAATCTTTTGTTTTAACCCTATAGGAGCATTGTTTTTATTAGCTACTGTAGAGATATAATGGAAACAAAATCCTCAATTGCAATAGAAGTGAGAAACAAATAAAATGGCAGTACAAGTTCCTTCTTTTCTTTTCCTTTTTTTTTTTTTTTTTTAAAAAAACCCAGTTAATTTTATAAACATATGATAAATGGGTCCAGTTAATGTGGGCACACATTAACAATCAATTTTGAAAAAGTTTTTATGGAAAATTGAAAAACAGTCAAAATAGTGAATTATTTTTTCATTTTTCCATAAAAAGTTTTCTAAAATGGTTAACTAATATATGCTCTAATATGGTTTACTAATGTATGCTCTAAGGACACACGTTAGTAAATCCCATGATAAATTAATGAACATGACTTGTGTTCAGTGTAGTAATGCATTGGACACTTTTAGATTTGAATATGTATTTGAATCTCAACATATACACACTATAAATTAATAATACTATCATCTAAGCACTATATAAATCTCATTACACGTTCTAAGTATTTTTATGATCACAAAATATAGCAACTCCAAAGTCCAAATTATAAGTATCGACTATTAGAAAGAAAAAAAAGAGTGTGCTAGACTAGTGTGTATATGAGAAAGTATCTACAGTCTCATACAAGAATTTATCGTGTCTATGTACATAAACAATCTTTTTATGTTTATGAATAACATTTCTATCAATTAAAAAAAAATGAAAAAAAAAAATTCTTGAATAATTTTTATTAATTCCTTATTTGGTTTTTCATTCCATTCTAGATTCCTTGTGGAGACGTATGGAGTTCCATGTTCCAATCGAAAGTCAGAAAAGTACATTCTCTGATTCTTAGTACCTGGACAAGTCAACCCGGCAGGTAGCCCATTTACCCAAAAACTGAGCATGAAGAACATGCAACTGCCAAGTACCAAACTACCAAGTCCACAAGGTGAAATATAAAAAGAAGTCCACAACTGTCAACTGTAAAAATAACGGAAGGTGGCACAGAAAATCTATCCTACCTCCCAAAATTTTAATTGGCGCTCCTCACGCAGACAAAAATTCAGCGTTTCCCTCCTCAAAATTGGACTCCCAATTTTTGGAGCCAAAACTACCTCACGTTCCGTGTTTTTTTTTTTTGGATAAATGTGATTTTCTCCATTTTAATATATTATATTCAAGCTTTTAATTAATATTTTTTTATCTGGTTCCTTTTTAATTAACAATGTTAATTTTATTTTTTATAATAAGAGTGGGTCTTATCAGTATGCATTTACATTTAAAATGGAGGAGTTAAATTTTTTATATTATAATTATTACTTTTTGATATTTTAATAGGCAGATAATGAAACATCTTGAAATCTAATAAATTGATAATATATTAGATCGAACTTAGAACATCCTAATTTTAGTTTAAGCTAAAATTTAAATTGCATCATCTAAGTTTGATGAAAATTTTATAGAAATTGATTTTAATTCTTTAACTTTATTTTTATATAATTAAATATTTTAAGTTTCAAATTTATTCAATTTAAGTATTCTGTTCAATTTTGTTAAAAAATTGCTAATAAATTTTTTCTCACATGAAAAAAAATCTATAAAATTAAGAAATATATATTTATAGATTTTTTATGTGAGAACTTTTTTCAAGATAGTTTTTTTTTTTGTTCATTAGTTAATTTAAAATTTAAATAACTTAATTGAATAGAAATAAAATTAGAGAATCAATCAAACTTAAAGGATGCAATTTATATTTTAACTTTTAGTTTATAACAAAAAATCTTTTTAGTTCATTGATTCCATTGTCCAAGAAAGGTTACCAAAGTTACTTTCTTGGTAGAACAACAATTTTATTTTATTTTTTTATTTGGTTTTTTGCTAAAGATAAAACACCAAAAATTAATTTTATTTCTAGTCTCATTACACGTACTCCACATATGCAATGAGACTTTTTATTTATTTATTTCAAGTTTAATGTAACTTTTTAATTTTAATTTATTTATTGTTAGTGAGAATACATAGAAATGAATTTTTAAGAAACTTTAATTTGAAATTTGAAATGGAGTAAATTATTGGATTTAATGTGCTAATTTTTTTTAAAAATATATTAAAATATATATAAATAGAATGTGTACTAATTTTTAAGGAAAAAATTTTACCTGGTATTATTTTTAAAATTTTATTCCGTTACAATTTTTTTTTTTTGATAAATATTCCGTTACAATTTGAACTATATATTTTTTATTTTTTAAGTACAAGGATTATATAACGAGGATTATATATATATATATATATATATATATAAAAAAAACATTAACAAGCAAGGTCGAGGGCCAGGCTCATATAAAAGCAAATTGCTTTTGTATGGCGTTTGTTGTTTTAGCCGAACCGATCCTGAGTCTTACATGTTCCGAGACTTCTCTCTCTGTAATATCCACCGCCTTTCACGGAAAATTTTTCCAGTACAATCTGTTTGGCTCTCTCTGTGAGAAATTTTCTCGGAGATCGTAATTCTATAATTTTTTTTTTCTTTCTTCTTTCAAATTCTCTCTCTGCGTTTGAAAAAAGTTTTCGGGGAAGCGTTTGAATTTTATAGGTTACCTCGTTAGGGTTTCGAATCCGAATTTAGGGTTTATTTTAATTTTAAATTGAATTCAAGCCGGTGAGAGTCGGTGCTGGTGTTCAAAATCGAAGTGCGAATACTTGGAACCTCGGGGGGAAATTAGGTTCCAAGTGTTTCGGATTTATCGTAATGAAATTAGGGTTGGGAGTGTGAATTGTTCGAGTTGAATGGTTAGGAATATGATAATCAAACGAACTACGAAGCTCGAAATGCCGAAATTGAAGCGTTGCAAGCTAGAAGATCCCAATTGCGAAGAAGATTGCGCGTATTCGGTGAATCCGAAGAAAAGGAAAAGCAATGGGTATCACACAGTGGGTAATGCCGATATGAGCAATGTCTCAGGCGATTCATGGTCGAGTGGAGGTTCGTATTGGGGCCGAGTCGGAGTGTTGGAGTCGAATTCGAAGCGATTGAGTGGTAAAAGAGGAGAGCGGTTGCGGCAACCACCGCTGTTGAAATCGTCGCGAGGGCGGGTTCAGACGCTGCCTTCGAGGCTATATGACTCGGTTGTCGATATATGGAAGACTGGGGAATCGAAGTTGAAGTTGGACGCTAAGAATTCGAGCTTGGAAGACGATGAAATCATGGGGTTTGTTAGAAAGAGCGACGAGGAAAAGGCCTGGTTTAAGAGCTCCAAGTTCTGTACATTTGAGGAGGAGGGGCAAGGAGAGGTTGGACCTGGTGGTGTAAACTGTAAGAATTTTGATTATAGAAAGTATTTGAATTCGAGTAGTTCAATGGCGAATGCGTTTGGTGTGAATAAAACCGGGTTTAGTTATAGCGGAATGATGTCAAAAGAGAATGTTCAGAAGAGGAAGGAATTGTATAAGCCTGAGGATTTTGCTTTGGGAGATATAGTTTGGGCAAAATGTGGGAGGAGATATCCGGCTTGGCCGGCCGTAGTGATCGATCCCATTTTGCAGGCTCCAGAAACTGTTCTTAGTTGTTGTGTTCCTGGTGCCATATGCGTCATGTTTTTTGGCTATTCCAAGAATGGAACACAAAGGGTAAATTCTTTGCTCTGCTTCTTTGGCTTTGATAATTTTCTTTGTTAAAATTTTCTGGGTTTTAACTTGTTGGTGAACTCTGATGGGCAGGACTATGCGTGGGTGAAGCAGGGAATGATATTTCCATTTATGGAATTCATGGACAGGTATGTTGCTAACTGGTCTTTGATTGATGTTTCTGAGTAGATTTTCTTTCGTTGAGCACTTAACTAGAATTTTGCTTTGTTCAGATATCAGGGGCAGACCCAGTTGTACAAGAGCAAACCGAGTGACTTTCAAATGGCATTGGAGGAGGCATTGTTGGCAGAAAATGGTATTCTGGACGCAAACCTTGGGGCTGGGCAAATGGGTAATTCAGATGCAACTCCCAATGGATTCCAAGAAGCCACTGCTTCAAATCTGGACGAATATTACTATCAAAATCAGGCAGGTTTCCTCAGAACTTAATTTTCTTTCCATTCGCCTGATCTGGATGTCTCTCCGTGTGTTCTTTTTGTTTGTTTGCCTGTTTTTTAAAATTTTGGCTTGACCATGTAACTGTCTGAGTTGGTTATTTTTTGGGTAGCTCCAAGTTTCTACCGTAGGATGGATATCTGCTTATGTTGACCGAGCGTTTGAAGTGGAGAGGTTTTAATTGAATGGCTATTATTTTACGTGCATGGATAGAAATAGTCTTAGTTCTGCTAAGTGGTTTGTACACTTATAAGCAGAGTGATGATTTATGAGTTATAGAAATTTTTTATTAATATAGGGCTGTAAAGATTTAGAATTAGGTCAACCTCAGCACATCGTTTAAGGAAATAAAAAACCATCAAACTACAGATATTTAGTGCTTAAAATGTTGGCTTCGTTGGTGGATGATAGAAAATTAAGCATCTTTAACCAAAACTTTATCAGGAAAGCGACTTTTGAGGCATGTTCAGAATAGGACCAGTTGCAAAGATGTGTCACTGGGGTGGATTATCGTTATGGAGAGGCTTGGATTGTTGAGCATCTACAGTAGAAAGGGGTTTGCATATATCTAGCTTATGGAAAGGCATTGGAAGTGGCTGTGATTTACTTTCGTGTTTAATAAAGTTTGTCATAGGGGCCTGGTTTTCAAGTTCTGTTTGGCTTGAGTTGTGTTGTGGGAACTCTCCTTTATGAGGCCAATTTTGCCAATTTATTGGCCTTAGTAGTAGTTTAGGAGGCGTCTATCATATTTTTATTTTTTGGTGTAGTTTGGAGGGGTGGGTAGGGCTGTAAATGAACCTAGCTCTTTTATGAATAGCTTGAGCTCGAGTTGGGAAAAAGCTTGTTTATGTTCGTTTGTTTAGCAAACAAGTCAAGCTCAAACACAAGTTTAGGTTTGACCATTAAACAAGCCAAACTCAAAGATAATAATGTGGTGGGCCAAACTCAAAGATCCCGAATTCAATTCCTGTCTCCTCCACTCTACCTTCGATTTAAAATCCCACGTGTTGGGCCTCACCTATTAAGAGGATTTGGGCCCAAATGTGAGGGGGAGTGTTAGAATTGTATAGTTAAGTGATTAAATTTACCTTATGCTAATAGTTTAAGCTTTTGGGACAATCAATAATTTAACAATAATAAAAACAGTTCATTCATAATAAAATAGATTTGTGAAGTGGTAAGAAATTTTATCCAAGGTATTACCGTATATGGGAAAAGAATAAGTTAATTAAGTAACTCGTGAACAAGTTCAAGCTTGTTCGATAAGAATATGAACCAAGCTTGAACATGTAATCTAGTTTGATGATGAACTTGATCTTGGCTTGTGTTCGAAATAAAATTAAATGAACAAGCATGAATTTTTAAGACTCGGCTTTGCTCGGCTTGTTTACAACCCTAGGGTGGGGAACACTATTTTGGAATTGCTTTGTTTGCAAGCTTTCTATGTTTGGGAGTTGGAAGATTTGGAAGTCAATTTCTCCGTGTTGAATGTGTATAATTTGGAGAAAATGGATGGTTGAACTTTTATTAACTTGTGTTGGTTTAGGTTCTATGAGTTAACTTGAAACAAATAGCTTGGCCATGAAACCATTGCACACTACTCTTTTTTATTTTTGGCTATAGGTTCCAAATATTTGAGAAGTGTTTCCCAAACTAATTTCTCATCCAAACAAGAGATCAACCCATTGAATCTCAAAAGCTCTAAGTACAAAGTTCCACAAAACAAAGCAAAAGCAACATCACAATGTATCAAAAGATGATTTAGTGTCTCCCCACTATATTGACGAAAGATAGAGCACCAACCAAAAAAATAGAAACTTTTCTTGATCAGATAATCACAAGTAAGAATCCTCATGCTGCTGTCCAAATAAAAAAAGAAACTCTCTTTGGATTCTTAATACACCAATTACTCTTCCAATGGAAAGAAGTTGCCATGGTACCTTGGATAGTTGGATGGCCTCGTAATATGAACATGAAATCTACTCCTATTTAGTCTCCATTTCAGCTTATCACCCACATCTACAAATCTACTACCACTAATGTTATTTTTGGTCTTCCTCGACCTTTTTTGATCCTTTAACTTGGATCAACTTACTCTTCCTTACTGGTGCATTAATCACTCTTCTTTGAACATGATCATACGATTCAAACCATCTCAAGTGACTCTCTCTCATCTTTTCATCAATGGGGGCTATGATGCAGCAGGTTATCTGTCACTAAGTAACTTGGCAATTCATTAAGGCAGCAGCTCGACAAGTTATCTAGCAATCTCACAGGTGATGAGCAATTGTAATCTGACTGTCTTGATCTGTAATAAATAGTCAAACTTGATATGTAGTTAGATAAGTGAGTTAGTTGATCAGTTAGTTACAAGCAACAGCTGGGGTGGCTGTGATGGCAGAATCATAACATGGTTAAAGAAAGGATATTCTCTTTGGAAGCCTAAGGCTAAGGGAAAGCCCAAGAATAAGTGCCCATGGTAGTTAACTAAATCTTTGTATTTTATTTAGTTATTCTTGAGTCTAGGGTATTTTAGTAATTTTACAATTGTTGGGTATGGGCCACAGTTATAAGCCATGGGTTTTATTAATTAGTCTTATTTAATTATGAGCCTTTATGCATGGGTTTTGATTTAATTTATTAGGTTTAAATAGTAGTCCTAATACTAGTAGGAACCCTGATACTAGTAGGAATCCTAATACTACCAGTACAAGTAAGAGTCTTTATATATATATATATATTGTAGGTTTAAAAATAGTAGTCCTAATACTAGTAGGAACCCTGATACTAGTAGGAATCCTAATACTATCAGTACAAGTAAGAGTCTTTATATATATATATATATATATATATATATATATTGTGTTGTTTCTTTTGTCTTCTCTTTTTTCTTTCTTTTTAAGGTTACTGTTCACGAATACTGTTCACACAGCCCCTAAACAGCCTTAATTTCTCTCTAATTCTTCTTCTTTCCTAATCCTAAACCTGCCACAACTAAACGTTAGACAAATCCCTAATTTGTCCTACATCAGGCTGTAATAGAATTCAGGTATGCTGATGTCAGCCAATCCCAGCTGGATCTTGAATTAGTTGCAGCTTACTAGCTTAGTGATTAGAATTTGGAGTGCTTTGTATAAATAAGACATTGACTGTATCAAATACTCAGTTTTGATAATAAAGACAGATTGTTTCTTTTCTAGAGTAAGCCTCTTGAAGAGTTGAACTTTGTGCACTGTTTGTAAACAAACAACTCAGTCTTCAATATTTCCTTCTTAATTTTGAAATTTCCTGCATTATGCTACCTCTTCTTTAACCTTTCCTCCTTGAACCCTATCTTTCCATGTATTTCAACTTATCCATCTTAACATTCTCTTTTCAGCTACACTCATTCTATGGATATGTTGCTTCTTAAGTTATATATAAATAAAAGCTGTCCCAACTTGCCCCAATACCCTTCCATAAACTACTCTCTTGTACATGGCAACTGCATGTACATGCTTATTTGGGGCCTTGTACTGAGAAGCATAGATATTTTTTCATTCTGTAATTTCTATGGTTATTCATCTTAGATGCTGCTTGATAGGCACTAAAATTGGTTGATCATGGACTGGTTGCAGTCATTTTAGTGATGGTTTCATGTCAAAATGCTGCTTTATTATTAGCAACAGATCATCTAGACGTGTGAAAATTTTCTTTGGTTTGTGTTTGTGTGCATGTACTTTCAAAAGCAATTTTTGGTTCCGTGTTTTGGGGTTACTACTTTATCAGTTAAATGCTTATGGAATCTGATCTGTTGAGTTAAAGAATTCCTCCTTGACTTAGTTATGTTTGCAGGATTTCTGCAAGGATACAAGACCCTGTGATGGCTGTGGTTTGTTTCTGCCTTGGAAAAATATGAAGAAAATGAAGGGCTCTACCCGTCAAACCCAGCTTTTGTGTAAACATTGTGCTAAGGTCAGTTATAAGTGTTGTACTTATAAAAGAAAAAAACTGTGGAGAAACTTTTCTGGAAGAGCGTTAATATAGCTTCTTGTTTTCTAAATGATGTTCACCTCTTAATTTTTACAGTTATGTAAATCAAAACAATATTGTGGCATTTGCAAGAAGATTTGGCACCATTCAGATGGTGGGGATTGGGTGAGATTACCTGCAAATCTGAATTAGGTTTATAATTTTTCCTATTCTTTTTCCTTTTAAAAAACAATTCAATGAATTCAGAGATGTTGATCAGGTGTGTTGTGATGGTTGTAATGTTTGGGTGCATGCTGAGTGTGAGAATATTTCTAGCAAGCTTTTCAAGGTGTGCTTAATATACTTGATTTATGAATTGTTATGTTAATTTCTGTTCCTGCCATATATGTGTTTACTCACTGACTTGTGTATGGTTTAAAGGATCTGGAGAATGTAGATTACTATTGCCCAGATTGTAAAGCAAAGTCTAATTATGAGTTATCAGCTTCAGAAAAATGCCAGCCAAATGTGAAGTATGTTTGCGCTATTTTTGTGTGTGTGTGCGTGTGCAATTCTTCTCCCTCCAGTTGATTTTTGGGGCAATTGTATATTTGACTTTATAGACTAAGGAGTTTATCATCAGGTTTAAAGCCTAATTTTTTTACAATTTTTGAAGCAGGTCTTTAGAAAATAGTGGACAAAATGTTCTACCTGAGAAGGTAGCTGTGGTGTGCAATGGCATGGAAGGAACATATATTCCGAACCTTCATATGTAAGCCTTGAACTAGTTTCTAAATATTACATGTATGTTGACATATTTTTCTTTAATATTCTTGTAGGACCTTTATGCCCTCCTTTCTCACCACCACATTCATTTTCTTCTTATGCACTCCTTACTGCAACTTTCTGTTTGTTTTGTTGAAGGATTCATTAGGATGCTTATTTATCATTTTATTTTTCCCCCATCTTAGAGTTATGTGCAAGTGCGGTTCATGTGGGTCAAAGAAGTATACACCTAGTGAATGGGAACGGCACACAGGTTGCAGAGCTAAAAAGTGGAAGTATAGTGTGAAAGTGAAGGGCACAATGCTGCCACTAGAAAAATGGGTCTGTACCAATTATCTTCATTTTGAAAGCACAACCAGTTTCTCCGTGTTCTGTATTTGACTTGTTTATGGTATTCTAGTTTTATAAAACTGATAAAAGTAACTTTTCTTCGTAAAACAACTTGAGAAAGTGGGTTTTTTTTTTTTTTTTTTTTAATTTTTTATTTATTTATTTAAAAATTTTTTGATGTCCCAAAGTTTTGGTAGCATCTTCTCAATGAGTTTTTGGGTCATTGCTTGATTGTGCATACAGAAAGGGAGATTACTCTGAAATTTAGTATAGGGTGAAGTATCCATGATTTAACACAATGAAAGAACTTAGAGAATGACTCAGCTAAGTTAGGACTAATCTATGAAAAGAAATTTATATTTTGTTACGTTAAAAATTATCTAATGTTTATATATACACACATACACATATAGTCCTCAATCCAAACGATACCCCCCCCCAAAAAAGAAGAAGAAGAAGAAATTCTGGCTTCAATGTGTGTGATACTAGACAACTGCTATTTTTTAAGGAAATTTTTGTATGACTTTATAAGCATTCCTTCTTTTTTTTTTTTTTTTCGCCTCATTTCATCTTTGGTTAAAGCTAATGAATTATATGTATGGCCCCTATAAAATTCTCTACTAACATTGAAGATGCTTCAGATTCAAGAGTATAATACACATGGTGTGGATCCTTTGAAGTTAGACAAGCAGCAGTTAGTTGGGTTTTTGCGAGGTAAAATATGCACTTCACTTGAATCTTTACATGTTGAAGGCTAGTCCTATCTTTGGTGTTTGTGTGGGTGCTGTATCTGCAGCCATGGTGTCTTTTGATTGTAATTCTCAACAGCAAGGATACTTATTTTAATTGCTACAGAGAAGTATGAACCTGTTCGTGCCAAATGGACCACAGAAAGATGTGCTATTTGTAGATGGGTTGAAGATTGGGATGACAACAAAATTATTATCTGCAACAGGTGTTTCCATAATTCATTGGATCGTAATACCCACTTTGTGTATTTTGGATGCTTAAATAAAAATTTCCTTGCTGGTAGAAGAATGGATTTTATTTACAAGCTTCACTGCTGAAAGAAGTTCTCTGACTTTTTTTTTCTTGGGTGTATAGATGCCAAATAGCTGTCCACCAAGAATGCTATGGGGAAAAATCTGTTCAGGATTTTACTTCATGGGTTTGCAGAGCATGTGAATCACCTGATCTCAAGAGAGAATGTTGCCTTTGTCCTGTACAAGGTATGCCATCTAGATTAGTGTGTGAAAAAATTCCTATTCAATCTGTGTTGAAAGTTTTATATGATTATATTGTGAAGTTCTTATTAAAACACTACTTTGTCCGTCCAGAAAAGTAGTTTTTTGAACCTTTTTTGGGAATATTTGCATTCCTTATCCCTTTTTGTTGATTTCAGTATAACATGGATGATACTCATTAAGAGCGCCCCCCCCCCCCCCCCCCCCCTCTCCCAACAAATTTACTAGTATTTTCTTTTTCCACTAAGTTGCATGCAAATATGACTGTATATAAATTTTTTAAGGATGTTTGCTGAGTATTCTTACTTGAAAATGCTTGTGCTAATTGATTATTAAAGTTGATTGTATTCAAATGCTAACATGTTAATATCTCTAAAAACTGCTTTTATAGGAGGTGCTCTGAAGCCAACTGATGTTGAGATGCTGTGGGTTCATGTCACGTGTGCTTGGTTCCGGCCTGAAGTTGGTTTCTTAAATCATGAGAAAATGGAACCTGCTGTTGGAATCCTCAGAATTCCATCCAATTCATTTTTGAAGGTAAAATTGTGTTCCTAATAATTGTCTAGACAGTTTCTAATTTTCTGGTGCTTCAATTGCAAAATCTTTTATGAATGAATTTATGTTAGGCTGCGTTTGTTTTGACTGAAATCGATTTATGACCATAACATATTTTCAGGTGAACATTTTCCGGAAAAGAAAATATTTTCAAGTGTTTGGTTGCGTTCGTAAAAATGTTTTAGAAAATATTTTTGGGTGTTTGGTTGTGTTTGTGAAAATGCTTCAAAAAACACATTTTCCCAGGTTCCTAACTGATACTATAATAGAAAATTCCAATTTAAAAATCCAAAGAAACAAAAAATGGAGAACAAAACCAGATTTTGCAAGAGAGATTGTGTGAGAGAGAGAGATAGAGAGCTAGATTGACAAGGAGATAACAGAAAATTCCCATATAGAAATCCAAAGAAACAAAAAATGGAGAACAAAACCAGATTCTGCGAGAGAGATTGTGTGAGAGAGAAAGATAGAGAGCTAGATTGAGAAGGAGAGAGAGATTGGTGACAACGACTGATGATGTTGATATCTGCCTTAGGACAGCGGTATTGATGGCTGGTGGAGGATGGCAAAGTTTTGTGGAGTGGCTGGTGGAGGATGACAAATTTTCGCTAATTGGCTGGCAGTGGACAACAATGACCAATCAGCAACAACAGCCATGAAGAGAGTGGGTTTTGCAGTGGTTTAGGGAGGTGGCTGGGATTGGGTTATGCAGTGGTTATGGAGGCGAACGGAGATTGGTTTGGGAAGATTGGGCCTCATGGTGGCTTGATGGGTCATGGCAGTCTGGTGGGTGGATCACGGTGGTTGGCGCGAGGCTGGTTGGGTGCTCTGTGTTCTTTGTGCTTGAAGGAGTGGAGAGTGTGAGTGTGTAAAATCTTGTGACTGAATCAAGTGTAAATTGATTTATGGTCAAAGGGAAAACATTTTCAGGTTGACCGGGCTTTTCAGTCCTCCCAAACACCCGGAAATGCATAAAATTTACATAAAAACAAACGCAGCCTAAGTCTCTTGTAAAATTTCATAGTATTGAGTTCAATTCCTTGATGGTTAGTAGAAGGCTTTGGAAATTCCCGTGGGTTGTTCTTTAGCAAACCAAGCTTTATGAGATTAATTTGCTGTGTGGTAATGCCTTTTTTTTTTTTTTGGTGCTTGAAATCTAAATATACCCAATTTTTCTGGACTGCAGCGTTGTGTAATCTGCCAGCAGAGTCATGGTTCCTGCACCCAGTGCTGCAAGTGTACTACTTATTTTCATGTAATGTGTGCATCGAGAGCAGGATATAGCATGGAAGTAAGTCTTCACAGTTATTCTGAACAGACCAATGGTCTGCCTGAAACTACTAATATTATAGAATATTCTTGAATTGAATTGTGTTGTCCTGTTTTGGTGCTTGCATTGCATGTCTGTATGATGCATGCCTTTATTTTTCAAAATATTTTCATGTAAGTTTTGAGAAAAAATTGAGGATGGAAAATGGGACTGCATTAACATTATCTGTTGAACTTTCAGTTGCACTGCTCAGAAAGGAATGGGACACAAATGACTAAAAAGTTGATATATTGTGCAGATCACAGGTTTGGGTTGTGCCCCACAATTTGTTTCAATATTTTCTTTACCAGTGGAAATAATTTTTATTTTTTACTTTTGGTTCAACTCCATTATGCACCACATTTATTGGTGTAAACCTTGGTTTTCACGCAGAGAGCCAAACCCCGATGCTGTCGTTGTTGTTCATACTCCTGCAGGGGTTTTTTCTGCTAGAAGCTTGCTGCCAAACCAGCAGGGGTGCTTCAGGGGTTCAAGGCTGGCTTCATTGAAGAACACTGAACTTCCTGAGTCTCCAACATCAGAGATTAATGAGTTTGAGCCCCTTTCTTCTGCAAGATGTCGTGCCTTCAAAAGATCAAAGAATAAGGTTACTTTATGTAGCAACCTTATATCTGTCTCTGTAATTTTCAGTTCAGTAGAATACTTGTTTCTTAACAAAATTTTTCCACACTGCAAAGCTTTAATTTCCTTTTTTTGTTAGGGATGAGCCCAATTGACCGTATTGTTGTTAGCATGTTGCCAACAAAATCATCAATTGTCTCTCTTGTTGGTCTCATTTCAATTTTGTTTTTGTTTGCCAGCAGGCTGATGGTCAGCCAATATTCCACCGACTGATGGGGCCAAGCCATCATTCTTTAGATGCAATAAGTAGCTTGAGCACAAAAAATGTAAATTCTTGTCTTTTAAAATTTTTTTACCTCTCAGATATTAAACTTTTTGCATTTTGGATGGAAATAACCTTATTTTGCTTTTTTGGTTGTGTAATGCGACATGTTAATATCCATTTACATACTTTGTTCTCTTTTAACAGGAAGTAGAAGTTTCTAAGGATTTCACATCTTTCAAGGAACGACTTTGCCACTTACAGGTAGCTATGGTTTTTTAATATGAAATGGTACTTGCGTACTGCCTACTTGGTGTAATTTCTAATTTCATTAACTTTTGGTCTAGTATTTTTTTATTAACACTTGTTTGTGGCTTCAGAGAACTGAATGTTATCGGGTTTGCTTTGGTAAATCTGGTATACATGGATGGGGTCTCTTTGCGCGTAGGAATATTCAAGAAGGAGAAATGGTACTATGTTCATTTGGATGCTTTTTACACACTCGCGCACACACATGTATATGCGTTGCTTATACTGTTTCCATAATTTCTGAAATTGAGAATTTTTCTTTGGATATCCACTTCCCAAAGATTTTTTGATAAATCAATAGACAATGTTGTGGTAGCTTTCTTCTTCTCTTGTTTAGTTGACATAATAGCATTCTGTCTACTTTTTCTCTGCCCTTTTAGACATTAAGTATTTTACTGGGTTGGTTCGTTGATGCAGAAGGAGGAATACAATTTTTATTTTGATTTAGTCTTTATGTAATTTTGGAAGTCAATTGCATTTTTGTTAGTCACTTGGATTTTATTTTAAGTCTTATTAGTTAATTAGGTTAGTTAGGATCTTATTTAATTTCTTAGAGTCAAGGGTATTTTTGTAATTCAATAAGCGGGATTTTCCCAATCATTTGAAACTTGGTTTTCTAAGTCAATTTTAACTAGAATTAGGGTTTAATAGTTTATATAAGCATGCTATCATACCCCTATGGAGACAATTTATAATATGATTGATTAAGAATAGTTCTCTTGAAAATTGTTCAATGGTCTGGAGTCTATTCCAACCAACATTAGGGTTCACTTAGGGAGATTACAATAAGAATGATAATTTTTGTTACTTGGAATAACATATGTTGTAATGGAATAATTAAATCTATTCATACATACGTTTGGTTGTAACATTAGGATCTGTTTTATGCAATATCTTATACAATTATATTTCCTAAAAACAGATTTTTTTTTAATTTATTTAAAAAAAAAAAATTGAGAGATAGTTTTTATAATTGTTATGTGCATATGGAAAATTTGTATTTTTGGAAATATATTAATTTTATAAGTAATTACACCTACTAAGAATATTATAGCCCTTTTAGAAAGAAACAGCTATTTCACAAGAATAACCATTCCATTACAGGACCTAGTACAACATACCAAACGTACCCTAGGGGTGTGTTTGTTTGGAGGTGAAATAGGATGGATGAAAAATTTTGGAGAGATAATGGGAAGGAAAACATTTTTAGAGTGTGTTTGGTTGAGTAAGAAGGAAAGAAAATAAATGGCGGGGTTCAAGTGTTTTCTCTCCGGGCTCACCAAAATGTTTTTTCCCTAAAATGGAGAGAAAACTGAGTGAAGATGAATTTTTTCTTCTCCCCTGACATTGCCTTGTTCCCCCCTCCCCCCCACCCACTTTTTTTTTCCCCTCTTCTGGGTAGTAATGTTGCCCTTCATCTTCTTTATTTTTATTTTTATTTTTTAACTAGACGTGATTTTTTTTTGGGATATGATTTTTATTTTTTAATAAATTTGGGTGATTGCACTTTTTTTGTGTGGTTATTTGTCACTTTTTTGTTTTAATTGAGCATTATTCTTTAACAAGGGTATATGAGTAAATTTATTCAAACTCATATTTTTCATCCCTCTACTTTTCCACTCTCAACCAAACAAAAATGAGAGAATAAACTCTTTTTTATCCCTCCACTTTTCCATCCTCTCACAATTTTCTATCCTCCTACTTTTCCACTTTTCCAACTAAGCGGACCCTAAGTGTTGACTCCTAGGTTTGCTCTTCCTTGCTTGATGCTGATTCCAAGCAAGCCTTGGTGTTGACACCTAGATTTTATCTTTTTATTTTTCTGTTCTTGCATCTGTTTTGATTTTGTTCTGCGGCATTTTTTTTTTCTTTGGAAGGTCAGACAACTGATGCTAGGTATGAATGTCTCCAGGTTGTTGAGTATCGTGGTGAGCAGGTGCGGCGTAGTGTTGCAGATTTGAGGGAGGCAAAGTACCAATTAGAAGGCAAAGATTGCTATGTGAGTCTTTTGTTTAATACTCCCTTTGTCTGCATGTACATTCTCTTGGCAATTGCTAATATTGTTAGACCTCCATATGCCTATATTGGAAGTCGTGAAAAGTATTTTGATGTCTCAATTGCAGTAAGGGAAATTTTGGGGAACTCCCATTCTATGTTTAGTTTAGGCACAGGTACCCATTGCATTTCTTTTACTCCATATTTGATAATTAGGTGAAAGTGTTGTAGTATAGGAGTGACTATTTAAATGTTTGAATTAATTTTAAGTTAGGGTGAAGTTACTTTCTTATGTCTTATGACCAGTCTGTTTATTTTATTTTTATTTTTAAAAATAAGGGACTGGTCATGATAAACCATATATAGAATACAGTAAGTCTTACGTTTTGTTTTACTGACAACCTGATGATTTTAAGTATGCCCCATTTTAATTTATTTTTACCCAAACTCCTCTTTTTGGCAGGTTAAATTCTTGTATTATCTCATCAGATTTATCTCTCTTAACTGTGGTTTTTAAAGTCCAATGAAAAATTTTATGCAGCTCTTCAAGATCAGTGAGGAAGTAGTAATTGATGCCACAAATAAAGGGAATATAGCACGTTTAATAAATCATTCGGTAAGTTCTTGTGTTGAAGTTTTTGATTGACTTTGAGAAAATCTATTCTTCATTTGCTTCAAAAAGTATAGGCTCATATCTTTATGCTCGATGTATTGTTCATAGCTTGGTTTGACCTTAACTTGAATTGATCCCAACTGGGAATTTGATTGGCTTTTGTCATGTTGGTCAAATTTGCATTGTGGTCACATTGCCTGTTGAGGCATTGACCAAGAAGATATTAGCTTATATTTTGACAGACTATAATAGTAGAGCAGCAGATTTACATGTAAGACCATAGTAATGATCTTAAAGTAGAGTTGGCTTGGGTTAGGGTTCCTTTCTAGATATCATGCGGCCCAAATCCAACCTTTGTTTTTTACAAAGAGAAATAAAAAGCAAATAAAATTTCTATACGTGCATCTTTTCTTTTTGATGGTTCTATACATGCATCTTATATCTTACAATGCTAACCATTCAATCACATTTTACTGCAGTGCATGCCCAACTGCTATGCAAGGATCATGAGTTTGGGTGATGATGAGAGCAGGATAGTTCTTATTGCTAAGACAAATGTTTCTGCTGGTGAAGAATTAACGTATGAATTATTCCCATGTGTGTGTGTGCGCACACTCACATGTATGCATTTGTGCATGAATGAGTTTGCTGCCTTCAAATTTAACCTCTTTTTATGCATTAAAATTCAGTTTGGGAATAAACAATTGTTTAATCTTTCTGCCACAGGTATGATTACTTGTTCGATCCAGATGAGCTTGATGAGTTGAAAGTTCCTTGCCGATGTAGAACTCCCAATTGTAGGAAATTCATGAATTAAGTTGCACATTCTTTTTTGCCATTTTATCTCTGCAAGGAGCAGCTTGCACTGGCTGCTTACCTCCTTAGTCCTAACCCATGAGGATTCATTCTTTTTCAGAGTGAGCTTGTAATTTTTTTAACCCACATTTGTATTATAGTAATTTAGATGCAATAAAATGTAAATTCACCAACTTTTTTGTTGGTGCCATTTTTCTGAAAAAATTGCATATTACTATATTTTTGTATTATATATCATGACTGCGCACCATGCCAATTTGGTCCCAAATTTGAATGAGTTACCATTTGTATTGTAAATAAATTTGTCTATTTGTACGCTTAGCCAAAAAAAAAAAAAAATTGTGTAGTTTTATAATCAAGAACGCAGAACAGAAAAAATAACTCAAGCAACAGAATTTGAATGGACAAGAAACAGAGGGAAAAGTAGCAGAAGACTCCAGCAGTATTATATTATGGTCCTTTTTGGTTTTTTAAACCGGTTGGAAATTTATCTTAAATTTATCCTAACGTACTCGCCTGGAGCTAGAACCCGTGACCTCCTCACACCCAAGCTCTAAGGCTTGGGGAGGTACCGTCCCGCCTAACAGGTGAGTGGTTTGATTAAGCAGAATCATAGGTTCATAATATATATCGAAAGGCTTTAGAAATGTTAAATGATGAGAGGTCTTAAATCTTAATGCCAAGCCAATCAATGAGTTTGAGTACATCTATTCTATATATGTATAAGCTGCAGCCAGCACCTTTTGAGTGATAGGCAGTAATGATCTCAAGACTAGTTTTTCCTACCTGATTGTAGTCATCACTCATCAGGGACAGGAGGAATTCAATAGATTTTTTTAAAAGGAAGCATGTGAGTGGCTATTGGTTCTTGCTTTGTTTTGTTGAACGCAACGTCAAACTCTCTAGCTCTAGAGGTCTTAGAAATATCATCTTTCCAAAGATCTTGACTTTGGAAAAATGATGTTTTATTGTCAAGCTCCTAATGAGGCAGACATTTTAAATAAGTATAATTACAAATCCTCTGGGTCTAGATGGCTTCTTGATCCTGTTTTATGAGTATCATCGGCACGTAACTAGATGGGAGGTGGTGGAAGCGATATAAAGCTTCTTTTAGCAGAGGTCACCCTTCTAAGTCCTAAGCCGAATCCCCAAAGGCAAGGGAGCTTCATCGGTGAATCAATGCAAACCTATTATCTTATCTAGTGTGAGCTAAAAATCCCACCCCCAAAAAAACTTTGCTTTTATGAGTGTTTTTATTGAGCTTCGTCTTTCCCCTCAAAAATAATTTTTTTCTTTTGGAGTCTCCCATTGTGTGGGCACTTTAAATTATTATTATTATTATTTTTTTTTTGAGAATCTTAAATTTTAAATTAAATTAAAAGGTTAAGTTATGAAATCATTTTTTGAAAATTTGAATATTTGTCTCTGTTTTGTATACTCATGACTCATTTATATCTACAATACATATCAAGCGCATATGCATGCCAATGATTCGTAGATAATACAGTTATATTAACTTCAAACGATCATATCTTACTTATTTAAATCTTAAATAAGTCAAATTTGTGTCCATTTAAATTCATAGATGGCTACTTTCTAATAGTAAAAATAAAATCACTTAACTGTTCATTGTATTTTGTGAAGGTATTAGAGTGACTAAATGTCATTGTCAACATAACTTTTTAATACTTTTGACTTGGGATTATCTTAAATTCTTTGAAGAAAGTATCATCATGTAAAGAGTCAATTACACCTTTATTACTTCTTCATTGAGATAGCATATGTGAATTTATTAATCAGTGCAAAATGGGACATCCAAATTAGTCATTCATTGAAACTTAATTGTTGTCCAAAACCTTATGCATAGAAAAGCAATTAAGGAATTGAGGGAATTAAAGTGGCTATGGAAAAAGATTAAAATAGAGAATGGAATGGAAGTTCTTTCTTATGGAAAAATTTGTCATTTTAAACCAATGGATCTCTATATCGATATATAAGTGCATATCCTCTCCATCATACTTAGTTCTTCTAAATGGAAGTTTATGTTTCTCCCATTGAGAGGACTAAGCCAATATCACATGATCTCTATGTACATCACCTTTATTATATATTATTATCTTAGGATCCAAAGTTCTTTCAAGATTACTTTAAAAAGAGTTTGACAAGAATTCTTGGAAGGAATTAAATTGATTTTTTTTTAGAGAGAATTTTAACCTATGACATCCGCTTTTGATTTTACTCTTTATTATTAGACCTAAACACTAATTAGATTTTAGTCAATGATTGAACATTGTCTCTTATTCGATGATAAGAGAAGAGACTTTACTACTTTGTTTCACCTTTATAACATCAAAAAATGATTTAAAATGACATTAGAATGGAACAAAAGGACTAAAATGATAGCGTTGTCAAAATTAACTTACTATGATGATAAAATTTAAACTTAATGTACTAACATGGTAATCCAACAAATTTATAGTGAGTAAATTGTATGCTTATAAAAAAAAATTAACATAGGGACAATTTTTTTTTTTTTTTGGTAGTAATATTTAGAAATTACATTGAATATAGAGAAATGTTGTCCACAATATTTTCACAAAAAATTTTAAGTGGAAGGCTGTTATTGGTGGGTAAAAAAAAATTAGCAGTAGGTTTAAATTAGAACCATTAACAACTTTCTATATAGAATTTATTGTGAAAATGATGTGGACGTGACACTTTTCTTAAAATGATAGGTTGCAGTGAAAAGAAAAGCAACGTTAATGATGAATCTATATAAAAATGATTCTCTACTGCTCACAACTTTTATTTTTATTTATTTTTGGTTGAGGAAATACTACTCACAACTTGAAATTTGTAGAAAAAGTTATCTATACAAAGTAGTATTAAAAAAAAAAAAAAAAAAAACCCTATAAATAATTTTATGTTATGCCTGAAAGTCATTAATAAAAGCGAATAAGTTCTTCAAATGAACATAGGGTCCATAAAGCAAGCCCCATACAAAAGTAGCAAATTTTGGGCTAACCTGAGGCCCATTAAAATATTAGACAGTTTGAAAAAATAATTAATAATAATTTGGTGGATTTGTTTTGAATGGGAGTACTTGGCGCGCGAAGAAAGAAAGAAATAAATAGAGGCAGAGAGTGAGAGTGAGAGTTTGTTTTAGTTGTGAGCTTCGAAAATCGGAAGCATGGGAAAGCGGCAATTGCAGAGCGTAGTTGAGCACATGAGAAAGCGATTGCGATCATCCAAACGCATTTGCTCTTGCACCTCTCCTCCTCAACCTTCTCGCTCCTCTTTCTCCTGGTACATTCATTTTGATTCCGTTTTTTTTATTTATTTATAATTTTGTTTAAATTTTACGTTGAATTTGTAAAGGTTTTGGTGTGTATTTGAGTGTGTGAGATTCTGAATCCGATTGTGCTTATTAGAATGATCGGAAATCAATTCTTTCTTTTGTTTAGAGAAGCTAATTTTTGATCCGTAAATCTGTTCTTGGAGAAAACGTTTTGATCATTTAGTGAACCTTTGAATCTCGATTCAGTGATGAATTTCGTACATATTCGTACGGCTGTTTGGATTATGATCTGGAAAATCTTTTTTCTGAAATGATTTTTAAAGTACCGATCTGTGATTTGAAGTGAAATGCTGTTATACTCTTGACTGATTGATCTGATTTCGAATCATGATTGTTATTCACTAGCGGCAAATATTGTTGTTGTTTTTTTTTTTTTTTTAGGTGAAAATTTTTGAACTCTGTTTCTGTTTGAATCGGTTAGAAAATCGAATTAAGAAACATTTTCAAGTTTAGTAAATTTCTTGCGTTTTCTCAGAAGCCAAACGCGAATTCATGTAGATATATTTTTTTTTTGAATTCTCTCTAACTAACTTTTGAGTCAAACAACTAAAAGAGAACCTAAAAACAAAACTCAAATAACAGAGTTTGAGTTTTAGACTTTTTTTTTTTTAATAATTTAATTTGATTTGATTTTTTTTTTTTTTTTAAATTTGATTGTTAATTGTTTCCTTGAAGGTATGAAGAGGACGTGTGGTCAGAGATCGCGAAGTTTCTAGACGGAAGGTCTCTGATGAAGCTGGCTGTGACGAGCAAATGGTTCCAGCGTGTGATCATGGATGATAGCATTTGGAAATTCGTGTGCCTTCGCGATCTTCAGCTCCCTGCTGCTCCTCAACACGTGGATTTCAAATGGTTCGACCTCTACACTTCTGCCTTCGGTATGTATAAAAATTTCACACTATCATGGCCTCTCTACTCTGCTTACTTTCCACGTCTCAATCATCAGCTTTTTTTGATTTTGCAGATGGGAGCCACTCTTTCAAGTTCCACCAAAAAGAGAAGCATATTGGTGAGTTTGATTCATCGAGCATATTGGATTTGAAAGAAGTTCATTTACCTAGACACTCAAAATAATTTTGGCTGAATGTTATTATTATTATTCTTTTCGCAACAATTGACGCTCCAATTTGTGTTTGTTTGGATTTTTTTTTTTTTTTTTTTTATTTTAAACTTTGCTTATTTTATAAGGAATAAAAAAAAAAAAAAATGTGCATACTATGATCGGTGAAGTATAAAATGGAATATTTAAAGTAACATAATATTTTTATTAATTACAACTAACATTACTTTTATTAGTGCTAATCAAAACAGGCCAATTAGTAGTTGTGAAAAATATTGGGTCCTTAAACTTATATTTTTGAATTGCATAAGAGCTATGCATTGAATGTTGTTATTGAAAAAAAAAAAAAAAAAAAAAAAAAAAAAAACATTATTGTAGGTAGTGGTAATATGAACAGTAGGAGGAAGAAAGCAATTTTCATCTTTTCAGTTGGATGCGAATGTTATGAATCTGTGTGTTAGTAATAAAACAACCTTCGCTTCCCTGCATTAGCAGACCAGCTGGTTTATTAACTAATATTTTGTTGTGATGGGAATGTCAGATTGGATGCGAATTGGTGCATTTTTGCTTGACTCTTCAGTATTCCTGACAGAGAAGTTAAGCCCTCCACCCAAAATCCCAAATGAAGATACTGTAGAGAAGATGTTGCAGGCTAGTGGCTGTTGCGTGTTAGACAATGTTAAATCTGGGATCTGGATAGCTGGTACTTCTAATAAGTCTTTTAAAAAACAAAGGATCTTATGCTCAAAATTTATCACCACAATTAACCTTTGTTTTATTTCTGGGCTTATGTTTTCAGATCTGCAGCTTGTTCGATGCCCTGTCTGCGAACTCAATACATGTGATGGTGAGCGGGGGGAAAAAGCATTAATACCAATAAAAGTACAATCTATCAATTCCCTTGTTGGTTTATTTGGTTCATGAGATTAGTGCCTAAGGGATACTATTAAGAGACATGTGACTACTTAGATAATCTGGTTTTGTTTCTGTGAGTTAATACTTGACTAGCTCAGAGTTTGGGTGGTGGTAACTTATGGCAAGGTTTATAAATGAAAAATCTTCACAGGTTTAGCTACTTTTGCAATGAATCAATCACTCATAAGCTTGTTTCCTTTTTTAGAATTCTATTCAGTAGTGTATTTTTGCTGTTTTGTTGCAAAATTAATCCATGAATCTATATACCATATTATTGTACTTTCATACTAAATGAGCTGACATGCATGTCTTATTTGCTGATAGTGTTGTTAGTTAGGATAACTGAGACATCCTATCATTGACTGATACATGCTATTGTTCGATGAATCTTACGATGCAGTAGCCAAATTTGTCAACTAAGAGACAAGTTCCAAGCCAACGAGCTCTAACTCAAATGGCACCTCCTCCCCTTGTAAGAGTAAGGTGGAGGGTGAGCTTGTGGGTTCATGATCCACTGGACGCGTGTTTAATTATCAATAAAAACAAAATTTTGCATAAAACATCACTTGTTTTGGTATTTTGATGTCTCACAAAAAGCCTGCACAAGTTTCCATGATATGAGTTAATATCGTTGTTTATGTAGGAACGATGCAGACTTTAGATGCAAGGCATATAGAGCTGTTCCTCTGTGATGGCTACCAAAAGGGAAGCTGGGAATACCAGCTAATTGGATCTCATGATGTCAAAGAGCGTGTAGCTGGAGCTTCTGGGGCCATTTTTGATGTCAAAAACCTGAAGGACATTTCATCGTGTGGTAATTCTTTATACTCCACACTAATAGAGGTCACTGTATCATTTTGCTGTCACCAGAGGAAAAAAAAATTATACTATGACATGATACACCTGAAAATGCTGTCTGATCTTAACTGATGTATTGACTATTGAGAACAGATAACATACTTTTTCACATCAAAGAGTGAATTATTTTTTATTAACTACCAACAACATTAGAATGGTATTCTTCAACAAGTCAGGCATAATGATTTCATGAGTTATGCTTATTCATTGGGATTAGAAGGGGTTTAAGAGTGTAATTTAACTCTCTTGTAGGAAAACTGACTCAAGTGTCTTGTTCTATATTGCTGACCATTTAAAAGTAATATGGCATTGTCTAATTTCCAAATGAATTGGCAGCTGTCTTTAATCTCAATTCATGGATAGGGAAAATCAACGACTTGCACCCAAAGGCTATGATCACTCTCCATGCAGTTGCAGTCAACACCAATTTACAAGAAAATGATGGTAAAGAACATTCAAAGCCGTCTTTTAATTTCTGCCCCCCACTATTAATTCCATAACTAGTCATATAGTTACTCGAAATAGACAACCAGATCATTGCTTGCATTCCCTATAGTTGGTTTATTCAAGGCTGCAGTTTGCAATAATCTTTTCATAACCTGGGTCATTTTTAGAAGCCGGATTTATCCGCAATAATCTTTTCTATGATTAACTTGTATCTGATCTGTCTATTCTCTTTGAAACAGGAATTAATGTCAAATTCCACACCATGAGAGCTGGAACTAATGGAGAAGTAGTTTCTATTAGAATCTCTCAGCAACTCCTGTAATTCTCCTCAAATCCCTTGGTCTTAGCAAAGTTTTCCTCTTCAAGGAAAATAAAATTCCCCTTCTCGACAACTCATACAGAGTACTACTTAAACCGTTGATTCATTCAGTTGGTA
The DNA here is from genome assembly GCF_932294415.1 of Quercus robur. Lineage (NCBI taxonomy): Eukaryota > Viridiplantae > Streptophyta > Magnoliopsida > Fagales > Fagaceae > Quercus > Quercus robur. Next base: position 29,863,454 of record NC_065537.1, on the reverse strand, counting down.
ATATAATAATATCCTTTGTGTTGCTCCTTAAAAGTACATAAAACATTGAGTCTGGTTTCCCCTGGGACTGTACTGTACCGTATTAACATCTGGCTTCTCAGAACATTTTGTTTTCAGCCAAAATTGAAGAGTATAGGAATCAAGAATCACCAAAATTTTTTCACATCTGGCTCTTCAACGCTATTCACAATTTTGCAAAATGTTATAGTGCTCAACAAGTTTGGAGAGTACTGTATCGTTTTGTAAAACTGTTCTCCTGTTTTTATATTCTAACTTATTCTGTTTCCTTTCTCTCTACTTCCTAAACAAAATTAAAAAAATTATGATTAATATTTTAATATATATATTTTTGAGAAGAATATCAATATTTTAATTGAATGTATAAGAACTGAAAATGAAAAGTGGGTGGTTAAAAATAGAAAAAAAAAAAAAAAAAACTTTTTACTTCAAAAATTGGTTTAATTGTACTTTTGGACATTGATTATTTCCTTAGCGTCTGCGTTTTGGCTTTTTTTTTAGAGAAGAGAGTTTCAGCTTACCAGTGGGTCTTATGCACTATTCATGGGACCCATAAACAAGGCGGAGCTACATGTATGAGTGGGGGCCATGGCCCCCCCCCCCCCACCCCCCCACCCCCCACCCCCCAAAATTTAAAAATATTTTAATATTATATATAAATATCTAACATCTTAATTATTAGCCTACAAAAATGAGACTTGGCCCCCCCAAATATTTGAGCTAGTTCAATGATACTCTTAAAAAAATTGTCCAACTGATCTAGTAGTTATAGAGATTTTTTTTTTTTCTCACATTCATTTTTTATTGTAAAATGTGTTCTTTTGTCTGTTAAAGTTTTTGGTCATTCATGTCTTTCAATACTTCATTAGTTCAATTGAAATTATTTTAGGTAGACAATTTGGTAATTTATATTAAAAATGAAAATTTTAAGGATTCACTATGAAGAATACTAAATTATATGAGTGTATAGATGTATGTGTTTGTGCATATTTATGAAAGTTTGTATAAGCAAATAAATTAGTATCATAAGTTGGACCCCCCAAACAAAAATTTCTGACTACACCCCTGCCCATAAACCTCTTTTTTCACACCAACTTTTATTAAAAATGAGTCTCATAGTACTATTTATACATTTAAAAATTATTTTGCTACAATGTTTTCAATTTTCAACAAAATAAGCAGTATCCAAACACACTCTAAGTCTATAAAACCAAGTTCGGTCATGCTTTATAGTCTTATAGACATGAAATGTGTAGATTGATGATTGAGTATTTCACATTACTTGAGTCTTGAGATAAGATGTTAAATGATATTAAACTATTAATATTATTATGCTCAATTGCAGCTTTCCACCTGATAGTTCGCAATATTTTTATAAATTGTTCATGTATGACTTTTCCCCTACTAATTAGGTGGACAAAATTTTTAGCACTGGAAGCAAACATATATATTAAAATAACGGTCTTGAGATAAGATGTTACTTGGCAGCCGTACCATTAATGTTGTACTAGTACTAGACAGACACGTACGTACGTAACTGTAAAAATAACGGTCAGTAGCCGCTACCAACCAGTGTTGATTGGATAAAGCAGTTAGTTATAAATGCCAGATCAGTATCAAAATTAAGACATTGACTTTAGAATTGTTCAGAAATTTATTTAATAATAATGGTAGAGTCTTTTAAGTTAAAACAGGCTACTTAATTAAGTCTATATATGTGCAAGGGGTGCCCAATCTCAACCCTGAGGCCCTGGATTCAGGGGAGGGGCTTTCAATTTCAACAAAGAAAAAAAAAATGAGCATATTGCAAGTCTTGTTTCTTGTCCTCTTCTTCTTGTTCCTCTCTCCCAATCCCATTATTATCATTATTAAAATTAAAGCTGCAGGAGCTGCAGGACCTGCAGGAACAGGACCTTGCCCAGCTTCCAAGTGTGGCAAAAACGAGAATAGCCCGTCTATTCGTTTTCCCTTCCAATTACAGTCTCAATCTGGGGGTAATAATGATAGCAATGAGTGTGGATATCCAGGTTTCGACCTGAGCTGCAATAGCCAGAGTCAAACAGTTCTAAAACTTCCTCATTCCGGTGAATTCTTTGTGCGCAACATCGACTATACGAACCAACGGATAGAGTTGTATGACCCTGGTCGTTGCCTTGCACGAAGGCTCCTGCGCTTCAACCTTTCTGGCTCACCTTTCGTTGCTGCTTTCACTCAGGAATTCGTTTTCCTCCGCTGCCCATCTCAGTTCACAAAGTTTGGTCTCACTGTCATCGATTGCCTTAGCAATTCCACGCATTCTATCGTAGCTACATCCTCATTGATTCTTGCTAACTCTACCATTCCTACATGCAAAGTCGTTACCATATCGCCGGTTCCGGTAGCCTGGCCATCCCAGTATTATGAGGGATTCGTAGACCATGACCTTAATCAGGATCTTCTTTTAACGTGGTACGTACCTGGTTGTGGAGATTGTGAAACACAAGGCGGTGTGTGTGGATTCAGGACAAACAATAATACTACTCAACAGATTGGTTGTTTCTTTACACCTCAACCAGGTAATTAATTAACATTTTCCTTATATATTCTCTTTATTTATTTATTTATTTGTTTTCCATTATTTATTTGATAACAGACATATATAATTTCTTTTAACATAGAATTAGAATCGTTTTTAGAACCATCAGACCCTACGTTGATCTTGAAAATGAATGATGAATTGGAGAGAGAGAGAGAGAGAGAGAGAGAGAGGGCATGTCAGCTTTCGGACTAGGTCTATGTATTCGTATTTGGGCCTACAGAAACGATGCTGTACCGCTTATTAAAGTCGTTGACTTCAAAAAGGATAGTGTTTATATATCACATTCTTCGTATTTTATATATTTTTGGTATTGATTAGGAAAAAAAAGAGAGAGAGAAGACAATGTCAATGGAATGGGAGCCGTAGGATTGATAGAATTGACAATTATTCCTTTTGACCAAAAAAAAAAAAAAAAAAAGAAGAAGATAGAATTGACAATTATATTGTAGTTTAGACAACACTATATCTAAAAAGTAGTATAAAATTTGAAGTTTAAGATAATCTTAAACAAATTCAGTTGGTATTGATAATTTGACTACTAAGTATAATCTTTTTTAAACCATAAAAAAAATGTTCTAACATATTTATAAAAATCTAATTTTGGATATATTTTCTAAAATTAACTTTATATAGGTAGTTTTAAGGGAAAAAAGAAGAAGTGAAATGTTAAATTCAAGTGTTAAATTAGTAATTCTAATATAGGTAGGGTATGTGAGAATTTACAATTTATACTTAAAATATAGGAAATAGAATTCCTCCAATTTATTAGAATTGATATGCTAATAAAATATACTCTAGTTCTTCTTAATAATAATTTTATTAAACGAATAATCAAAATTTGAATAGTTCTAAAAAATTAATAAAATTTCCATCTCTAATTCATATTTAACAAATTTAACACACTTATCGGCCTAAATGTCTAGGTGCTTCATAATGTTAGAACAGAGATTATCTGTTTTTTCTAAAAAAAAATGGAGAGAGGAGTCAAACTCAAGATTCACTTGTGAAACAATGAGTTAGATAGTCCATCACTAAAATTCAGGTTCTAACCGACCTTAATTGCCAACCCTTTTTTGTTGTCAGTCTGTCAAGCTACAATGACGTCTCATTAGACATCCTAATCGGCACTTATTTTCTGAACTGGCTTTAAGGGTATTGTTAGATTTCTAAAATTTTAGGTTCCTTTAGCTTTGAACAACAGCATATTGGTGGTTATCCTATTGTTTCCGTTTGCTAGAACTGGAAGATGCAACAACTCACTTGCCCCATTAAATTAAATTAATCATGTTAATTTTTATTTACGTAGTTAATTTGTTGAGATCTCTCACTCAAGTCAAACTATTTATTTGGATTTAACTAACCTACATATATTTAGAGCATATTATATTCCTAAGGACAAGAAAAAGCCCCCATTAAGTTCGAAAATCTCTGTTACCAAATACAAAAAGATTCTAGACCTTTGTACCAAATTGCAGTATAACAGCAGCTTTTCCATTACATATTCTTGGCGTTGATTGCAAAGCCTAATAAAACTTCTACATACCTATTTTGATTACAAATTCTGTGCTTGCTCTCCCCTCACATGGGATAGAGTATAGACATCCTTTTGCAAAGCATTCAAATATGAAATCTAAAATGAATGTAGAATTAGGTGATAATTTAGCTCTAAACTGCATCTGATCCCTCTGATTGCTACTTAATTTAGACATTAACTGATTCAAATTTCAGGCCAATTATCTACTGGTCTCCGAATTTTTAGGATTGTCTGCTTCTCCATTGCCTTACCAACCATCACATGTGTTATTGCGATTGCATGTTTCACATGTTGCATGGAGAGTACAAGAGGCAGGAGGTCCAACCCCGCGGCTATAGTGACACCACAACGTCCTGATGTCATGATGGGTCTTGATGAATCCACCATTCAATCCTATGAAAAGCTAGTCCTTGAAGAGAGCCAAAAACTTCCTGGACCGAATGACAACACTTGCCCAATATGCTTATCAGAATATTGTCCCAAAGACACACTCAGATGTATACCGGAGTGCAAACATTGCTTCCATGTTGAATGCATTGATGCATGGCTCCGAATGAATAAAACTTGTCCAGTTTGCCGAAATTATCCATCTACTGCTCATCAGGCTACTTCAGACATTGTTTGATAATTGTAATTAGCATTTTTGGAGGTATACTTCCGTTTGATTGTACATGGAGGTTGTAACTTTGTGTCTTTACTTTACTCTGTATATCCATAGTTATAGTGTTGTTTTTGAGAACAATAACCGATAAATAAATAATTTTCAAATTATCATTTAAATAATAACATTTCACATAAATTAGATATCATAATATGATAAACAATTTATCGTCAATTCATGAATGTTTTTAAGCGGTGAAGTTAAGGCATGGATCAAGTCACTATCTTGAGACAATATAGGTCATTGATGAAATTTTAGGTATAAATGTGTAATAGACTTACAATATGTGTGTCTCCTCCAAGATACAATAGTACAACCACTTTGATGATTATCCCCATAAGCCTACAAAGCTTGTAAGATTAGAAACTCTCTCAATAGTACTTTCTTTTACTTAGAAATATAATGAATGAAAAACACATGCATTCTCAAAAGACCAAGCGAAGTCTTGGAAATTAGTTGCAACGTGCAAGGGTCAAGGGGGGAAAATTTGACCACATTATGTTTTTGACACTTGCTTTATCTATATCAAAAAAATCGGTCATCTTAGAATATTACCCATATGTCTATGTAATTATGTATATACATTAGGCTTGTCAGCACACCACATACCATGCCATAAGCACCACTAACATCAGCTGAACACGGCCGATTCTCCTCATGACTCCAATAAGTTGAAGAAGAGCATTCATAAAAGCAAACCCAATTATACAAAAATCAATGCTTACTTGAGTAATTTCATTTACCAATAACAGATCCCCATTTTTTCTGAAATGTGTATTCTAGCTCACAATATACCAACGTTCGTTTATCTATGCATATATGTTCATGTATAAAAATAAGATAATGAACTCAACTCTGATGAAAGGAGCAGTTAGAATGACCAGATTCCAAGTCTTCTGAAAGTGCCGAATCTCACGAAAGGCCACTGTACCTCAGTTAAGACATGGCTTCTTCCGCTGCCCCTGCGTTCCCGGAGCTACAAAAATATCAACAAACAACTTGGAGAAATAAGTCATCATAAACAGATTAAAAACTAACGGATTTGACGAAAAAAAAAAAATTTACATTGTGAATTCTCCCTGCTGCAAAAAGAGTTTTAAGTCTCTAGGTCAATGATTGTAGCAAGTCAGAACAGCAATATCTTTCCTAATCTAGTCAAAATTTGAATCAAAAGACAAATTTTTGCCTAATTAAAAAGTATGCAAATGTGACCAAAGGGGAGTTTCTATGCAATTTCCTTTGTACACTGTCACATTTTAAAGTAGAATAAAGTTGATTTGGTCCAAAATTAGTTTATTTTTAGCCAACTTTACTTTATTCCCCTCCCCTCTCTCCTTAATTCAAACAGACCCTTGATGGTCAGTAGACACTGTTTTGCAATTCCATTAGCCATGAACCCTCCTATGCAATGAAACAAATACCTATGGCATTAAAAATGAGCCTAGCAGAAGTGAAGAATTAAGCTCAGTGACTAAACACAGCATCAACCATTCACGAGGGCATATTTTTCCTTGAGGTCGTGATCTCACACATTGCCATATTACAATTTTAATTAACATTTAAGTAACACTGCTCACATCAAAACCTCTAGTTTCTCAATCTAAGGCAAGAACCGCTTTATTCACACATGCTTCGACATGACATTCTCTACCTTATTACCACAAAAATATCAAGATTTTTTTTAAGTAAACTTTCATTACCAAAAAATTACAAAGAAAAGTTAAAGATATAATTTTCTTTTTCAATTACACGGATATGCATGGGCAACATCTAATTTTCACAGTTTAGGTACACAATTTATGTCTACTTACAATTTTTTTGTTAATTAAATGGGTAACAAAATCATACACAATATCTAATTTTCACGTGTAAGGTACATAATTTACACCCACTTGATTTTTGTTTTGCGAGTTACTTACACTAGTAAGGTACACAACATCAAATTTCAATGACCAAGTTACACAAATTACACCCAATTTATTTTTATTTTAGAATTACACAGATACTAAAATCATACACAAAATTAATTAAACAAAAGTGAATGATAAAAAAAATGAGCACAAGAAATTTATTTTTAAAAACCTTTAACCTTTGAGTAACCACTGCAACTTAAAGAATCAATTTTCAAATGTAAAGTTATGAAGTAATCGCAACACCAGCACTAGTTACTAACGGTTAAACAATAAGATTTAACAAAAGAAACATCACTAACCATTGTTACTTTGTTAGTGCTTAGTCAAGAAATATTTTTTTTTAAATGGAATATTTTGTTAAGGTTATTAATAACAAAATTTTATATGTTGATTTCCTACAAGCCTTAAAGAAAGAGATTTTCAATTTTGTTACTGTTTGAGTGGAGTGTTATTCAACTAAATCTCAAGGGAGGTTTTTGTAATTAAAAAAAAAAAAAAAACCTTGTAGGTAAAATTCCATAATATCCCACACAAAAATTCAATAAAACCAATTAATAAATAATTAATATAATTTTAAAGATTATAATCAATAATCTAAATACACAATAGAATTCAAATAACAAATCCAAAATAAAAGTATTAAGGTAAAACAAATAAAAGACACAAAATAGCAACATAGCAATAGATTTGAAGGTAATGTTCATGAAAGTTAAAAGGGTATCTCACCATCTTCTTCTTCTTCTTCTTCAACAACTTCCTCTTCTTACCTAGCGTCACCATTTTTCATCCTTATCCTTGTCATCATCACCGTGCTTGTGGCCATAAGTTCTCCCCTTCCATGACCAGCGGCCATCTTGTACTCTCGAGCTTTTAAAACCCCCCCTCATCATTGTCTACTTCATCATCCTCCTCATTATCACCATCCTTAATTTTGTACAACTCAACCACATAATCTTTGTCATTAATTTCCTCATCATCCATCTACATGCTCAAAAGAAAACCATATGACATATTAGACTAGTCTACATACCCAAAATCAAGAAAAATCACATGACCCTTATACTATCAAAACATAAACGAATATGAAAGAAAAAAAAATCAAATTTAAGCATGCTACTACTTACAAGCCCAAAATAAAAAGACAATCATTGCCAAAATGGAGAACAAAAAAAAAAAAAAAATCAAATTAAGTAAAACGAATTTTACTTTATGCTAATGTCAATATCTGCCATTTTGGCCAAGTCTAATAAATTTATTAACTAATGTTGTTATTCATTTTTTATGAGATTTAAGCCAAACCATTAGGACAATGGCTAAGCCTAGAATTTTTTTTTTTTTTTTTTTGGGTGGGGGTGGGGGTGGGGGGAGCTAAAAAAAAAATCAAAGAATAATCTACTACACACACAAAATAATAATATTTTTTCCATCTAGTTAGTTATTAAACTGTGAACTATATTTAAAATCATACTAACCACAATTAATGTTCTTTAAATATATTAAATCAATATCTCTTGTTAAATAATTTAGAGATTGCATAGTTAGAGTATACTAATAGTTAAATTTTTTTTTTTTTTGGGATACAAGATAGAAATTCTTCTCTAGTCTAATTTAAGTGTATATGTGTGTGAAGCTCCCTCCTGGAGACTTGAATCCCGGGCCTTGCTCTCATGGTTGTCAAAATCGCGATCTGGATTGTAGGATCACATGATTTTACGATCCCACCTCACCAAAACATTTAGAATTGTACTAGGATCGTAAAAATGGTAGAATCGTATAAGATCGTTGGATCGTATGGGATCCTACTGATCCTACCAAAATATCAGTTTTTTTTTTGTTTTTTTTTTTTTAAGGGATAAATTTTTGGTTTTGATGAAACTTTAAGGTTTTTTTTTTTTAATTTTTTTTATTTTTATGTTGTGATGGTATGACTTTTATTTTTATTTTTTATAAAATTATGTTAACATAAGCAAATGTTTTGTAGTTTTTAGTTCACTTATAATCAAAATGAAGGAATACTTCATCATTCTAAATGAAGAATTTATATTGGCTTTACTACATTTTAAGCTATAATGTTAAATTTTTTTAATCAATATATTAATTTGTGTTATAATATTACTAAAATATTTTTCTTATATATAATTTTATTAGTATGCTTGTATTTGTATATTGATTGATTGATTTTTTTGAGCATACTCTGTAATTGTTGCTGAGTGGTATACTTTGAATAGTTGAATGTGAAGTTGTATCTTGATCTCTTTTGTAGCTCTAGTATATAAATATACAATATCTACATAGATGAAGAAATTGATGATGATGATTAGGACGATTGTCATAAGAACTCTAAAATGAGAATAATTAAATGTTCACTTCACCTTAATATTAATCTTGCTTTTTGATTTTATATTTTAGTTAGTTAGTTTCCATTTGATTACTTATTTTGGATTATAAACTTGGAACTTGGAACCTAGAACTTGGAAAATATTTCCATATGTGTTGATAAATATTTTGGTATTTGGTTGCAAATTAAACATTTATTGAACTTTTTAAATACATTGGGTCAAAACTTAAATATATTTGTTTATTTAGTATAAACGTAGTGATGTATGACATGCAAATTACATCATATAATGTGAATCTTTGTTTTGTATGGATAAATTCACAATTTACGTGAAAATTCAACATATAAAGTCATTATCAATGTATTTGCTTTAAATATGAAAATATGTAGGATCTTACGATCTACAATCCAATTCTATGGTCTACGATCTCACTCACCTCTCACGATCTTACATAGGATCCCGATTTTGACAACCTTGCTTGCTCCCATACCTCACAAGCTCTTATACTTGTGGAGTGACCATCGCATTAAGAGTATGCGGTGGTATAGTTTTAAAAATTATTAAACATATAAAATTTTAATTAATTTTAAATAATAAATGTCTCTTTAAATGCCTAAAATATACAAGTCAATATAAGATAAACATAACAATAATAAAAACTTAAGAAATTCCTTACTTTTTCATAGATGACAAATGCAATAATGATGTTTAGCTCCTAACCACGGAACTCAAAATTGTCCTTTCCTCTAAAAATAAAAAGCAAAACACATGTTGTCCATATCTCTAATTTTCTAAATGACATATATATATAAATAATAATAATAATAATAATAATAAAGTTTTTTTTTTTGGAAAATAAAGAAAACTTGTTTTAAAGAGATTACTTTTCTAATTCTAAGAACATATAATTAATTATTAAATTTATTTTGATTTAATGACTTGTGTAAATTAATATGCCAGATAAAAGAAGAAAATAAAGGAGAAGAAGTAACCTGTGAAAGGATGAGGCTTGGAGCACCTAATCAAGCATCACATTCACCATCATCTGTTTGCATAAACTTCCAATCAATTTTGATGTTTGGGATATGAGAAATCTTGGACCAATCCTCTCCTATCTCTCTTTGGTAACGTTCACCCAGAATTGGACATTGAAAGATATCTAGTTTCTTCAATGGAGTTGTACAAAGAAAATATGGCAGAACTTTTAGCTTGGGGCATCTAGAAATTGTCAAGTCTTGAAGACATGGCATTATAGTAACACCATTAATTTCTTCATTGCTCATTCCTCCAATCCCAACCCATTCTTTCCGCTCTTTCAAAAAACTAAATTTGAGAGATTTCAAGTGTGGGAATATATTGTCCTTCTTGTATTTGGATTCCAATCCCAAAAATTCAACACCCACCTTTTCCAAACTATCCACATCAATTATGCTTAATGATTCAAGGAATGGTAGCTTCCCCAGGGGAGGCAAACCCTTTATCTTTGGGCATGCAAAGAGAAGAAGCGTTTTCAATTTCGCCAAAGACATCATCCAATTAGGATATAGCGTGGTGCCTTGATAGTCATAAATCTCTAAATATTCCAAGTTTGGATGTGGCTCTAAGTCATTTAGAACTAATACATTATTATTAATTCTTCTATCATTTTCATCTTCTCCTTCAAACCCTAGATACAAACCACGGAGGTGTGTCTTCTTCTTGAGCTGTGCATGCTTGGCCTCACATACATCTACCACATTTCCCAACCATTGTATTCTAAGGGTACCTTGAAGCTGGTTTAAATTTTTTAATTCACCAAGTTTACATCCTTCTTTATCATCCTTACCACTTATAATGAAATGACTTAATGTTCTAAGAGAAATCAATCTCCCACTTTCTCTTGGAAATTGTGTCATTGCATATGTATAAAAAATAAGATGCCTTAAGTTTATTAATTTACTCATCTATTGTGGCAATTTCTTCAGACGATAACAATTATCAATACGCAAAGTTTGTAAATTACAAAGATTACAAATGGTTTCAGGCAATTCTTCTATTTCAACCTTAGTTGATAAAAGGAGAAATCATAAATGTATAAAATTTTCCACCACATCCGGAATTTTCTTAATTGGACAATCCAAAATTAAAGTCCTTAGACATCTAAAAATTTGGAATAAATTGGATATGAGCATGTTAAAGTTATAATCAATTTCATCAAAAAGAAGAAAGAGAGTGTGGATATTTTTTGCATGGTAGATGGAAACAGGAAATAGCATTTCTTTTGAAAGTTTTAAATGCAAATGATGAACACTTTTATAGTCTATCTCCAACTCCTTGTCACTATCAATTGCTATAAATTCATTTGTTATCATGGACTGGGCAAAATCATGCACTATGTCATGAATTTTGCACCTTGTTATCTTGTCATCACTCGCATCTTTCTCAAAATCTTGAAAGAAAGAGCGTATAGCTAAATTTTCAAAATATTCTCCAACTAAGATTTCCATCTTTGTATTTACCTTTGACTCAATATATCCCTGTGCCAGTGTGCCATCCACTGGAGGACTAATTGATCTTTAGAAAAGAGATAATCTTTTGGAAATACAGCACACTATATGAAAAAATGTTTCAATGCTAAGGGCAATTCATAATAACTTAATAATATGGGTGCCAAAAGTCCTTTTTCAAAATCTTCTAGTTCCCACAAACTACTATCCAACATATTCTTCCATTGTTCTCTACTCCTCTTGTTGCGCATGAGACCACCTAGAGTCTTTGTTGCAAGTGGCAAACCTTTACACTTATTTGCTAGTTGTTTGCCAAGGTCTTCTAAATCTTTATATTGATCATCATCAGAAAACACTATTTTGTTGATCATCAACCAACAGTCCTCATTAGAAAGTACTCCCAAATTGATGATGTGGACACTCCCCATCATCTCTGCAACTCTATATTTACGTGTAGTGACTAGAATTTTACTTACTTTGGCACCATATTCGAGTGCAAATTTGAATGGCTCCCACATTGAGGAGTCTTCAGTCCATACAATATCTAAAACAAGAAGGAACTTCTTTCGCCTAATCAAATCACAAATTTTACCCAATAGAGATTGAAATTCGGTAATATTATGAGGGGATTCAGAGTCAAGCTCTTGACAAATTGCTCTAGCAATCTAACATTGATCAAAAGGTTCAGAAACACAAACCCACATTCTTACTTGAAAATGGGCTTGCACCTCAGGATCATCGTAGGCTAGTTGGGCAAGAGTTGATTTTCCTATACCGCCCATGCCCACTAAGGAGATGATCTGAGGTTTTCTATCTTCTTGACTACCTTTGCCTAGTAGGTTACTTAGTGTTAAGGATACAGCTGTAGTTGCCGAGGATAGCAACTGATCAGTATGTGATTTTGTATATTTGAATCATATTTGAATAAGATATGATCAGATAGGTTTAGGCTTGTGATGAGATAAGGATTAGGATATGATAGAATCATATTTGAATTTTGTATCTAAGTGATGAGCTAGAGGTATATCCGGATTGTATAGCTGAACTGTACTTACAATTTGAATTTGTAAAAAACTCTCATATAAATGAAAATGCCTAAACCGTGTAAAGGTAAGGCTTGGAAATATTTTGTATATCTGATTTTACATGGTATTAGAGCCATTGTGACATACGTTCTTTTTTTTTTAATGTCTTCCTCGTCTTCATCAACTTCAATTGTCAACATTGCCACTTCTTCTTCTCCCACTTCCCTTACTACCATCCATCATCTCATCACCATCAAACTTACCCGTGACAACTACCTACTTTGGAAAGCTCAGATTGTTCCTTATCTTAAGGGGCAACATTTGTTTGGCTATCTCGATGGAAGCAATCCTGCTCCACCTCAATCTCTTACTGTTGAAATCGATGGAGACATCCAAGTCATCCAAAATCCAGATTTCAGTCACTGGTACTTCCAAGACCAAATGATTCTCAGTGCCATAATATCCTCCCTCTCTGAGCATATTTTGGCTCATGTCATCAAATTCAACACATCAAGGGATGTGTGGCAAGCCTTAGAGATAATGTTTACCTCTCAGTCAAGGGCTCGAACAATGCAAATCCACTATCAGCTCGCCACTTTGAAGAAAGGCAATTCCTCAATTGCTGATTATTTTCACCAGTTTACAACACTGGTTGATACACTTGCTGCTACTGCTCATGCCTTGAATGATTTTGAAATTATCTCATTTCTCTTGGCTAGTTTAGGATCTGAATATGATTCATTTGTCACATCTGTGACCACAAGGGTTGACCCTCTATCAATTGATGAACTATATGGGCATCTGTTAGCCTATGAATTGCGGCTTGAGCATTAACAACCAACCGTGGACCTCTCCATTGTAGGGGCCAATTTTGCGGGACGAGGACCTTCACGTGGACGTCATGGTGGTGGCTCCTCCCCTTCAGCAGGCTGTGGCTTTTCTCCTTCAACAGGTCGTGACTCATCATCCAAGTATCAAAAGAATTTTCAAGGACGGGGGTGTGGTCATTCTTCTTCCTCCCAAAATCGTCCTATTTGCCAAGTTTGCCACAAGCCAGGACACACGGCCTTGAAGTGCTACCACAGGTTTGATAATTCCTTCTCCACTGACACTACCAACAACATGCATGCTCTGCTCACCGCTCCACAGGCTTCACCCGATCTTAATTGGTACCTCGATTTTGGTGCAACTCATCATCTCACTTCTGATTTTGCAAATTTGAATGTGAAGGCAGAGGCGTATCATGGTCCTGATCAGATTCGCATTGGTAACGGTATTGGTTTGAATGTTAAACACATTGGATCTACTAAATTATCCACTCCTTCCTCTTCCTTTCTTTTACATAATGTATTCCATGTTCCTCACATTACCAAAAATTTAATTTCTGTTCACAAATTCACATCTGACACCAATACTTTTATTGAGTTTCACCCTTCTTATTTTCTTGTGAGGGATCGACCAACGGGGAGAGTTTTGCTGCACGAGCTGAGTAGGAATGGATTGTACCTTTTTCCTTCTGCTTTCAATAAATTGCCTTTGTCGTCATGTGTCTTTGTTGGTGAACGTATCTCTCCAACTCAATGGCACTCACGCTTGGGATATCCTGTCTTTCGTATTGTTCATCATGTTCTTTCAAAATTTAATTTGCCTGTTCTTGCTAGCAAAGTTGTTACGCCTTGTTCTGCTTGTTTCAGTTCTAAGAGTAAACAACTTTCTTTTTCATTATCCTGTATTCAAATAAATTTTCCTTTGGATTTAATTCACACTGATGTATGGGGTCCATCCCCTATTTGCTCAAAATCTGGTTTCAAATATTATGTCTCCTTTGTTGATGCGTATAGTCGCTATACTTGGCTTTATCCTATGAAAAATAAAAGTGATGTGTTACCTATTTTTATTAAATGGCAAAAATATGTTGAGCGTTATTTTAATCGAAAAGTAAAAGTTGTTCAATTTGATTGGAGTGGTGAATATCGCTCACTTAACAAATTTTTTCAAACTTGTGGTATCACTCATCATGTATCCTCATACCCCTCAACAAAATGGTGTTGTTGAGCACAAATACCGTCATCTTGTGGAAACTGGTTTAGCTTTATTAAATCATGCTCAGATTCCTCTCCAATATTGGGAAGATGCATTTTAAACAGCTTGTTATCTGATAAATAGACTTCCAACTCCCATAATTCAAAATAAATCTCCTTATGAAAAATTGTTTACTCAAGCACCTGACTACACTTTCTTGCGTGTCTTTGGTTGTGAATGTTGGCCAAATTTACGTCCTTATAATTCTCACAAACTTCAACCACGCTCAACTCAGTGTGTCTTCCTTGGTTATAGTTTAATTCATAAGGGCTATAAATGTTTACATCTTCCTTTAGGTTGGGTCTATTTTTCCAGAGATGTACTCTTCAATGAGGATATTTTTCCCTTTGCTAGATCGTGTTCCACAGCTTTCAGGTCCATGTCTGCTTCAGGTCAGGTACAATCCTCTACTGGGCTTTATACAACGACTTCTCTTTTTGTAGGGCCGCCAGCCTTCAATTCTGCTCAAAGTTCCTCTTTGGTCCAACCCATATCCTCACAAGCCCAGCTCGAAGCCCCTGTTTCATCACTTTTAACCCACCCTGAAACCGTTCCCTCTCATATCACTCCACCTCCCTCACCATTCCAAAATAATTCCCCTGCTATTGTTCAACCCCCACTCACTGACCCTCCATTCTCTCAACCAATCCTCACCGACCCTCTATTCCCTCAACCCATACTCACCGATCCTCCACCCACTCACCTCGACCCTCCTCTTCCTCAAAGTTCAAACACCGATCAGCAACCCACACACACCGACCCACCTCTCCTTCAAAACCCAACCACCAATCATCAACCCACATCTGTTGAACCTCAACCCACCCATCCCATGACAACCTGCTCCAAAAACTCCATCACCAAACCCAAAAACTTCATCGACGGTACCGTGCGATATCCAGTTCCACATGCTCTTCTCGCTGATGGTAATGAGCCCATTGTTGAACCCACATGTTTCACCACTGCTGTGAAAGACTCAAATTGGCGTACCGCTATGAATGCCGAGTTTGATGCCTTGCTAAAAAATCAAACGTGGGCACTGGTTCCTCCTCACACTGCTCGTAATGTCATTGGATGCAAATGGGTATTTCGGGTTAAGCGCAACGCCGATGACTCTGTTGAGCGCTATAAAGCTCGCTTGGTGGCAAAGGGCTTTCATGAATTGCCTGGTATTGACTTCCGAGAAACTTTCAGTCCTATAATTAAACCAACCACTGTCAGAACAGTTCTCTCCATTGCAGTTTCACGAGGTTGGGTTCTTCAACAATTCGATATTCATAATGCATTCTTACATGGACACCTATCTGAAGATGTCTATATGTCTCAACCTCCTGGGTTTGTTCATCCTCAATTTCCTAAACACATATGCAAGTTGAAGAAAGCACTTTATGGGTTGAAACAGTCCCCTCGAGCTTGGTTCTCACGGCTCTCTTCTCATTTACTTGCTTTGGGCTTTAGAGGATCGAGGTCTGATTCCTCTCTATTTATCTATCACAATGCCACAGTCACTATATATTTTTCTCATTTATGTGGATGATCTTATTATTACTGCCTCTAAACCTTCTGCAATTAATGATCTTCTTTGACATCTAAAAACTAATTTTGCCATTAAGGATCTGGGCACTCTTAATTTTTTCCTTGGTGTTGAGGTTCTGCCAAACTCCTCAGGTCTTGTCTTGTCTCAGAAACGTTACATTGTTGATCTTTTAAGAAAGACAAATATGCTTGAGGCAAAGCCTGTTAGCTCTCCCATGGTTCAATCCACAAGTTTATCTGCTTTTGAGGGTGATCCCCTTTCTGATGCAACTCTGTATCGAAGCACCGTTGGGCCTTTGCAATATCTTTCCATCACCCATCTTGACATTTCATTCACAGTCAACAAGCTCTCTCAATTTATGCATTGCCCTACTAACCTCCATTGGCAATCCGTCAAACGCCTCCTGCGTTATCTTAAGCAAACCATTCATTTTGGTTTACAACTGCACCGCTCTAAATTCCATACTCTTCAGGCCTTCTTTGATGCAGATTGGGCTGGATGTCATGATGATCGGCGGTCTACTGGAGGTTTCTGTGTCTTTTTGGGCAATAATCTTATCTCATGGGGCTATAAAAAGCAACAGACAGTGGCTCAATCTAGCACAGAGGCGGAATACAAGGCCCTTGCCAATGCTTTTGCTGAGGTTAAATGGTTGCGTACCCTTTTGTTTAAGCTTGGGATTCCTATCTCTAGCTCCCCTATTCTATGGTGTGATAATATTGGTGCGACCTATTTATCCTCAAATCCTGTTTTTCATGCCCGCACTAAACATGTTGAAATTGATTTTCACTTTGTTCGGGATATGGTTGCTGATGGTTCTCTTCTCATTCATTTTCTGTCTACCCGAGATCAGCTTGCTGACATTTTTACAAAGCCCTTGTCTTCCTCCAAATTTGCTCTTCTTCGGACCAAGCTCAATGTATCTTCGGTACCGTTGAGCTTGCGGGGGCGTGTTAAGGATACAGCTGTAGTTGCCGAGGATAGCCGTGTAAAGGTAAGGCTTGGAAATATTTTGTATATCTAATTTTACACTTAGTAGGTCATCCTATAGTTATCACGACCAATTATATTGGACACATCAACAAAGGAAGTAGTTTTTATATGCTCAACTACATCATGTTGCTTGGTCAAGTCAAATCTGTACGTTACTCTGTCTTTGGCAATCTTATCTAATGTTTCATTCAGTGTTTTAATCTTGTGACCAATTTCATGACGCAGAGCAAGGTTTTTAACACGACGAAAACAAAATGACAGGGAAGGTAAGAAGGAGCATACCTTCTTCACAGCATGAGATTTATCAGTTTCTTCTTCTTTCTGAATTTGTGATTTGATCCTTGTAGTGTTCCAAGTGTCCAACACATCATCCATCATGTAGTATACGTCTTTGAGCTGATCAAACCAAAGCTTCACAGCTACATCAGACACTTGTCTTTCCTCAGCATTGTTGAGCATTGTCTGGGCGATTCTGAGACCATCTTTAAGCATTTGGACTTCTTTGTCAACACCCACAATCAACTTTATCTCTTGCTGAGCTTGCTGGGCAGCAATTGAACCCAACTGCTTCAGGAGATCAGTAACTATTGCGTCAACCATAGTTGGAAATGGAAGTTTGATTGATAACAGAAGAAACTGAAAGAGGAGAAGGTAATCAATTGAGGTAATGTTCATTTTCTTCTTTCCAGCTTTTATAATGAACTGGAAAAGGCCAAAGATTTCCACCTGGACACTCAACATTTGATTAAATTTAGGCAATTATGTAGGGACAACTTGTCATTGCATATTAGCATTGTCTGAAGATTTGCTACAGAATACAGTAAAGCACAAACTTTGAGATAGAAAACACAAATTTAGAAAAAAAAAAAAAGAATAAAAGGAGCTTCTGATGTTTGGTAGGCTAAAGCTTTTTGTGGTGTTGGAGCATTCACAGTAGTGGTGCTATATAGGTATGATGCTATTTTTTAGCTCTCAAACACTAAAAAACCATTACACAGCAGTGGAGCTAAATCTAAAAGATTTAGCTCCTCAGATGTGCACTGTAGCTCAAAAAAAAAAAAAAAATTTTTATTACACTCTCTCTCCTCTCTCATTAAAATAATTCTTTCCTTTTCTCTCTCTCTCTCTCTCTCTCTCTCTCTCTCTCTCTCTCCGGCTTCTCTTCTTTCTTCTTTCTTCCTCAAAATTTTTTTTTCTCTCTAGCTCGCCGGCCTCCCTCATCTCCCTCACCCCTCAGCTCGCCGGCCAGCTCCCTCACCGCTGACCTGTTCCGCCGACCCAGCTCGCCGATCTCCCCAAGCCCCATCACCCAGTCCGTGCCCCTTTGTCGGCCTCAACGTCATCGGCCCAAGCCCCAAGCCGCCGATCCACGCCTCCGACCCAAGCCTCCGCTTAGTCCTCCGATCAGACCCACGTCGCCCAGTCCTCCGATCAGACCCACGCCATCTCTCTATTCTCTTTGCTGTGATTGAGTTTGTTTGTTTGTTTTTTTTTTTTTTTTAATGTGTTTTCATATGGGTTTGGTTGTGGTGGTGGAATGATGTTTGATTTTTTTTTTCTTCTGTGGGTTTGGTGGTACGGTGTTTGATTTATTTTTTTTCCTGTGGGTTTGGTGGCTGTGGTGGTGGTGATGGTGGTTGTTGTGGCTATGGTTTGGTGGTACGGTGTTTGATTTTTTTTTTTCCTGTGGGTTTGGTGGCTGTGGTGGTGGATTGGTGACTATGATGGTGGTTTGATTTTTTATTTTGTTTGTGGGTTTGGTTGTGTCTGGTGGTGGTGGTAGTGGTGGTTGTGGGTGTGGTTGTGGCTGTGGCTGATGGTAGAGGTGGTTGTGGGTGGTGCTGGGTTGTTTTTTTGGTAGTGGGATATATTATTTTATTGTATGTGATATATTATTTTATTGTGTTAATAGCTAAAATAAATCCACTGCTGCAGCATGTGTGTAGGTATAATAGATAAAGTAACTTTTGGTGGAGCTAAAAAGCTAAATTTTTAATTCCACTGCTGTGGATGCTCTAAGAGAAGAAATATAAGCAAGGAAGATTATAAACATTGCTTCTTGTCTTGATACAATATTTACTCTTCTAGTTGTAGTGTTAAAATAAAAAGAGACTATATGATTACTCTTTGCACTTCGAAAGCCTGATGTTTTGTACATATAAAGAAAAGCACAACCACATAGAGAGAAGAAAAGAAAAAGTGAAAGCCAAAGGATCTTCTCATGTGTTAGGGTCAAGCTTGTTGGATGCTGTTAAAAAATAGAATAAGACTTAAGTACAGTACTTATGTGCTGTTCCTTAGGTTCCCTTTTAAGATTCTGCCATGTGGATTTTTTTTAGTTAAGTAGTCACATGGCTGAATTTTAAGAAAGAAACTTAAAGAACAGCACCTGAGGTATTGTACCTCAGTTTTGTCCTAAAAAATAATGTACATTTACGCAAGGGATATAGGCATTGCTTCTAATGTTTGTTAGGCTCAAGCTTTGTTGGATTGTATTAAGAGATGAAAGTTTGCCCATGCTGCTAAAAAATATGCATTTACTCAAGGGATATTACAAGCATTGCTTCTTATCTTTTGATAGAATATGTATGCAGTATGCTTCTAGTTATTGAGCTTAAAAAAGAGACCATATGACAGCCTTTGCACTTTGAAAGCTACATGCTTTGCCCCTACAAATGGGCGATGAGTTAAATTTTGGCTTTTAATCACTTAGCATATACTCTTCATTTCCTTATCTAAAAAACAGTTTTGAGTAGGTTTTGAAAATCTTTGGATGGAAGGGGATCAATCAGTTATTAATAATTCCTATGATTGAGTTGTTACTATAGTGTGTTTGGATGGAAGGGGGAGGAGAGAGGGATAGAGGGAAGGCATGGGAGGGATGGGAAGGGTTTAATTAACCTTTTTTTGGATGTGTTTTGAAATGGGAGGGGGAATGTTTCAAGGGGATTTGGACTAGAGTGGGTATCAACCTCCTTAATTTTTAATTCTTCCAAATTGCATAAATTTGGAGGGGAGGTGTTCTAATTATACTATAAACTATCAAAATTTACCCTTATCTATTTCTTTAAAATTGGCAAAAGATGGGTATAATTATCCACTTTTATCATGTCTTATCATTTCCTCTAATTTCCCTTTTAATTTTTAAAATAACATGTTAGTGAACACCCTACAACTTATTGAAACCAAAGAATGTGAAACCATAATTTACAATGAAAATGATTTTTAGCCCCTCAATAGATTAGAAAGGCATGCAAATACTCGCATATCATAAAGTCAGTATGTTTGCAATTCGGTGTCTTAGTCTATATATCACAATAGCATGACATCTTAATCTCATTATATTGAGAAAGTATGGCAACGTTATCTTTCTCACAAAATGTGAACTACGTAATGTCTTTCTCAGTGTAAGAACTTCGTTCATGTGAACCATGTAATGTCTTTCTCACAATATGAGGACTTCGTAATGAACTTCGTATCATTACATGATTCGCACTTTGTTAGAGATGATGCAATTGTTGGACACATTAGATAATTATTGCATGATATGGGACATGTATTGTATTTCCTTAATCAGATTCTCTTTTTTTCTATTTGGTCGGACTACTTATCTATCAGCAGTGCAAACTTACAAAGGTTACGTAAATTATAGTAGAATCAGGATTAACCAAGAGTTATAGATCTGCATTTGATGCGAACATTACAGATATTCTCTAGATTTTCATTCTGAAGGATCCAAGATATAAAGATAATAATGGTTAATGAAAGGATAAAAGATACGACACTTGCTTAGAATCTAGATAAGGTTAATGGAAAGATTAAAGAGAAGTAAGATCCATCCTACGTGTTTATACACTTATATTCCATACACAATCATTGGCATTCCTTTTTTGGTTCTGACTTTAAGCATTTATCATCATACAAACTACATGATCAGTCAACTGAACGAAATTCAAAAAATTTACAAGATTCAACCTAGTTCTCATACAATGAAGGAGAGAAATTCCTCCATGATAGTGCCCAACACATTACATAGACTCATTTCTTTGCCAGCAACTTCTTAGGAACCTTATCCAAAGGCGTAGATTTCAGCAGGAAAAGCCTGGCGGCACGCTCTTGCAAGGTACCTCCACATTTCAACCCATGTGCTTGCAATTCAGACTTTAACCTTTCCATGCCAAGAACCTATCATTATAGTAGCGGAAAAAGAAAACATTAGACTGATGCTGTAGAATCAGTGCCCCGCTGACTAAAATCTGAGATTAGAATAAGAAATGATAGTGACATTACTGGTAATAAAATTGACAACATGAAAATAAATATTGCTTGCACATGTGGCCTTCAAAAAAGTCATGTTCATAAATTAAATGGGGTGGAAATAAAGTTGATACATTCAACAAAAGCCATAATGCATAAAAATTCAGTCTCAAGATCTAAACAAAATGCAGAAAAATAAAGTGCCTTCCTTTTGATGCAAAAACTTCTTTATTTACTTGATATTTGGAGAGTAAGCTTAGTGGTGCGATTACCAAATTAGACCCATACATACTGATTGATTTCATTGGACCTAATTGATCGATATTGATGCTATTAGAGAGGTTGATTTTTATTTGAATTGCTACCACATATCATGCAATCTCATTATGATTTTACCTCCTTTGCGTCTTTGGTGTAATTTGGGGGGCCAATGAGCTCTAACTCAACTGGCACCTTCTCTCCTTGCAATGTTAGTTGAAGGGTGAGATCGTAGGTTCAAGAACCATTGGGTATGTGAGTAAATTAGTAGATTACCACTAAAATTGGGGACTATTTAAATGGCCTACAGATTTAAAAAAATTTTGGGGTTGGAAGTTTTTTTTTTTTTTTTTATAGGTAATAAAAGTTTTATTGATAGCAAAAATGCAATGAGTTTACGATTGTAAACACACGGCAAATAAAGAATAAAAACAAATCAAATAGCAGATCTAACAAAAATAAGGAAATTAGACAAGGAATTACAATGCGTGAGGCCCCGAATACAAGACCACTCAAGCAAAGTCCTAGCTAGTGATGTCTTCAACAGTTCAATAGGTCTCTCAATGTCCTCAAAAGTTTGGGCATTGCATTCTTTCCATACTAACCACATAAGACACACCGGTAACATATTCCAAACAATTGAAGAATAATTCCCCAACCAATTCCTCCAAACGAAAAGAAGAGAGACAACCATATATGGCATCACCCACTAAACCCCAAACATGAGGAAAACCTCACTCCACAAAGCATGAGCAAACTTACAATGGAGTAAAAGGTGATCCACAGTTTCCTCATCACATGTTGGAAGTTTTATTTATACTGTGGTGCTGATTCCTACATTCCTATCATACTTGGTGCTGATTCCAAGCAACTTTAGGTGCTGATATCTAGGCTCTATCTATTTTTCTCTTTTTATTGATAAATGTTGATTAAGCAAACCCTATGTGTTGATTCTAGGCCGTATCCCCTTGTTTTGTTCCTTTTTTTCCCCCAAACATGAGTCCCCCTCTTAGAGTATATTTTCATGCATCAAATTTGGTATCAGCACAAATCCCGATTCGAATTCCTTGCAAAACCATTGAAGCCACAACAAGAAGTAAAGTTGCTCCACCACCACCACCATGAATCCATCCCTTCACCATCCACAAAAATTCAGAACCAACAAAACCTCTAGCTGCTGTCAATAATACAACCTAGATCACCCAAAAAAGAGGGGAAAAAAATATCGAAATCAAATTACCAAGTGCCATCATGGCAATCACAATCAACAGTACACCCATAAACCTGACATTTAAACCCACTCGCTCCATCCACAAAGCCCAAAAATAGCAGCCCACCACACCAGAATCAACCCAATCAATCAAACCTTGTTAAGCCAAGTCATGCTAAATCTCTTTCATGACTGATTGAGAATCCACCATAAGAATTTTGACTTATTGCCACCACAATCAGCCAATGCCGTGAGGTTCAGCTCAGATGCTGAAACCTAACTTCCTATCATGCTTGGTGCTAATTCCAAGCAGATCTAGGTGTTGATGCCTAGGTTTTATCTATTTTCCTCTTTTTTATGGCTTGATGCTAATTTCAAGCAAACTCTAGGTAATGATTCCTAGGTCTATCACTTTGTTTTTTTCTTTTTCTTTTTTTGTTTCCCAAACACAAGTACCCCTCTTAGAGTATATTGGCCTAAATCAAGCAACCTGTTTGGTGTTAATTCCTACACCCATCTAGTATCTTCCCATTTGTTTCTTCGTTGTATCTTCAATAATCTCTTTCCTATTCCCTTTAAATTTGTCCTCCATCACTCATGCTTTCTAATCACCATGGGAGAAACTTCGACACAATGCAAGTCCAAGGAAAATGTCACTAGTAAGATAAAGACAGAAAGTGCAAGGAAAGCACATAGAAAAGCTGAATCACCTATAAAATGACTGCATAATAACTTATAATGTTGACTACAGAGGACTTAAAGTTATGGAACTAGGAATTTTGAGAAGTGAGGTCAATAAAAGAAGATCACTTGGTAAGAAAATTGTTCTAGAAGCGAAGGGAGAGAGGAATCAAGAGGAAATGCACAATAAGGAGGAGTTGGAATCAGAAGTAAAGAGGTTGGCTACATTGGAGGATGCTTAATGGTGCTAAAAATCAACCGCAATATGGTTTTAGGAAGGGATCAGCAATATTAGATCCTTCGATCATTAGCAAACACACACTGGTGAATATATCACATTTAAAAATTAGATATGGATGGGGATGTCTATAATGAGGAAACTGAGGTCAAGAAACAAATTGTTGGTTTCTATGAAAAGCTCTACAAAGAACCAAAAGATTGGACACTACAGGTGCATGAGTTGCAATTCTCCAAGTGTAGTCAAAGGCAAAAGGCAACCTTAAAGCCAAGTCCTTATGATACAAGACAATAAACTCTAGGAGAGGAACTTCAGTTTTAGAAACAAAAAACAATAAAGCAAAGGGATATGACCTAGGAATGAGCAACTAGATTGCATGGAATCAACACCAAGCAAATAACACAGATAATATAACATAAGCATCAATACCAGCCATATTAGGAACCCAGTAATCAGCACATGGACTTGCTTTGAATTAGCACTAAGCACTGGAAGAAAACATCCAACCCAAATTTTTAAATCCATCATCAACTAGTTACAATAATGAACTTCGCGCCTTTAAATAGAGTCCCCAAATTACATCAAACATGAAAAGAAAGTAAACTCATAATGAGATTAGAATCATTAGATCAAACATGAAAATAAAATTTAAATAACAATCAAATATCCCTACTAGCATCAATCAATGTCAATGAACAAAAATCACGATCACTTAGGTCTAACAAAATCAATCACCATTAATAGGACTAATTTTGTGTACTCATTAATTCTCCCGAGGTGGGAGAACCAGAAACTTGACCCATCGAGTATAGCTCATGGCAACACTAGACGGGTCACAAACCTTCTGCTGGGTAGGATTAAGGCGTGCTTGGGAGAGGCCTTTTTTTTGTATACATGGGTCAAGGTAGGTTGAAGGGTTTGGTTGAGTAAAGGAATAATTTGGACTGGGATTGATTTTTTTTTTTCCCCTTTTAAATGGAAGGCTTGTGTGCCAAGAAGTTTGGGTACGTGTCTCTCCATTTCAGGGCTGAAGTTCACCAGCTAAGAAACAATTGCAGGTTTAGGTAGAAGTGTAGGTTGATAATGGATTAAGTTGAGTGAAAGGCTTGGTTTCTATGTGTCTGAGTTGTAAAGGTTCAGGCTTTGTTTTCTGAAAAGGTCAGGTGGGCTTTATAGGTCAGGTCAAATGCAAGCCTAGGGTTTTTAACAAACCAAGGCAGATGCAAGTATCTTTTCATAGTGGAGTGGGCAAAGTCTAGCCACGCAGATATTTTTATGTTTTGATTAGTGTTGTTTTTTTGAAAATGGGTTGGGTGAAGCACTAATTGGGTGGGTGTGGTGATTTGTCTTCACAACGAAGCTTCTCCTATTATGCTTAGAAGCAGTGTCAAAACTAAAAGTGCATTCGAGATTGTTCCTATGGGAGAATTTGAAGGTATTCACATCTTTGGCACATATCCTGTGTTGTTCCTACAATAACAGATTTATGAGTGCAACAGCTTTCAAAGATCAGTAATTGGAGTTACTTGACTCTCTGTTCGACATCTTACACTCAAACTTCTTGAATGAAGATGGATTTTTAATCAGTTGAGGATAAAGTTGAACAAGTTTAGTGTTCATGCTTTCTATAAGTCTCTAAGAGGGTCCAACGGAAGATTTCCTTGGAAGAGTATATCCTGCACAATGGCTCTAGAAGAGTACATGGTGCACAACAGGTCTAAAGAATGTTGCTTTCTTTGTGTAGACAGCAACATGGGCTCTTGATGGGTGATTACCTTATTAAAAGGGACTGTTTTGGTATATTGGTGTTGCATGTGTAAGTATAGTGGTAAAACTGTGGACCATTGTTAATCCACTGTGAAGTAGCCTGGGCCTAGGACATTTGGTCCTTTGTTCTGACCATGTTTGGATTACTTTGCTCTTAGTATGTTAACCATAAATTCTAACATGGATATGAAATCCTCCATGTGTAATTGCGTATGGATGTGAAATTCCCAAGTGTAGTGTTTGGATTACTTTGCTCTTAGTATGTTAACCATAAATTCTAACATGGATATGAAATCCTCCATGTGTAATTGCGTATGGATGTGAAATTCCCAAGTGTAGCACCATTTTCAATTTCTATTACAAATCTCTAATGTGAAACGGAATGAATGTCACAAATTGGTAAATCCCAAATTGTGCATGGTGCATGCCTTAAAGACCAAAGTTCATACTAGATCTCATCCAAATGGTTTGAATGTACTCATCCTATACTCACTCACCAAATGATGCATACAGACCCTGGTCCTGACTAAAGATATAATCTGATATCAGTTTATTGACAAAAATACTTCACCCAAGTATACAAGATGTATAAAAATGGGATCCGCACCAAATTTTCAGATGCACTGCTGAGTTCTATCTATTTTAATTTTACTGCTAGTTGTTCAAGCATGTAAACATTCAACAACACAAATTATACATAAATTAAGTTTATGAATAAAAACAACTAGAATCCATTTTTGGGGTGAAAATAAAGGAAAAGAAAATGCACACAAGAATTGTAAGTAAAGCAATTGTGGGCGCATATAGAAAATAGAAAAGGTACAAATGAGAGATTGTATTTAAGTTTTAACAACATACCTCCATTTCTGCTGCCGAATTAAATTCATCAAAATTGAGCGGCTTTTCCAATTCTGCAGCATTAGTAGTCACAACTGTTTCCTCATGAACACTTGATTTAGAGTCCAAATTACCATTGGTTTGAGAATCAACCGATAAGCTCTCATCACAAGCTTCCCTATTTCCAAAGTTCAAAACATTGGCAGTTTCGTCCACAGCCACAGCCTCAGTTGTAGAAACTGAAACAGATACACTTGTAGTCTCAGACATCTCCTTGTCACAGATCACAGGTTCAACCGCCTCAGCGCATCCATTAGAGTCCACTATTTCTTGCAAAACAATATCTCTCTCTCCCTCAGAGCCACTCTCACTCTCACAAGTAACCTGCTTCTCACCAGTAACCGAACCGGAACTCCCCTCAACTTCCTTACTCGAATCAGAATGATTCTCACCGTTCAACACAACAGATTTCTCCTCCCTCTCCTCCTCATCCTCATCCGTGTCGTCGCTATCACTTTCGCCCAATTTTCTCTTTCCCATCCTAACCAACCACAAAAATTCATCCAATCAAAACCAAACAATAAAACATAAAGAAAGAGCAACATACATACATACAAACACACACACAAATACAGAACAATTTAATCAAAACCATGAAATGCATACCAAATGTTAGCGCGCTTCGCCTCGAGGGGCGCCACGGGACCCGCCTTGCGCTTCTTGAGGGCGTCATTGACAGAATCAAGCACCTCCGCCACACAGCGTTCGGACTCTTCCCGATACTTGGCGACGTACTTATGAGCGAGGCCGTCTCCGACGCCTTTCTTCCCCTTCTTGGCCTTCTTTTTGATGAAGTCCTCAGCAATCTTCTCCAGCTTCCTCTCCTCCTCCTCGGCTTTCCACTCCTCAAGCCGCTTCTCCGCGTTGACGTGGCGCAGCCTCCGCCCGCTCATGTCGCGGCACGCGTCGAAGTTGTTCGTCTTCTTCTGCCCGGCCTTCGTCGCCGCCCCACGCAGCAGCGACCCGAACCCGCCCTTCCCGCCCGCGAGTCGACCCGACAATTGCACGCTCGGGAACAGCGATGTGCCCTCGGGGCACCGAATCAGGGTCTCGTCTGACGCGCAGCAGAGTCCGGTTGTGACCAGGCGTTGCTGCCCTAAGGGTATTTTGGTGATTTCATGGACGCGGTGCTTGATCGCGAGGGCTGGTACGGTTGGGGAAGTGAGTCTTAGGGTTAGGGTTTTTCCGTCTAATAGTTTCACGAAGAGATGGTAGATTTTGCTGTTGCTGTTGCTGCTGTTGTCCTCCTCCATGGATGAAGCTTCGATCAAAAATCGAATTCTCTGGCTAGATCTGAGAGAAGAGAGAGTTTTAGAGTTTTAGAGAGAGAGAGAGAGAGAGATATCATATACACTAGTGGTTGACGTTTAGCGACGACGTTAATATTCGTCGCCTAAAATAATATTTTGCGACCAAATGCTTAACCTGTATCTACACGTGGGAAAGGGGTGGGTTGATTTGTATTTTTTACGTGAAATTCTTTTTTAAATAAAACAAAATGGCTTGTTTAGGCCACCAATCAAGAGCTGCTACATCAGACATTTAATAAGGAAGCAGTCACTCTATAACACACAGGATTATAACCAAACCCATCTAAAACATTCTTCTCAAAACCATGTACGCAGTACAAAATTTCACTTGCAAGGTGGCTTTTTAAGATCTTCCCTGACCCAACTGCTGACCTTTACCATCTTAGCCAGGGCCCAGGGACCTTTCCACTATTCAATTAATTGATAGTATCATTACATTACCAATGTCTCTCTTTTTAGAGTAACTCCAAGCCCAGATTCACACAACAAATCTAGGTACATATCCAAGATTTCTATAGAAAACTCTGGGGAAATAAAAACCCATGAAAATACCAAAAAGAAAAAAGCAAAATCCATATAAATCAACAAAACACACATTGACACACCAATATGAACAAATTGATATCCAAAAAATAACCCAAACCTATCAAAATAATCTTTTAGCGACGACATTACTATTCTTCGCCTAAAATAATCTTTTGCGACCAATGCTTAGGATGTGTTTGAATACCATTTATTTTGCTGAAAACTGAAAACACTGTAGAAAAATAATTTTTAAATATGTGAATAGTGTCGTAGGACCCATTTTTAATGAAAGTTTTGTTAAAAAAAAAAAAGTTTGTGGGTTCTGTAAACAGTGCATGGATCCATTGGAAACACCAAAATCCTACTAAAATGCGCTTCAAAAAAAAAAAAAAAAGGAAAATACATATGCAAGATAGTGCTTTTTACTTTTAGCACTATCCAAACGCATACTTAACCTCTATTTGGACCAATGTTATAAATACCGTTTCAAATCCCGTTTCAGTTTGTTCATTGGAACAGAATATTTCAGTACTAATCAATACCGGTATACTTTTCGGAAGTACCATCATAATATATATATTTACCATTTTGATATATATTTTTGGTCAAACCTATAAAAATTACCATGAATCTTAAAGTTATAAGCCCATATTTAATATTAATAATTATTATTATAATAATTATCAAGTTTTTTAAAATATAATAACAATAATATTTACTAGACCCAAAAAAAAAAAAAAATCACAGAGGATCGAAAAGACATAAAGCCTGCAACCTATTAACTCTCCTTTTGAATTGTATTATTATAATGCTAGTCACGTGAAGTGCTCACAAAACTAAAAGGGATAATTACAGTAAACCCACCTGAGGTATGGCCCGATTACACTTTACCTACCCGTGGTTTAAAACTTATCACTTTGCCCACTTGTACATCAATCCGTTACCCCCCCCGTTACCCACCTCACCCTCAGACGTTAGAAAAACACCATTTTCCCCAAATTAGAACATTATATGGATCAAACAACACGAACTCACTCTCTTTTCCCCACGAGCCCTACAAATGCGAAAAATCCATTCTGCATCTGAGGTTTTGATTTTTCTGCCAGTGTAAAACCTAGACGAGCAACGAGTTGTTCGAGTGACTAAAATCCTGGTAAGAAATCAGTCACTCTTTGGGTTTTTACTTTGGGCTTGCGGTTGTTTTATTTTTTTGTGAGTAATCAATGAATGGTCAATTTTACATGTAATGGAATGAGAATATTGGTTGTGTTTGTTGATATTTATGAAAATTGTGACCACCTGTTCTTTGGATTTGTGTTTGTTTATGGGCATTTTTGTCTGTGGGCACTTTGTCTGTCGTGGTCATTGTGTCTCACAGTGGACCCAAGTTTCTATTGGGTTGAAATTTTTAGTGTTTGCATGTGCTATTTAGTAAAACAGAATCAAAATCAAAAGAAAAGCAGAAAATGTGGTCCCTATATGTGCGTTGCATCCCAAAAGCAAAACTGAAACATGCAACTGTTTTCTCTTTTGCCTCTTTTGTTGTTTACAATTCTTTAATTGTTGATTGTATACGTGTCAACTTGTAATTTGTTATTACAGATGGATGTTGA
This sequence comes from Quercus robur, assembly GCF_932294415.1. NCBI lineage: Eukaryota > Viridiplantae > Streptophyta > Magnoliopsida > Fagales > Fagaceae > Quercus > Quercus robur. The sequence continues at coordinate 29,833,535 of NC_065537.1, read as the reverse complement.
AGTGAAATTGGAGGTACATTATGGGGGTGCTTTTGTGTGGAACCCTAGTTTAAAGTACTTTGGTGGGAAAGTTGAAATAGTGTATAGGGATGCTGATTTGCTTGGTTATTTTGAAATAAAAAGTATATGTGAGGAATTGGAGATTGATGAATCGTGGAGGGTTCATTATTTAGGTCCTGGGGGCAACTTGGAGCAAGACTTAAGGTTCATAGAAGATGATCAAGATGTGGAACCCTTGTGGAACCCTAGTGAGGGAGGGCCAAGAGACACCATCATACTGTATGTGGAGAGTGGTAATGCTCCACTTGCAGTTGAAGTTCCTGATGGTGCAGGGGTTGGTGTAGGAGCTGGTGCAAGGGCTGCTATAGGGGGTGCAGGGGCTGATGCAAGGGCTGATGCAGGGGGTGGTGTAGGAGCTGCTACAGGGGGTGATGATGTGGAGGAGGAGTTTGATTGGTTGAATGAAGGCTTGGAAGGAGAAGACTTTGCTGATGACATTTTTGGTGAGTCTTCTCCACCTCACACAGTGCCAGATGAGCCTAACACTGTTCCAACCACTGATACACCTCATCCAAACACTGATACACCTCAGCCAAACACAGATGCACCTGGCCCAAGCAATGTTCCTCCTCCAAACATAGATTTAGATGAAGAGTGGGCTGAACCAGCTTTAGAGGATGATATGGCAAGTGTGGATAGTTCTGATGATGAGCAGGGGCCTGGCAATTTGGAGTTCAATGAGAGGACTGATATGGAAAATGTTAGGTTGGCAAAAGGGATGAAGTTCCCAAACTCCCAGGTGTTTAGGAAGGCTTTGAGGGAGTATGTGATTCAGAATCACATTGATGTCAAGTGGAAGTTGAATGAGAAGAAGAAGATTTCTGTACATTGCAAGAACAATTGTGGATGGAGGTGTTATGCCTCAATGGTGACTGGAGAGTGCACATTTGAGATCAAGACACTTTATCCTGAGTGTACCTGCCCCCTATCATTTAAAAATGGGCAAGTTACATCAGCCTATGTGGCAAAGAGGTATTTGGAGGATTTTGGTAAGAATCCTAATTGGGAGGCCTCAGGTATTAAGCACCATGTGATGCAGAAGATTTCAGTTGATTTAAGTCTTAGTCAGGTGTATAGATCAAGGAAGGCAGCTAGGGGGCTGATTACTGGGGATGAAGAGGCTCAGTATGGCCTACTTAGAGATTATGCAGAAATGATATTAAGGACAGATGTAGGAAGTAGGGTGATTTTGCAAACAGAGATGGAAAATGAGAATGCAAAGCCCAAGTTTAAAAGGATGTACATTAGGTACAATGCTCAGAAGGTTGGCTTTCTAGGTGGTTGTAGACCCTTTGTTGGGCTAGATGGCTGCCACTTAAAGGGTAGGTTTGGTGGGCAATTATTGTCTGCCACTGCCAAGGATGGAAATAACAATATATTCCCAGTGGCAATGGCTGTGGTTGAGCAAGAGAACAAGGATAGCTGGACCTGGTTCTTGGAGCAGTTTGCTGATGACATTGGCAGGCCAGATGAGCTCAATCTGGTATTCATCAGTGACAGGTAGAAGGTATTATCATCTAGCTCATGTTCATGACTTCATTACATGCTTACCTTTTTACTAGTTTATATTGCTAACATTGAATGCTTACTTGATTGCAGGGCCTTTTACCTGCAATGGAGACTCTATTCCCAACTGTGGAGCACAGGTATTGTGTGAAGCACATATACAACAACTTCAAGGTTAACCACAAGGGCATGGAGTTGAAGAGTGTACTGTGGAGGTGTGCTGGCACAACATCAGCCAGGGAATTTGAGAGAGGGATGGACCATCTTAAGAGTTTGAATGAAGAAGCTTGGCAGTACGTGGCTGATATAGAGCCTGCACAGTGGACCAGAAGGTTGGCTTTCTAGGTGGTTGTAGACCCTTTGTTGGGCTGGATGGCTGCCACTTAAAGGGTAGGTTTGGTGGGCAATTATTGTCTGCCACTGCCAATGATGGAAATGACAATATATTCCCAGTGGCAATGGCTGTGGTTGAGCAAGAGAACAAGGATAGCTAGACCTGGTTCTTGGGGCAGTTTGCTGATGACATTGGCAGGCCAGATGAGCTCAATCTGGTATTCATCAGTGACAGGTAGAAGGTATTATCATCTAGCTCATGTTCATGACTTCATTACATGCTTACCTTTTTACTAGTTTATATTGCTAACATTGAATGCTTACTTGATTGCAGGGCCTTTTACCTGCAATGGAGACTCTATTCCCAACTGTGGAGCACAGGTATTGTGTGAAGCACATATACAACAACTTCAAGGTTAACCACAAGGGCATGGAGTTGAAGAGTGTACTGTGGAGGTGTGCTGGCACAACATCAGCCAGGGAATTTGAGAGAGGGATGGACCATCTTAAGAGTTTGAATGAAGAAGCTTGGCAGTACCTGGCTGATATAGAGCCTGCACAGTGGACCAGATCCCACTTTTCTTCAAGAGCTTTGACAGATTGTATGGTAAACAATCTGAGTGAGAGTTTTAACTCTATGATTGTGAAGGCTAGAGACAAGCCCATCTTATCAATGCTGGAGTGGATCAGAGTTAGGCTTATGAGCAGGCTGTATATAAAGAAGGCTGGCATAGAAAAGTATGATGGCAATTTGTGTCCAAGCATACAAAAGAAGTTGGAGCAGTTAAAATTAGAGTGTAAGAGTTTCAGTGCAGTTCCTTCTGGGAGGTTTGTGTATGAGGTTGACAATGGGAGGGAAAGGCATGTGGTGGACTTGGTAAATAGGACATGTAGTTGTAGAGTATGGGACTTGACAGGAATCCCTTGCAAGCATGGAGTTGCAGCCATTTTTGTGAATCGTGAGAAACCAGAAGACTACACCTATCCATGCTACTACAAGGATGCTTATGTGGAGACATACAAGACACCCATACCTCCCATGCCTGGCCAGTCTGAGTGGATGTCAAGTGGCCAACCCAAGCCTGTTGCACCTACTATCTATAAGCCACCAGGCAGACCACCCATGAAGAGGAAAAGAGATGCTGATGAGCTGAACCCTTATAAGGTGTCTAGAGGAAACAGGCCAGTGAGGTGTGGAAGGTGTCAACAGGAAGGGCACAATGCAAGGGGATGCAAGGCCAATGTCACTGGTGAGACAGCATGGGAGAGGAGGCAGAGATTGCAGAAAGGGAAATATGTATGTTTTTACAAAAAAATTTTATTCAAATGCAAAATTCCAATAACTGACACTGTAAAAACATGCTCATATTTGGTTGCAGGGAAGTGGAAGGCCTTCTACACAGAGGCAAGGATCCCAGGCCCCATCTTCATCACAGACCCAATCCTCAGCTCAGCCCCCACCAACACATCAGCCTTACACTATGGCCTCATCCAACCAGGCAGCAGGGTCACAGTCACAAGCTCCAGCTCCACAGCCACAAGCTCCATGGTCACAGAACCCAAGTCAATGGTACTCTTCAGACTTTAGGTACACAGTTAGAGGAGCTCCTTGGTTCTCTTCAAGCCAGCCAACACCACACACTCCTGCAGAAACATGGGACAGTAGACCACAATCATCACAGGTACTATAGTGTTAGGTTTGATGTTTTATTAATAAAACTGTGAAGCCGGTAGCTAACATGTGAATCCTTGTACTTTGTAGCCTACAAGACCACCTGCTACCAGAGGAGCTGCTTTGAGAGGAAGGGGTGATGCAGCTAGAGCTCAGAAATGTAGAACAAGAGGTGGAAAGGCCAGCTGTGGTGTGAGAGGTAGGGGCAGGGGCAGGGGCAGTAAATGAAGACTAAGTCAAGACACTTTTGTTGCTATGTATTAGGGTTATATAGTGTTAGGGTTAGGTAGGGCAGACAATGGCAAGTCACTTTTGTTGCTATGTATTAGGGTTATGTAGTGTTAGGGTTAGGCAGGGCAGACAATGGCAGGGTAGACAATGACAAGTCACTTTTTGATATAGCTGTTCAAACACTTTTTGTATTTTTGTAAGTTTTGTAAACATTGGGCAGCTGCAACTGTTTTGGTTGTTGTACCAAATGCCTTATATTTACTGGTGGTTGATGAAAGACTATTCAATGCCACCTTCAAATATGTATACAATTTCCCAACTTAATGACAGGTGTTCAGAATTATTGTTCTGATTATTGCAGTTTATCATATGCGTTATTATTATATGAGTTTGTTTATGTGTGCAGGGTGTATGTGTTGAATAGCAGGTGTATGTGTTGAATTTGTTGTCTTTTCTTGCAAGTTGACAGATTGTCATGCACTTTAAATTCACTTTCAACACAATTGTCTTCACACAATGCACTTTAAATTCACTTTTAACACAATTGTCTTCACACAATGCACTTTATGCACAAACTAACACAGCTCACAACATCCAACAAAACACCAACACCAACAGCTCACAACTCACAAATAGCCAATTCACTTTAAACAAAAATACCAACAGCATCTAACATAAATAACACTTTATCTTAAAAAGGCTTATATTATTAAGTGGCTTCAAGCTTATATTACATAGTTCTCATTCTCAAAATATTCTTTCATAGTTCTATTACAATACAATTGAGGACCAGCTTATATTACAACCCATTAGGCAGACTCAATCTCATCATTCCAACATTTTCACTTGAGCCAAAACATGAAAACAACATAACCAAAACCAAAAAAAACCATGACAGAATTAGTGCAATTCTGCACTTTCTCTCTTGCTTTAAAGCTCTCACTGCTATCTCCTTGGCTTGAACAGAGGAAGCTCGAAACTTTCTCTCCCTCTCAATGGCTTTTGCTGCCCTGCCTTGAGCAATTTCTGCCATTTGGGTAGCTTCTGCTGCTGCCTGGGTAGCTTCTGCTGCTGCCTGGGTAGCTTCTCTTTCCCTTTCACATGCAAGTTGCAGCTCACTCCGCAGTAAATCCAGCTTTTGTTGCACCAAATGGGCAGCTTCATTCTCACGCACACAAGTGGGATTATCAATCCATCTAAAGAAAGGGCACTTGGGACCAATCTGTTCATAAATTGAATTGAACATATCACATTCCAATCTCATGTGAATCAGCTAGAATAAGTAAAAAGTATACTTACCTTATATCGGTTATAACCCAGAAACCTTCTCCCAAAATTATCCACTGTCAGACTTGTTCTCAGCACACAAGTCTCATATGTACATAAATGCCCACATGAACCTGAGTAATTTCCACTCGAAGAAGACATCGATTATCAACTCCCAGTGAATCAACGCTATCATCAAAACTTGAAACCCCAGCTCAGAACCATAAAGCAGAAATGTCATACCTGGTGATGATCTATCTTCGAATATTCAACGACTCCAGACAACCCAAAGTCAGAACCTCACCCTCACACGAAAGCACGTTCAGAAAAATCAAAACCTTAGATGCAGAATGGATTTTTCGCGTTTGTAGGGCTCGTGGGGAAAAGAGAGTGAGTTCGTGTTGTTTGATCCGTGTAATGTTCTAATTTGGGGAAAAGGGTGTTTTTCTAACGTCTGAGGGTGAGGTGGGTAACGGGGGGGTAACGGATTGATGTACAGGTGGGCAAAGTGATAAGTTTTAAACCACGGGTAGGTAAAGTGTAATCGGGCCATACCTCAGGTGGGTTTACTGTAATTATCCCAAACTAAAAAATTGGAACAGAAATGCCAAAATACAAAGCTCAATGAAAAAAAAGTGGAGGGTAACTGAGTAAACAAATGGGCGGACAACTAAGGAAATGTACAAAGAAAAGAAGAAAACGGAGAGGATGAGAAGAACTAAAGAAGGCCAAGGGGGTGTTTGGTTTGTGTTTTTAAACAACCATTTTTAGTTTTTAAATAATATTTTATGTATTTTAATGTATTTTTTCACCCACACGTATTTTTACAAATGTTTTCAAACAATAATTTTCAATTTTTAAACACATGTACCAAACGGGCCCCAAGTTGCTGAGGCTACTGACGAAGTGAGATGAACTGCGATGGGTGGCTCTATTCAGGTAATAGCTATTAAAACTTGAAAAGGTAAAATTTTTCTGCATTTATCAGTAGTTTCAGTACCGGCCAAAATATGTCTACTGGCCGAAATTCACCAAAACAGGCCAAAATGGCCGGAACAAACCGAAATTTGGTCCAAGGTGGAACAAGAGGGTGATTCGTACCAGTTTAAGGACTGGTAAGAAATTTTTCGACCGTTCCAGCCGAAACGAAATGGTATTAATAACAATGATCTAGATGTGGGAAAGGGGTGGGTCGGGTTGGGTTGATTTGTATTTTTTATTTTGAATTCACCACTCATATAAAAAATTAAGTTCAATTAAACAAATTAATATTTGTTCAATAAATCCAAAATTATACACATCCTAAAATTACTAACCAAAACAATATAACACAAAGGATAAGTATAACAAATACATAAATTTCATTTATACACAATAGCAACATCCCAAAATATAAAACAAAATTACAAATGTCTTATTGGATAACTAATTTGACAAAAAATAAAAACACATAAAAAATTTACAATCTTGAAAAATAATTTTGTAATCTATTATCAATTGTGGTTAGCACTCTATTTCAATTTGAGAGTATACATAAAAGTTTGATTGTTTACTTATTTATACATAATCTCTTTTATGAATATCATGTCATTGTTAAACAATATATACTCTAGAAAATATTATAATTTATTTTAAAAAATCGTTTATTTTGGACATGAATTGTTAAAAAATAGGCCTAAGCATTCATAATCTTCTACTAGTCTTTATGCACGTGCTCGGAGACTCTTCCATTTTTTTTTCTTCTAAAGATTAATAATTTTCAGCCTATAAAGTAATCACATATATATATATACACACACACATAAAGTGAATACACAAATAAGTAAATTGCAAAAATTTGCTAAAAAAAGACTGAAAATTTCCCCATGAGAGAAAGTTGGCAAAATTTGCCAAACAGTACAATTTTTGAAATATTTCAGCCGGATTGCACGGGTTCAAACTTATTTAGTAAGTTGGACTCTTTTTGGAAGTCGATTTTACTAAACTCGACTTCTAGGCAAATTCAACCCCTCATCCACCAAGTAAATAAGTCTGACATGGATTAAAAAAAAGGAAAAAAAGCCAAGTAGAAGTCGAGTTTAGCAAACTCGACTTACAATGAAAGTCAACTATACCAAACTTAGCTTCATGCTTAGATTTAAAAAAATTTCATGGGGGTAAAAACAGGATTCCGAGTATACTATAATCGATTTCTTCCTCTTCGCACCTTCACTCTCTCCGATGTCTCTCTCTTCCTCTGCCGTTTCCTCTCCTTAGTCCCCCTCAACTGGCCTCTGTTAGAGATTCCTACGTAGGTTCGTTCTCTCTCTCTCTCTCATGCGATTTCTTTCTCTTTATTTATTGGCCGAAAGGGGTTTTGATTTGCTTTTTAGGTTTAATGATTTGGAGATTTGGGTTTCATTTGATTTGGGTTTAGTTTTTATTTGTTTTTGGGTTTCGTATTTGTCATCCCAGAACATAGTTCAAAACTGATCAATGACTGTGGATAAGCCTTAGGAATCAAATTTAACATGGAAAAATTTATTGATTTGGTTGCCTAGTTCTTCATTACTTCATTGTTCTGTCCTTTCATTTTTGGTGATAACTATATACTGTTCTTTTGAGTTAAATGATTTTTTATTTTCAGGACACCTACACAAACTGAGAAAAAAAAAATCAATATGTTTCTGCATATAAATTGTAGTGGCATACTGTTACTATTACAAGTGATTGATATTATGAGAGCTGGAGCTTACTTTTTTATTTCAAATTTTGATGCCTTATGTTAAATCTTAAATATCATTGATTCTACTGCCATTCTTTAGAAATACCACAACTGAGGAGATATTCTTTGAGGCCTGGCTACCTCGAATTAGCCAGAAATCCTGTTTAGTTTACATTGCCTAGGATCTGTATGGGGGGTTTTCATAGTTTCTTTATTGAATCTAAGTTGTTTCAGTTGGTGGTTGAGGAAGGAGGGAATTTTTTCTCCCTTAAGATTTTTGAACGGGGAAAATACTACATGCAATCAGTGTTTATGGGCAAGAGTGCAGCTCTTTGGATAATGCAGAGTCTAGAACACATTGTGATTGGGGCTAGTCCGAAGCAATTTTTCACGTTAAGGGAAGGTGATACAGCTTACACTTTGCAATGGGGGTCCAATTCCTTTGGGCAGTACCTAGCAGTGACAGAGCTTAAGGTAGGTGGGCTGCGGTGTACGATCATTATTCCTACCGGAAAATCACAACAGGGATGGAGAACTTTTGGGATTGAATTAAGAAGGATATTGGAACCTTCCCATTATGCAATGGGTGGATTGAAGTTTGTCCTGTACAGTTCTAAGCAGATTCCAAAATCTCATCCTGTCAAGCCCTATGTGGAAGTTGTTAAAGCTCCAGTGCAAGCAAGGTTGAAGCATGCTCAACAGCCCCTTGTCAATGAACAGGTTAAGGCTGGTAGAGCGAAAAATATTGTGGAGGTCCCGAGTGATTCTGAAACTCAGGCCAGAAGTTTTTCCCAGCCAGCTGTGGGTGGTGGTGAGGGTGGTAAAGGTGGTATTAATGGCAAGAATAAAAATAAGGAGAAAATCTCGGAAGGAAATAATGTCATTATTCCTTTGAAGCCCAATTTGAATTAAAAAATGGCTGAGTTTGGAAAGCTGCGTGATAGTAGGAAGGCACGTTGGATAGGGAGGGGGTTGACTGTGTTTGTAAATGAATATAGGAAGAGGCGGGTATCCTGGGGTGGTGTAAAGGGTGGGAAACAAGCTGGTAGATGGGTTATAGCTAATAAGGTCCATGATAATGAAGTGGGTCTGGGCCCATCTAAGCTGAATGCCCAAGTCTTTATGGAAAATAAAGAACCCAACTTGGGCCTGGGTCTGTCAAGCCCACAAAGTTTGAGGCCGGCGAGTGTTCATTTAGTGAACTTAAGGATCTAGAGTCTACCTATCTGACTGGGTTCATGCAAAGTTCAGGTAGGACTGAACTCACTATCACGAAGGTGCCGAAGAGTTCAACGGTCACACCCATCGCATCGGAGCAACCTGCGATGTTGCCGAAGGGTTCTTCTTCTTCCTTAATGGTGACAGTAGTGGTAGATAAGGGTGGTCAGCACACAGCTCAGCCACCCACTGCGTCGAAAGGACCAGCGGTGGTGGCCCAAGCTTATCAGGAGTAGGTCTCGTCGACCATTGCTTCGTGTGAGTCTGGGTTGGTGCCGGAGGTGTCACCGGCCACGACATCGGAACCGGTAAGGACCCTTTTTTACCCGAAAGTGTTGGAGCTGGAGTCTAGGCCTTCTCCAGTGGCATCGGAGGAGGGGGATGAGGATATTGTGGGTTTTGAAGGACCGGTTACATCTGATTTTAAGGGAGCTCAGTTACCTGGCCCAACTATAAGGGAGTTGGTCAAAGATTTGGATAAGTCTTGGGGTACTTCCAAAGACTGGATCCTACAATTGCGAGATGGTAGGCAATTAGTGCTACCATTGTCACTATATCATTCTCCAGATTGTATGTCAGTTTGCTCAAGTTTGGAGGGAGAGTGTGTACCAGGTAATGCTTCTAGTCTTAAAGAAGGGCAGTGGGTTACAGATGAGGGTAAGGGGCTAGTAGAGTATTTGTCTATGGTTCCCGGGTTAGAGAGTGAGATGTGGGATTTTGATGAAAGGTTGAGGTCTTGTGCGGGAGGTGAGGAGCCATTAGTTGTGGTACCTTTAGCCACTGAAGGTCCGGTGGAGTCGGTGCCTAGTCATGTGAAGGAGATTGGGTGTACGGAGAGTATGGATAATTGTCAACTATCACAATGGGTAATCAATAGGATAAAGGCTTTCAAGAAATCTGTGGGCACTTCGCTGGAAGGTTTTGAGGAGCAGATTACAGGATTGTTATTAGCTATTGCGGCCAGAAAGAAAGATAAACAGAAAATTGCGGTGGGGGATCAGATGAAGTTGGTCAAGTCAGGCCAGAAAGGTCAGCGGGAGTTGAAGAATTTGTTGTCATCTTTGAATGTTGAGTATGATCCCAATAAATCAAGGAGTGCAAGTTCTAAGTGGGCTGTTGTGCCTTATCAATGAATGTGAAGATTATTTCTTGGAACGTTAGAGGGTTGAATGAGCAAGACAAAAGGCTCAGGGTTAGAAATTTGATTAGGAAATGGGGGCTAGATGTAGTTTGTCTTCAAGAAACCAAGATGGAGTTAATTAATAGAGTGGTGATTCGTAGCTTGTGGGGTGGCCAACATGTTGACTGGTCTTACTTAGGTTCTTGTGGAGTTTCTGGTGGGGTGTTAGTGATGTGGGACATGCGGGTAGTGAACAAAATGGAGGAAGCAGTGGGGAGATTTTCTGTTTTTGTAAGTTTACAAGTGTGTCAGATCAGTTTGTTTGGGCATTTACTGGTGTTTATGGTCCTAATTTACACTGAGATAGGAGGTTTTTATGGGAGGAACTTTGTGGCTTGAATAGCTGGTGGAGTGTTCCATGGTGTGTGGGTGGGGACTTTAATGTGGTTAGGTTTCCTTTCGAACGATTGGGGTCTACTTCTTTCACTAATGCTATGCGGGAGTTTTCCAACTTTATTTCGGAGCAGGGTCTAATTGATTTGCCATTGCAAGGGGGTACCTTTACTTGGTCAAATGATAGAGAAGTTGCCTCGAAGGCTAGGCTGGACAGGTTTTTGTTTTCTACAGATTGGGAGGATAAGTTTCCAATAGTTTCACAAAGACGGATGTCTAGGTTGTGCTCAGATCACTTCCCAATTGTCCTTGAGGATGGCTCTTTTCAGAGAGGGTGTATGCCATTTAGATTTGAGAATATGTGGCTTAAGGATGAAGGTTTAATGGATAGGGTTCGGTCTTGGTGGGATTCCTACCAGGTTCATGGTGCACCGAGTTTTATTCTGGCTAATAAATTAAAGCTCCTTAAAAATGATTTGAAAAAATGGAATGTGGAGGTGTTTGGTCATGTTGAAGCTCGGATTAAAAAATTGTGGAAGGATCTTAGTGTTTTGGAGAGCATGGAGGAGAGTCGAGGACTAACAGCAGAGGAAAGGGGGGAAATGGGAAGAATTCGTGATGACTTAGAAAAAGCAGCTTTGTTGGAAGAAATATGTTGGAGACAGAAATCTAGAGTTCTTTGTGTTAGGGAAGGAGACCGGAATACTAAAATTTTCCACCGTATAGCTAACTCTCACAGGAGGGTTAATTCTATTGATAGGCTTATGGTGGGTGGGGTGCTGTCTTTGGACCCAGCTGCTATAGTAGACTGTATCTCTCAATTTTATAGACATCTTTATTTTGAGGAGGTGGCTCACAGACCTGTCTTAGATTATGTGGATTTTTCTAGCATCTCGGTGGAAGATGCAAGTTGGCTAGATAGGCCTTTTGAGGAAGAAGAGGTGTTTGAGGTGATCCATGAGTGTAATGGTGATAAGGCACCTGGTCCGGATGGCTTTTCCATGGCATTTTTCCAATCTTGTTGGGGTGTTTTGAAATCTGAAATTATGGCTATATTCCATAATTTCCATACGCAGGCGGTGTTTGAGAAGAGTCTTAATGCTTCATTCCTTGCCCTTATTCCTAAGAAAGTGGATGCTGTGGAGGTCAAGGATTTTCGGCCTATCAGCTTAGTTGGTGGGATTTATAAGATTATTTCTAAGGTGTTGGCTAATAGGCTTTGTAGGGTGGCGCATGTGCTTATTTCGGATTCACAAAATACTTTTGTGAAGGGTAGACAGATTTTGAATTCCGTCTTGATTGCTTTTGAATGTATTGATAGAAGGTTGAAGTTAGGGGTTATGGGTGTGCTGTGCAAATTGGATGTGGAGAAGGCGTATGATCATGTGAGTTGGGATTTTTTGATGTATATGTTGCAGCGCTGTGGTTTCTCAGAGAAATGGAGAAGATGGATAAGGTATTGCATTTCAACCGTAAAGTTTTCCATCTTGATTAATGGTAGCCCAACTGATTTCTTTGGAAGTTCTAGGGGGCTTCGGCAAGGGGATCCTTTATCTCCACTATTATTTGATATTGTGATGGAGGCATTAAGTCGTATGTTGGATGTGGCTGCCTCCGCTGGGGAATTATCAGGCTTTTCTGTGGGTAGTACGGCTGGCCAATCAGTGATGGTGTCTCACCTTTTATTTGCAGATGACACTCTGATTTTTTGTGATGTTGAACCTTCTCAGATTGCTAATTTGAGGGCAATTCTTGCTAGATTTGAGGAGGTGTCAGGGCTTCATATTAATTTGGGGAAATCTGAGCTGGTACCTGTTGGTGGGGTACCCAATTTGGAGGTCTTGGTGGGTCTGTTGGGGTGTGGGCAGTCTTCTCTACCCTTGAAATATTTGGGCCTTCCATTAGGTGCAAAGTTTAAGGAATTATCTGTTTGGAATCCTATCCTTGAGAGAATGGAGAGGAGATTAGCAGGTTGGAAGAGAATGTATTTATCTAAAGGGGGTAAGGTGACACTCATTAAAAGCTCATTATCTTCTTTACCTACATACTTTCTTTTCCTTCTTCCTTTACCAGGTAAGGTGGCAAAGCGTATGGAGAAACTACAGAGAGATTTTTTGTGGAATGGGATTGGAGGTGAACCTAAAATTCATTTACTTAATTGGGCCAAGGTCTATAGGCCTTTGCAGGTTGGGGGGTTGGGTATTAGACGGTTGGGTACCTTTAATTCTGCTTTACTAGGTAAATGGTTATGGAGGTATGGCTCGGAGACTGATGCTTTATGGAGGAAGGTTATAGAGGCTAAATATGGGAACATTTGGGGTGGTTGGTGTACGAAGAAGGTGACAAGTCCTTATGGGGTCAGCTTGTGGAGATACATTAGAAGTGGCTGGTTGAACTTCTCTAAACTTCTTGTTTATGATGTGGGGGATGGTACTAGAGTGAAATTTTGGAATCATGTGTGGTGTGGGGATTGTACTCTCCAAGAGGCCTTTCCGGAGCTTTACTGTCTTAGTAGGTCCAAGGATTCCTCGGTGGCTGAAGTTATGGGTTGGTCGGCAAGGAGATTTCACTAGAATGTGCAATTTCGTCGTCCACCACAAGATTGGGAAGAAGAAGCCTTCGATCGGTTTATGGAGTTGGTCTATTCTTCGTTAGTGCGGGGGTTTGGCCCAGATAAGGTTTGTTGGAAGCCTGCAAGGAATAGAGGTTTTGAGGTTAGAGGTTATTACAATTCCTTCTACCCTCCTAATCTTGTTTCCTTTCCATGGAAAATGATATGGCAATCGAAGGTTCCTCCAAGGGTAGCCTTCTTTTCTTGGTCTGCTTCCTTAGGTAAGATCTTAACAACAGATAACCTTCGTAATAGGCGAGTGCTAGTGCTTGACTGGTGCTATATGTGTAAGAGGTGTGGGGAGTCGGTGGATCATCTTCTACTTCATTGTTCCATAGCTTGGGAGTTGTGGTCTTTGGTTTTCTGCTTGTTTGGTATTCAATGGGTTATGCCTCATACTGTTCTTGAGTTGTTTGAGGCTTGGCAAGGAAAGTTTGCGCGACATCGTCATATTGATGTTTGGAAATTAGTGCCTCACTGCTTGATTTGGTGCATTTGGCGTGAAAGGAATGCTAGAAGCTTTGAGGGTAGCGAACGCTCTTTGCTGGAGATTAAATCCTTTTTCTTACGCACTCTCTTTGAATGGAGTGTGGTCTTTTCTCATTTTTCTTGTTCTTCCTTTTCTATTTTTCTTGATCGTTGTTCTCTTGTTTTTTAATTTGTGCCCCCATAGTACATCCCTAATGTACTCGGTTTGGCAATTTTATTATTAATAATATTCTTACGTTATTTATCAAAAAAAAAAAAAAAAGAGCTATTTAGAGGATATTATCCACCAAAACAACCTTTTGTTTTCGCTACTATACAACAAAAACCAAGCCTTAGTCCCAAATTTTTTTGGGTTTGGTTTTGGATCTCAATATACTAGTCAGGGTCGGTCACTATATTAGTTTTTGCCATTCTATTTTATCACTACTATAATTATTGCATTTTTTTTTATAATGTTATCTGCAATTACTAATGTTGTTAATATTGATTTTTTGAATGAGGTTATTATTCATTTTGTTACCAAGAAAGTTCCTTCACTTCACCTCAAGGCAATGCATTTCTTTGTTGAATGGTTGGATTTAGGTTGAAGCATCAAGTTTGCATTGGTGGTGGATGTTTGCTGCTCTTTCGTTATTGTTGTATTGTATGTAGATAGATTTGAATCCAGGATTTGTTTGATATTGTATCTTCAGCTAGTTTGTCGTTTCTATTGCAGTGACAAAGGTAGGATTAGCGAATCGTTCTCAAAGTCAAGCTACAGGTCAAGAAGTCGCAGTCCTCATAGAAGGTAACTTTCATTTTCTTTTTCATCTCTTTTTGGAACACTTCTTTATACTCGATAGAATTTCAACTGAGCTTTTGGTCTTTATATGCTTGATATTGTAGTGTGCCAAAACTAATTGGAGCACAATTAGTTAGCCATGTTAAATTTATGCAATTCGCTCACTGAATTTATCATTTTAAGAAGATTTTTACTTCTTATGTCATGTCATAAGATTATGAATTATGCTGCATTTCTTTCAGAATCAGAGACACAAACAAGCCTGCTTATAGTGTTCATGTCCTTGCACTTAATGTATGTGTTTGTCTAATGGATTCCTCTTAGTTACTTAGGACTCTAGGCTCTTGCTCATGGTTTATTTGTTGAGAATTTAATTTTATCATTTATTGGATAGCTAAGATATCTGATTAAAAAATAATGGATTAGATATACACTTTTAAGCCTTTTCTTGTTTTGGTTTTTAATGAAAATATCCTACTAATCCATGCAGTAGTATTACTGCAATTAGAGTGTTATCTTATTTATTTTCATGTCAATAGATCCTAACTGAAATGGTTATCAAAGGGAATTTAAAAGAAATTCAAGATGCTTTTCATTGTAGCACTAAGTCTATTACCGGGCAGAGTTCATTTGTGATGTAACACCTGCAAAATTTAAGCATATGTAAATAATTCTAAATCTTTAGCTTTAAATAGCTTTATTGGCTAAGTCATTCGGGTTCAAGAAAATCTACCAGAACCCCGAATGATAGATTAGAATTGAAACTAGTACTCAATCCAAATAATATTAAGCTTCAAATTTCTTTCTATTCAATGTCACTATGATGTAAGTCTCTCTCTATTCAATGTCACAATATTAAACCATATATGGTGTAAGTCTCTCTCTATTCAATGTCACTAACCAATATTGCACATTACACAAACCTATTATTTATAGCTGATATGACACAAACTTTTTGCAGCATGACGATAGATCCTGGACCTATTGATCGCAGTGTATTGACGGAACAAGTTAAACATCGATCTGAGTTACTATGGAACCCTGGGAGACAAGTAATTGCCTTAAGGCATTTTCTTGTACTATGCATTCATGTCACAACTCTAATTAGCTATTAATACTAAATATTTGCATAAGATTTTTATTTATTGTTATAATATTTGCAGGATCCTCCTGGCACACTGGATTGTCGAAGTCGCCATGAAGAGTTGATACTTCAAGTTCCTATGGTAGATGATCGTGTCCTTGCCATTGTGAGGTTGTTTGTTTAGAGGGTCTACACTTGGTCCCATTCATACAGCTTGACCATGCATTGATCACTGCATTTGTAGAGCGATGGCACCCAAAGACCCATACATTCCACCTACCACATGGTGAGATGACGATCACATTGCAA
Source organism: Quercus robur (assembly GCF_932294415.1). NCBI lineage: Eukaryota > Viridiplantae > Streptophyta > Magnoliopsida > Fagales > Fagaceae > Quercus > Quercus robur. The sequence continues at coordinate 29,817,758 of NC_065537.1, read as the reverse complement.
TATGTGGAAGTTATCATGGGGTTGCCCATCGAGGGTGAGGCAATGGTTGGGCCCACTAAAAGAACTTGGACAAATGTGTGTGTTGAAATGCTTGGAATTCAAATTCCAAATGATGATCAAACTGTACTAAAAGGTCAAAAGATTTTGATACCCACACTTATCGAAAGAATCAGACAACCATTGCCTCCAGATGCCAATGAGATTCAAGTTCATCAGTACACTCGCTACTATATAATAGCCCTACTAGGGTATATGGTATTTCTTGACAAGTTCGAAGATAGTGTTCATCTCATGTGGTTATAATTCATGCAGAACCTTCGTAATCCACGCAAGTATAGTTGGGATAGTGCAGCTTTATCATGGTTGTACAGACAGCTGTGCAATGCAATCAACAAGAAGGCAAAGTAGATTGGCGGACCATTGATTTTGGTCCAATTATGGATATATGTCAAGTTCCCACATATGTCCCCACAAATGGTGCCCCAACCTAAGGGTGTTTATGGTCCACCACTACCACTAATTCCTCTTGCTATGAAGTAAGTATATATTGTATAATTAGTGTGTTATCATGTATTATGCCACATTTTTATACGTAAACGACTAATGACCATGCGATGTTACCTGCTTGTAGGTGGGCAGGGGCGATGAGTACAAAGAATGCTCCCACGCACATGCTTTCTGCAATAGGCTTGGCACGTTGGTTATTGTGGCAGTGGCGACGGTAAAGTTGAGAGAGAGAGGTGTAATGGAGAAGAAAGAGAAATTGAGGGGCCGTTTGATATGGTAGTTTAAGCAATACTTTTCAATTTTTAAACAACATTACACGTATTTCTACACACTTTTTTACCCACACGTATTTCTAAAAAATACAAATAATATTATTAGAACAATGTTACCAAACGACCTTTGAGATTTTGAAATATTCAGATCGAACGGGTTTGTTGAGGGTTGTTAGAGATATATAATAGACATATTAGCCCAATGTAATAGGCCCAAGCCCACTCCTTCTTGTACTAGCAATCTAGGGTTTAGTCGCCTATATATACTCATGTTAGGATTCATTGTAATATAGGTTATTGTACTACATTCTTATATAATAAATATGTAACTTTTAAGAGATTCCTCTGTGGATGTAGGTTGATAAGACTGAACCACATAATTCTCGTATTCTCGATGTTCCTATTCTATGCTTCTCCTTCCGTATCTACTCTAGCATATATGGTATAACACATCGCGTTGCTAATAATTATATTTAACAAGTGTTGACTGAACAATTAACCACAATTAAGCTTTCTAGAGTCTATGTTTTTAGGGATGGCAATTTAGATCCGACCCGCGGATACCCGGCCCGGTCCGATCCTAATGGACCGGATTTTACCCGGTCCGATAAAGAATAGGGTCGGGTATGGGTTTTAAAAAAAAAACCTGAAGCGGGTCCGGGTCGGGTCCGGGTTTTATTAAAAAAACCAAAACCCGACCCGAAACCCGACCCGGTTAAGACCCGGTTATATTATATATAAAATTACTAAATTACCCTCCTATATATATATATGGTTAAACCCTAAAATTTCATTTCCTCTCCTCAGTTCAGCCTCTCACGCCTCTCACGCCTCTCATCTCCTCAGCTCTCTCAATCACTGCCTCTCATCTCTTCATCTCTCAGTGATCTCATACGCACAGCCACAAGCCGTATGTATAGCGTGATGAACATCACGAACTCATCAGAAAAAAGCTAGTAGGACTCAACTACGTTCCGATACCAGAATAGCTAAAGATCCTCGCCGTTCCGACAGATTTAAGAAGGGAGGGAGGCTGTTTCGTCCTCGCCGTTCCCGTTTCTCTCAAGTCTCAACTACGTTTCGTCCTCGCCGTCGCCGATCTCGCAGTGTCTCCATTTTTTTTCTTTTTTCTATTTTTTTTTTCTGGGTTCAGTTCGCCTCAATCATGTGAATTTGTGTTTGTATTTGTGTTTGTGTTTATGATTTCTGAAAGGGAAAAATGAAAATCATAGATTCATAGATCTGAAATTTTTGTGGTGAAAATGTAGATCTGAAATTTGTGTCTGTGATTTCTTTGTTTGTGTTTGTGTTTGTGTTTGTGATTGTGTTTGGATCTGTGTTTGTGTTTGGATCTGAATTTTTTTTTTTGGTTGGGCCACGAATTGGGCCCAGTCCTTTAACAGGGCCCCGCGGGGCCTGACTGAGGCAGGTCCGGGGCCCGAGAAAAAACCCGCTTAGTTAACGGGCCAGGTCCGGCCCACGGATCTTGGCCCACGGGTCGGGTCCGGATATAGAAAAACCCCGCCCGAACCCGACCCGTTGCCATTCCTAAATGTTTTTTATTTTAATTGAGATGTCACGTCTTACACCATTGATTTATTTCAAATAAGTCCTGTCCACCTCTCAGACACGATACTTTCTTCCCCTCTCTCATTCTCAGCTCTTCTCTCCCACAACCCAGCCAGTCACTCAACCTCGGGCTCATCACCTTCCATCTCTTGGTTCTTCTCTACCCCTCCATATTTTGTTAGCGCAACTCATCACCGGCTCCACCATCGTCGTCGCAACCAGTTCTTAGGTTCGATTTCTCAGTTTGCAGCGTCAATCGAGTCCACCAATCTCACCGCCGATCTGGTTTTGTCTCCTCAATATGGGTTTTGGGATTGTTTGTGGATGCCGATCTCAGTTTCTGCCACCGGGTTTCTATGTCGATCTGGGTTCTACTACTGGGTTTTAGTCGCATGGTTTGTTTTGCTAAAAACTGTGAAAGACCACCTGAGTTTGCTGGGTTTTTACCAATATCGAGTTTTTTTTTTGGGTAGCTAATTTGAGTTTGTGTGAGTTTGTAGAGAAATTAAAATTTGGGTTTAAGAATTTCTGCTTTGATATGGCTGTGCTTTGACTGAAATTAGAGAATTTGAGTTTGATTTGTTCAGAATTTTGAGTTTGGGTTTTTCGTGGTTGAAGGAAAATTTTCATTTTACATGTTGGCAACCAAACACGGTAAAAGGAAAACATTTTCAGTAAAATATTTTACACTTCAAAACAGAAGAAAAATGTACCGGCGAGGTGAGTCCGGCGACACGGTGATTTTCTGAAAATGGGTTGTGTTTTGTGGTCACGCAAAAGGGTAAATTTGGGTTTTTGAAAAAATTGTAAGGGTAAATTTGGGTTTTCGTATTGGAATTGGACCTCCGAGGGTCCAATGCGAAAACGTGGGTTTTCACGCAAAATGTTAGGATTTGGTTTTCAAATCAAAGCAAAAGACAAGGCTCAATAGTGTATATATAAAACAAAGAAATTGAACGAATCAAACGAAGAAGGAGAAGCAAGGCATGGGGGATAAGAGTCGGAGCCTCCCCGTGGATCCGAATTTGCCCCGATGGGTCTGCCAGAATTGCCGCCACTCCCTCTGCGTCGTCGGCGTCGATTCTTACGCCGACAAGTTCTACAACGACTATTCCTCTCGCTCCGGTAACCAATCAAATTTCGCAATTTCATTCTCTCTTTTTTATTTTCTTGCAGATTTTGATATGAGACCCTTTTGAGTAACTCAACTCACAACTCCTTTTTTTCCTTAGTTTCTGTATTTTGAGTAATTATTAGCATCTGGGATTTGTAAAAAAAAAGAAAAAAAAAAAAGAAAAAGAAAATCGGCCTTATGTGTTTTTTTTAAATTGATTATAGTATTTGTGTTACACATTAATATTATATGATTTTGCTTGAAAAGTGATATTGGTTTGTTTGGTTGGTTTGTTGATAAGTATGGTATGTGGTTTTTGGCAATGAGGATGTGTAGGAATGCAGGGGTCTTCAATTCATGGGGCCAATAGTGTGTTAGGTTCGACGCGGATGGACAACTCTTTTGTTGTGTTACCAAAGCAAAAACCCCAGCAGCAGCTACAAGGGATTCCTCCTCGTCCTCGGGCTGGGGCTGGACCTGTTCAGCCGGATATTAGCCAGCCTGGGAAGACAATGGAGGAGTCATTCGTGGTTGTGTATAAGTCGGAGTCTGCGTCAGATGGAGGCGGGACTCAGTTACCCTCTCCTGAAGGAGGATCCAATGTTCCTTTGCAGCCTCACAACTCAGGGTTCCACTCGACTATTACTTTGCTCAAACGTGCATTTGAGATTGCCACAACTCAGACCCAGGTATGCTTATTGCAGAGGAACTCGGATATAAATTTTAATGTTGGTTTGAAAATTTGACTCCATTTTCATATTTACAGGTTGAGCAACCTTTATGTCTTGAATGCATGAGAGTGTTGTCTGACAAACTTGACAAGGAGGTTGAAGATGTGAACAGGGACATTGAAGCATATGAGGCATGTCTTAAGCGCTTGGAGGGAGATCCACGTGATGTTCTTAGTGAGGCTGATTTTCTTAAGGAGAAATTAAAGGTGCTTACTCAGCAACTGGCTCTATTCTATTAATCACTTTGTTGGACATGCTCTTGCTTTTGATTTATAGGAAGTTAGTCAGCATCTTTTTTAAATAATTTACCTTCATGTGTGTGTGAGTATTGAATTTAGTGATGAAATTTGTTGATCCACACTGGTATCTAAGACATTTGAGTGCTAATGCTATCATAAGTGCTACAACAATGTTCATCCTTTGGGAGGGTGTTAGATCTCACATGTTGGAAAGAATAAAGATTTTTTAATTGTTAAAGTAAACAATGTGCTCAATGATTCTTTGTTTTCATTATTTTTTGGTTAATTTTACCTATCGCACAAAAAGAGGGGCGAGGAGCTATTTATCTTCAAATAAGGAAAGCAATGGTCGGTTAATTATTTCATGTCTTAAAAACTTTCCACATTTGTAGTTTTATGCCTGCGTTGTACTTTTTGAAGGTATATATAAAGCGAATGTTTTAAAAAGGAGTGTAAATGCACTTTGACATCTTACATTAATTTATGTATGCTTATTAGATGCCAGATTTTATAGAATATTGTGGTCAAAATGGTCATTCAATCATTTTTGTTTGGTGTTTAAGATTGAGGAAGAAGAGAGAAAGCTCGAAGCAGCAATTGAAGAAACTGAGAAACAGAACGCTGAAGTGAATGCTGAACTGAAGGAGCTGGAGTTAAAATCTAGCCGCTTTAAGGAATTAGAGGAGCGGTTAGTTTCTTCTCCTCATAATGCTTGGTGAAATCATTTTTCTCATAGGTTCCATGATAAAATAAAAACGAGCACCAGATTTTGTTTTTAATTTTTTTTTGAAAAAAAATCAGAGTGCTTTATGTGTTTCTTTGTATAAGACTATAAGTAGACACTTGAGATCCTCAACTATATATATATATTTTTTTTAATGATTCTTGATCTAAATGTATAACAGGTATTGGCATGAGTTCAATAATTTTCAGTTTCAGTTAGTTTCACATCAGGTGTGTTTCTTATCCTATTCTTTTGCCATTGTTATTTCTATACATTCTACTGAAATACATAATTCTCCTGAACCTTCTAAGTTTTGGTTATCTTCACTTGGTTTTTATTGAGTGAATTTATTTTAAACAGTCTTCGAAGTTCCTTAGGAATAATTTTTTTTTTTCCTTTTTTTGTGTGCTTAATATGGGTTTTAATTTACTTGTTAATTCATTGATAATTGGAATGATTATCATTGATAATACCAGTATTGTTGCTGGTGCTCTCTTTTGTTGGTGCTGTTGTTGTTGACATCCCTAGGTTGTTTGCATTTGTATGGAGATATGTTGTCAATGGTCCTTGGACGGAATGACACCTCGTCTCCCCATAAGTAAAGTGTGGAGGTCATGGGTTCAATCCCACATGATTAAGCATTGTGTATTTACTTGTAAAAACTGGATATGTTCATAGTACTAAATCAAATAGTTATTTTGACCTTTGCAAGACTATTTTAGTTTAATGTTGTAACTCAACTTCGGTTTTCTATTGTAACTCATCTATTGTCCTAATCTCCTATAATTGGATGGTGTCTTTTTTCTATCTACTTTAAAGCCTGAACTTTCGCTGCCTTTAATATGATATTTCCTGAGAACAAAACTGTTTTGGTCAACAGGAAGAGAGAGATGCAGTTCTAGCAAAAATTGAGGTTTCCCAAGCACATTTGGAGCTGTTGAAGCGAACTAACGTGCTTAATGATGCATTCCCCATCTGTCAAGAAGGAGAATTCGGCACCATTAACAATTTTCGACTTGGACGACTTCCTAAAGTTCCAGTAAGTAAACTTTATTACATCTATTTTTTTATATGAGTTAATTGAAAGTTTGTCCATCATCTACCTTCGTTGTTTGCCTACCATAATCAATAACCTGTTAGGACAAACACATATTGTGTTGTCTCACCTGGGGTGTAAAGCTGCTTACTTTAAATTTCTCTCTCTCTCTCTCTCATGTTCCCTGTGCAATATGCAACTTAATGGAAGGTAGTATTGAATACATGTCACATAATGCTAATCATTCAACTCAATAAAGCTTAAATCTCATACTTCGGGTTGGTAGTAACCAACAAATATCATAGGTGTTAGAAGTTTAGCAGATTTGGTAAGTATCCACTCAACAAATATTATATCTGCTGAGATGAAAATATGGCAAGTGGCCTAAGGACAACTTTGTAGCCTCATATTTGGTATACCCCGACATGGGTCATAATCTGTAAAGATACATGTGGTATGTGGGTAACCTTGGATTTATTTCTGTATCATTTCTCCTTATTGATGTTGCTTGCCTCATAAGTTGTGTATTGCTCTTGATACTTATAGAATTCCAAAAAAATAAAAGTGTGCTGCTCTTGGAATTTGATGGCTTTTAGTTTTACCTTTTCCTTTATTCTTAGTAGTTTATAACTTAACTGAATTTCTCCTTATATAATTCTTTTCTTTCTCACACTTTGATAATTATGATTTGCTTATGATTTTTACCGTGTTCTGGGATCATATAGGTTGAGTGGGATGAGATAAATGCTGCTTGGGGCCAAGCTTGTCTTCTCCTCCATACAATGTGCCAATATTTCCGGCCAAAGTTTCAGTATCCTTTATCAACAAAATCTATGGATTTATTTATTTTTGAAGTTGTTATAATTGAGCATCTTTATTTATTAATTCTATATGTTTAAAATGATGATATTTATAGTTAGCGATATATGATATAGAATATATGTACATACATGCTTTATTTGGCTCAAGGTTTTGGAAAAACGTACTAAAAATTGGGTATTACAAAGGGAAAAAATGTAAAAGATTCTAACTTGTGTCCTACTATTTCAAAAATTGCTGTGTCATCATACTGTACCTGTACCCATACCCTTTCCGGTATCCGTGTAGGTGCTTCCTAGCCTTTAAATTGGTCCCTTAACTATGAAAACTTGCATTTTACAGCCTCAAGTTGCAATAGTATCAATGTGCCCCTTATATTAACATCCGTTAGAATCTTGCCGATACTCACACAGAAAAGACATTTTGGACAAAGAAATAGAAAGACATTTTTTGCGGGTTAATGGTGAAAAATCCAACAGACCATAATGGAAGGAGCATATTGACATCATTGTAACAGTTGAGGGTGTCAACTGCAAGTTTTAAAAGTCCCCTAACTGATTTTGAAGCAACCCCAAATTTAGAGAATGTAAAGTGCATAGCATTTAATTTTCATTTTTAATTATAAGTCATAATCTCTTTAGGAAATGCCTTGTTCCTATTGAGGCAATCCTCCATAAGCTTCTGTAGAATGAAGGAATCTATTCTGTTGGACTAGTGGACTCCACAAACTCTAATTAATACATGCATTCTACATTGTCATATATTCTGCATTTTTCTGCTAAGATTGTCTCTAAAATGATAAGTGTTGTATCCTTAATTCTTTTATCTTTAGATATCGAATAAAAATTATTCCTATGGGGAGCTACCCTCGAATTATGGACAGCAACAACAATACTTATGAGCTGTAAGTGTAGACTACTCCCTTGATAGTTGATACTGAACCGAAATTTACTGAGCTGATTTAAAATGATCAACTAAGTGCAATATAAAATGAAAAGAGCATGGGCATCAGTAACCTGCTGTGCATGGTGCAAGGAGTGGGGGGAGGGGGGGGGGGGGGGGGGAGGAAGATATGATCTAATTTGGTCTGTTCCCTACAAATTATGAGCAGCCTGTTTAAGGGTTGGCATATGGGAAAATCCTATGTAGGCAGTAGCTTTGTGGAATTCAAGTCTCATTTGGTGGATTAAAAGTTGGTTTGTTCCCCTCGTACAATATGAAATATTGGGTTTGATAAAATTATCTACATTCAACCAAGCTTTATTAGGTAAATGGTTGTGGTGTTACGGTGAGGAAGGAAATCACTTCTTGAGATGTATTTGGGGCAAAATATGGGGAAGTAAGGGGTTAGTGGACAAATCTAGTGAGGTGACCTCATGGCCCATGGGTGAAGTTCAATTCATAGCATGAGGGTTGGTTGGAAGATGTTTTTGGGTTTCATAACATATGTGGTAGGGGATGGAAGAAGGGTGCACTTCTGCCATGATGTGTGGTGTGGGGACATTGGCCTGAAGGAGTTATTTCCTAATATATTTTTAATCAATAAAGATAAAAAAAAGCTTCTGTGTATTCTTATTTGAGTTTTTCAGTGGGCAGGAGGAGTCAATCCTGAAAGCCTAAATTTATTTGGAAAAGGATCCTCTCCGTTTGCTTTGAAAGGGAGAGAGTCCATTTTATTGATAAAGATTTAGCAATATACAAATCTAAAGATGAACACAGGATCACTTTTCTTTAAATTCAGTTATCATTACTTCTTTGGTGGTATGATATTTTAAATAACATGGCACCATATACACCTTTAGTTGCATGGAAACTGAATCCTTTATAATAGAATCTGTGAACTCATTTCTTGATATGTTGTAAGCTGAAACTTGGAGGTAAATTTGATGGTATTATTTTGAGACATTAAGAGGTTGTAATGCTATGCAATTTCCTTGGAGGAGTATCTGGTAGCGAAGTCCTTAGGAAAATTGCCATTTTTTTTTTGGACAGCAGATTTGGGATAAATTTTAATAATGGATAATCTAATTAAAAAGAACCTTATCATGATAGACTAGTGTTGCATGCGCAAGTGTAGTGGTGAGATGGATAGTTCAGAGAGTGAAATAATCACACATTAAGTTGTCTACTCATGAAGTTGTTTTTTTAGTTTTACAGTCTTTGTATGAGTAGTCTATTGGTATTGGCAGAGTTTCTTATCCTTATTTTGTGGACAATATTGATAGTTTTTAGTTTTTAATTCTTAGATGTACTGGTTCTATCTATGGATGTCCTTTCTATTGATTTTTTCTTAATAAAAAAAGATGCGTAGACCATGTATGTGATTCACCACTCACATTTTTGTTTTCATATTGTTTATTTGTTTGTTGTTTTAAACAATGAGTATTTCTTAGGTTTGGTCCTGTGAACTTGTTTTGGAGCACTCGCTATGACAAAGCAATGACATTGTTTGTCACATGCCTCAAGGACTTTGCTGAGTTTGCACGTTTAAGGGATATGGAAAACAACATACCTCCTGACAAACAATTCAAATTGCCCTATAAGTAAGTTTTCTTATCTTTATGGACAATATTCCATTTATATGTCTTTGTATGTATAGTTGTGAAGATATCTTTATAAATTCATCTAGAAGAGAGGAGAGTGACTTTCATGTTTAATCTTCTTATTTTCTGCGTTGCTTGCTTTTATACTGAGTCTAGGTTTTGTGGAGGTTAGCAGTTGGGAGAGTTTGGCATGTGTATGACACCAGTGTTTCTCTTAGGGCTGGCCAGTGACCTGGACCAACCGACCCGCCTGCCCGAATCGAAGGTCCACGGGCGGTTCTGAAATCAGTCAGTGGTCGGTCATGGGTTGGTAATAAAAATAACCGAATAATTCGGTTCGGATTCGGGTTTACAAAATTTTCACTCGAATAACCCGAACTGACCGAATTATTTATATAAACTTGCAAAAAAAAAGATGATTTGACATGCCTTGACTACCAGCCCACACGTTTTGGTATTAGACTGAGAGAGGGGAAACGTGTATGAGTGTATAATCCCATCTAACATCAGTAAGCAACAGTTACTTTTTCCGCAAAAATTCCCAGCATACAAATCAACCGTTAATCTCAAATTAAAGTTCAAAATCAACGGTGTTGATGAGAGTGGAAGCTGAGCACGATTTCACTGATTGCAATGGCACAATTACCCAATTTCAAATCAACGGTTATAATACAGAATGAAGACTTAATCTAACGGTGAGAATTTCATATCAAAAATCAGATATCTCAACGGTTATAATACAAAATGAAGACATATTCTAATGGTGAGAATTTCATATCAAAGATCAGATATCTCACCATCTCTAACAAGTCTCTTCACTTCAGAGTTCAGATTGCAAAATTCGTGGGTCATGGCTTTACCTTCATGCTTTCTCCTCTTTTCACCCTTCCTCACTTCTTCACTTTTTCACTTTAAAGCTTTAAGCTTTGGTCAATCTCAAACTTTCAGAGTCACGGTTCTGAATTTTGCTCTCTCAAACTTTCTCAAACCCTCACTTCTCTATTTGGTTGGATCTTCAACTCTTTCTAAACCGATTCTCCACATCCAAACCCTAGCCGCCTCCAATGCCGTAGTCCACTCCTCTCTCCGCCTCCAGTGCCTAGCTGCCGTTGCTGCTGTCCAATTAGTTTTCCCTCCATAGCTGCCGCCGGTGTTGTCCAGTTTCGATGTAGGGCTCTCTCTTCACTTGTAAGTGTGACTTTCCTCTCCATTTCAAAGTAGGCTCTTAGTAAATTCAAATTGGGGCACCCTTTTCTAGGTTTTCTTCTTTGTTCAATCCAACAAAATGGATGCAATGAATGAATACCCTTCTAATAATGACACAGTCACAACCATTTGCAAGGACCTCATCAGCGATAATGAAATCTATAATGACATTTTCAGTTGTGCTTTTGATCGAACTCAAGAAGCTTCTAGTAGCGCTCCTGCATACATACTGGGTCCTGCATTTGCTGGCCCTATTTCTAAGAAGATAATTCCTCACTTCCCGTACAATATTTCTATTCGCCAAATCTATCAATATAAAAATACAGAGTCGAGCCGTTTTGACTAGGGCAAATGGAATGAAGGCATCACAATCGATACTTGGTACAAACCTAACAAACAATGGATACAATGGGTTCGACGCATGGAGGAGCATTGTTTAGAAAAATGGGAAATGCTCGGATCAAGGAAGCAATCCTTATTTTGACATCTTATATCTCTTTTCACCTAGAACTCATTGCAGCTGCATTACTGTTTTGGTCTCCTTCTATTAATGCTTTTGTTTTCCCAGAAGGGTTCATGACACCAACAATTGAGGATGTGTTTGCTCTTGTTGGCCTCCCTCTCGATGGAATGGATTGTCATCCAGACATGTTCAAAGATTATAGGAGATCTAATCCATCCTGTCTCTACACATATAGTGGAGATGATATGAGATCGTATCCATTCTATTCTGATTGTCCGTATGGTAGTGTGGTTGATGTGTATTGCAAAAATAGCGGACCAGTCGGAATTAAAGAAGAAATTTCGTTTTACCACGTCTGGATTTGTAAGTTTTTAACTTGCAATGGTTCTTAAAAAAATGTGAAATATATTTTTTGTATAGCTCAATGTTTGGTTAATGATAGGAGAGTAGCTTTAGCATCTTTTTTTCTAGGCGAGTTGTACAACACCATGTTTAGATGTTGTGAAACTCCTAGTTCTGGATTGGGAGGCTTCATGTGGTTCATACAAATATGGCTCTATGCTTATTTCTCAAGTTTAGCTCCCTCACCTAAAATCTCACCTAAACTTATCACATACGGTCAGGTGTGGATGGAGGGGCATTATCAAGATAAGATTCTTACCTTTGATGAATGCTTTGATGTTTTTCTCTAGAATTTCTAAAGAGGAGGGACCTCAATTTTATGGCCTAAAAGAAGGGATCCTCAATCCTTATGGCCTAAAAGAAGGGATTTTCAATCTTTTAGGCCATTCTCTGAAAGGAAATATGGCCCAAGAGAATTCTGTGAGTTCGATTCACTAGAACCTTTTGCCTTGATTCTAGCTAGTTACCTTGTTGCACATGATCTTCTTGTGATCCGTTACCAAAGATATTTTTTCAAAGCTTATACTCTTGTTTTTGCTTCAAGACAACTTAGATTTATTCAAGCAATTCCTCTGCCTCCTTTTTGGACTGCTAATTTGTTCCTTCAAAGCCGTACTCTTATTAATTGGAATAGCAGAGACAACATCAATCGACTTCTTCCTTTTTCTGATGTAAGTATTTTTTGCTAAAGAGACCTTATTAGTGTCTTCTCTTTCTAGTTCATCATAGTCAGACACCTGTAATAAACATTTTTGCAATTCTTTTCAAAGTTATAAATCTTAATGTTGTTAAAAATAAAAGTTAAAAAAGGAAAGGGAAGAAAGACTCTTACAGTTGAATGAATGATAAAGTTTGGATGGCAAGAGTTAAGAGCATCGCTCAAATCCCCAGGCATATTGTATCCAGTGATGTAACTTTCATACCAACTGTCAAACTTTTGTGTAGCATCACAAACTACTTTGTATGGAATAGGATTGAAATTTTTCATCTTAGAATTGCCTAACTCCATCTTTTCGCGCCATGTTTTGGTAGTACAGTGTTCACGAGTATGCCATGGATCATTAGTAGTCCAAAAAGGAGGCAAAGGAATTGCTTAAATAAATCCAAATTGTATTGAAGCAAAAACAGGAATATAAGATTCGAAAAAATATCTTTGGTAACGGATCACAAGAAGATCACGTGCAACGAGGAAACTAGCTAGAATCGAGGCAGAAGGTTCTAGTGAATCGAAGTCACGGAATTCTCTTCAGCCATATTTCCTTTCAGAGAATGGCCTAAAAGATTGAGGATCCCTTCTTTTAGGCCATTAGGATTGAGGATCCCTTCCTTTAGGCCATAAGGATTGAGGTCCCTCCTCTTTAGAAATTCTAGAGAAAACATCAAAGCATTCATCAAAGGTAGGAATCTTATCTTGATAATGCCCCTCCATCCACACCTGACCGTATGTGATAGGTTTAGGTGAGATTTTAGGTGAGGGAGCTAAACTTGAGAAATAAGCATAAAGCCATATTTGTATGAACCACATGGGGCCTTCCAATCCAGAATTAGGAGTTTCACAACATCTAAACATGGTGTTGTACAACTCGCCCAGAAAAAAAGGTGCTAAAGCTACTTTCCTATCATTAACCAAACATTGAGCTATACAAAAAATATATTTCACATTTCTTTGGAAGCATTGCAAGTTAAAAACTTACAAATCCAGACGTGGTAAAACGAAATTTCTTCTTTAATTTCAATTGGTCCACTGTTTTTGCAATACACATCAACCACACTACCATACGGACAATTAGAATAGGATGGATACGATCTTATATCATCTCCGCCGTATGTGGAGAGACAGGATGGATTAGATCTCCTATAATCTTTGAACATGTCTGGATGACAATCCATTCCATCGGGAGGGAGGCCAACAAGAGCAAACACATCCTCAATTGTTGGTGTCATGAACCCTTCTGGGAAAACAAAAGCATTAATAGGAAACCAGAACAGTAATGCAGCTGCAATGAGTTTTGGGTGAAAAGAGATATAAGATGTCGAAATAAGGATTGCTTCCTTGATCCCGAGCATTTTCCATTTCTCTGAACGATGCTACTGCATGCGTCGAACCCACTATATCCATTGTTTGTTAGGTTTGTACCAAGTATCGATTGTGATGCCTTCATTCCATTTGCCCCAGTCAAAACGGCCCGACTCTGTATTTTTATGTTGATAGATTGGGTGAATAGAAATATTGTACGGGAAGTGAGGAATTATCTTCTTAGAAATAGGGCTAGCAAATGCAGGACCCAGTATGTAAGCAGGAGTGCTACTAGAAGCTTCTTGAGTTTGATCAGAAGCACGACTGAAAATGTCATTATAGATTTCATTATCTCTGATGAGGTCCTTGCAAATGATTGTGACTGTGTTATTATTAGAAGGGTATTCATTCATTGCATCCATTTTGTTGGATTGAACAAAGAAGAAAACCTAGAAAAGGGTGCCCCAATTTGAATTTACTAATAGCCTACTTTGAAATGGAGAGGAAAGTCACACTTACAAGTGAAGAGAGAGCCCTACATCGAAATTGGACAACACTAGCGGCAGCTGTGGAGGGCAAACTGATTGGACAGCAGCGGCGGCGGCGGCTAGGCATTGGAGGCGAAGAGAGGAGTGGACTATGGCATTGGAGGCGGCTAGGGTTTGGATGTGGAGAATCGGTTTAGAAAGAGTTGAAGATCCAACCAAATAGAGAAGTGAGGGTTTGAGAAAGTTTGAGAGAGCAAAATACAGAACTGAGACTCTGAAAGTTTGAGATTGACCAAAGCTTAAAGCTTTGAAGTGAAGAGGTGAGGAAGTGTGAAGGTAAAGCCATGACCCACGAATTTTGCAATCTGAACTTCGAAGTGAAAAGACTTGTTAGAGATGGTGAGATATCTGATCTTTGATATAAAATTCTCACCGTTAGATTAGGTCTTCATTTTGTATTATAACCGTTGAGATATCTGATCTTTGATATGAAACTCTGACCGTTAGATTAGGTCTTCATTTTGTATTATAACCGTTGATTTGAAATTGGGTAATTGTGCCACTGCAATTAGTCAAATTGTGCTCAGCTTCCACTCTTATCAACACCGTTGATTTTGAACTTTAATTTGAGATTAAAGGTTGATTTGTATGTTGGGAATTTGTGTGGAAAAAGTAACTGTTGCTTACTGATGTCTAGTGGGATTATACACTCATACATGTTTCCCCTCTCTCAGTCTGATACCAAAATGCGTGGGCTGGCAGCCTGGGCATGTCAAATCATCTTTTTTTTGTGAGTTTATATAAATAATTCAGTCGGTTCGGGTTATTTGGGTGAAATTTTTGTAAACCTGAATCCGAACTGAATTATTCATTTATTTTTATTGCCAACCCGTGACCGACCATTGACTGATTTCAGAACCGCCTGTGGACCTACGGTTCGGGCGGGTGGGTCGGTTGGTCACTACTCAATGATTGTCTCTAAAGGTAAACACACAGCGCAAGCCATACTCTCAGGTGAGAGCTAATTGCTGGTTTTCAATCAAATGGGAAACTAATATCTTCTGGAAAAGTTGTTTTACATTTATAATTTTTTGTCTAAATCGTGAGTTTGGTAAATGTATCTTGTACTGCCAGGAGTCTTGAAACTCAATTGGCACTGCTTAGTGTTTCCAATGAAATCATCCATGGTTTGAATCCCCCCCCATTTAACTATGGAATTATAAAAAGTCTTGCATTTAGCATGCAAAGTAGTTTACTAACCTCTTTGCTTGTACAGTAATGTGTGAAAATGACAGTTTGTCATGGTTTAAATTAGTTGGGTGTGGAAAAACTGTAATGCAGTAACATCTTTTCTCAGGAACTTCCTCTCTGTCATTGTAGTATTGGATTTGAAATAAACAATGCATGATAGTGGAAAAATTCAGATTGATTGAGATTTTTTTGTCATATAATTGGGAATTGATTATACTTATCAAAAAAATAATTGGGAATTGGTGATAGAAAATGCTGACAAGAAGAAAAACCTGAAAAGAAATGTGTGCATAGCTTGAGAAAAGTTGAGAATGATTTCTGGGGGTGAAAGGTACTGGATTGATAATTAGAAAATTTGCAGATAGATAATATTCTTCAACTAGAAATTATTCTGTTATGCATGTTGAGGCACTTTTCATGTGTAATTATGGATTAAGATTGTTAATGCTTTTGTTTTCTACATGCCTCTATAATCATTATGGGCTAATTTACAGGATTGAGAATGACAAAGTTGGAACGTATTCCATCACGCAAAGCTTCAACAAGCAGGAAAACTGGACCAAAGCTCTCAAGTACACCCTCTGCAATTTAAAATGGGCTCTCTTCTGGTTTATAGGGAATACCAACTTCCAGCCTCTTACCTCAGTGGCATCTTCACATGCTGAAGTTCCAGAAATAGGTTCTTTGTACAGGCGTGGGACCGACTCCAAACTTGAATCTCGAAACACATCAAACCCGTGATATTAAATGAAATTTATACAACATGTCATGTCAACTTGTAAATTAAAATTCACAGTTTAATCTTGGTTAGTCCAAATCATTAGTGTTTGTTGGATTCTGTATTCCGTATGCAATGGACAGTTTGGAAAGGAAAAGTTTCTAGCTTGTTCTGTAATTGCCTTTTGACTTGTAAATATCTTATAGATTGAAAGATAATAGACCTGGTTGTCCGTCTAAAACTCATTTACTGCATTATCTTGCTGCAACGTATTGTCCATGATGATGCTTAGCCTTAACAGACAGACCCCGTTGATGCTATATAGGTACTTTAAAACAAATCTTTGCATAGGCCTCCTGTACTTTTTGTTGTTGCTATTTATGGCACTTCTAAAATCATTTGTCTAGGTGGTAAACTGATAATCATTCATTAGATATTTAGGAATTTTTTTTAAAAAAAAAATTTATTGAAAACAAACTTCATTAATTAGTAAAAAATACATAAAGGATAAGAGCTTGTTCTAGAAAACAAGGATTCTCATCAATTCAAATTGTGTAAGTTGAATGTGCAGAATTGTGAATAATCTTCAAAAAATTCATACTTTGAATATACAAAATTATGTAAATTTTTAAAGAAATTGTGTTTGTTGAATGCTCAAAGTTTTGAACATTCTTTGATAAATTGTGTACGTTAAATCTGTTTTTTTATTTTTTTGGGTACATTTGTTAAAATAGTGTACATTGAAAAATAAGAAGTGTACATTCTTTGACAACTTGTGTAGGTTGAGTACAATGAATTGTGTACGTTTTTTGAAAAATTATATACTTTGAATGTGCTGAATAGTGTACATTCTTCAACAAATTGTATACTATGTACATTCTTTGTGAAATTTTGTTTGTTGAAAGTGCAGAATTTCAAACATTCTTAGAAAATTTGTGTACGTTGAATTTATATTTTTTTTGTGCGTTTGTTGAAATATTGTGTAGATTGAAAAAAAAAGAAAAGAATAGAGTATACACTTTTCGATAACTTGTGTATGTTGAGTCTAAAGAATTATGTATATTTTTCGAAAAATTGCGTACTTTGAACATACAAAATAATGTAAATTCTTTGACAATTTGTGTTTGTTGAATGCGAAGAATTTTGAACATTCTTTCAAAAATTGCATACGTTGAATATACAAATTTTTGTACATTCATTGGAATATTGTGTACCTTGAAAATAAGGAACATGTACACTCTTCTACAACTTGTGTACATTGAGTCTAAAAAATTGTGTACATTCTTCAAAAAAGTGCGCACATTGAATGTGTAGAATTGTATACTTTAAATGTATAGAATTATGTAAATTTTTTGAGAAATTGTGTTCTTTGAATGTGCAGAATTTTGAAAATTCTTTAAAAATTTATGTACGTTAAATCTACAGATTTTTGTACATTTATTGAAATATTATATTCATTGAAAATAAGAAATAGTGTACACTCTATGAAAACTTCTACAAAAAGTGGAGAACAACCCCTTCTATGGGGAAAGTCTCATTTTACAGAGAGTAATGTTCTTTCTGTAGACTCTGGAGGATGTCTCGTTCCATAATAGAGTAATGTTCCTTCTAAAGATTGTAGAGAACAAACCCTTCTGTAGAGAAAGTCTCATTGCATAGAATAATGTTCCTTTTGCACACTGTGGAGTAGGTCTCGTTACACACCAGAGTAATGTTCCTTTTGCAAAAAGTGGAGAACAACCGCTTTGCTGGTAGGAAGTGAAGAGAAGCCCAAGCCCATTCTCTAAGATCGCTCCCTGAACTTTGGATTTAATGCTTGTGCACAGACTGATAGTGGCAAAATGAGACTCTGGAGACCATTTTGGCGAAAGTGTCAAGCTCAACTTCTTTCTTAGCAAAAACGCATTCTAGAACTCGTTTAATAATATCAAGACAGGTGTCTAAGGTGTAAAAAAAGACCCTCAACACTAACATAAACCCAAACTCTGAACCTGACATAGTTATCCAGTGGGACCCATTCTATTGTGTTCGTCGTTGCCCATTTCCACTACTTCCACCACTTACAAGAATGATATCATCATACTGTGGATTACCACTTACTAGGCTAGCTCCAATACCATTTATAATGATCCAAAGCAATGTGCTAACCGCATCTATATAGTACCCCCAAAAAGACTAGTCTAATCGTAGTTGAGGATTTTAAAGTTGTTAATAAAGCCCAAATTACCCCAATTTATGCCTGACATGGGACTCAAGACACACCCACAACATACAATCAATCAATTTCCCCTCAATCCGAGGCATCACAGATACCATCTCAGGAACTTGAGATTCATAACTTTCATTCACAGTTCTCTTAACAAAAGATAAGAAATTTTTAACTCTCAAAGACAAATAATAAATTAAAGGACTTTTTCAGTACCTAGGATAATGTTCAATTTTATTGTTAGTTCCAACTAGGATTAGTTCTTGTAACATAGGATTATAAAGGATCACGGGTTCGATGAAAAATTGGTTCTATAAAGTATGCTCTTTTACACAACTCTAATGCATCCTTACTCCCGGGTAGGATGCAAATGGTGCTCAGTTCTTGAACTATAATAATGTTCAACAACAAAAGCAAAATCTAATCATTTTTCCGGGAGAGAAATAAGAAAAGGAAAAAAAGAAAATTTGGTATTTTCTCTTTCATTTTTTGTTCGGTGCATCAGGAGATTGAGAGCTAGTTTCGGAGGAGACTAGACTCACCCTTCTTTTTACCATGTACAGTTAAAAATGAAAAGATACAATCAAATTTTAATGCACTTTTATATACAAAAATGACTGAGATCTGATATTCTCTCTCTCTCTCTCTCTATATATATATATATATTCTTCATATCTTTTGCACAAATTCTAGAGTCATGAAAAATGACAAGTTACATTGCAAGAACAAAGGCTGGCCAGTATTGGAGAGTAAACAATGGCGAATCGCACAAATTGGCCTCATGATGTTTTAAAATCTAGAAAAGCCAATACTTTTTTCTAGCTGCCCTGGTGGGAACATCTGTAAATAAATTCAGGAAAATAGTCAGGATTATTTGTGAATTAGGTAGACTTAGGGCTAACAGTGTCAAAGAAGGGAAAATTGTAAACAGCAATTAAAGCAAATAGTTGGGTTCATCACCTCCACTTCCGTATAACGAATTATAATGCACTTCACTCCAAAAGCTCAGCCAGAGCTCTAGAAAACAGAAAGAGGCAAAATGTAAACATTATCAGATAAAAGCAATGCAAATTTGAAATAAAAGGCATCCACAGACCACAATACGTATCTAAAAATAAGACGAGGAAAACAAAGGAAGATTTTCAAGTTTTCTTGATAATGACCAGAGACTTTTAACAGAATTTGTGAGTTGAAGGCCACTCTTTTCCAATGGTCCTAATTGTGATTATGCTACATAAATTATTTACCATTCAATTGTTGCCGACACCAAACACACCGTACTCGTTTGCTAGGGGTCTATACTTAAAAATAATCTGTCCCTGAAACTGCATGGACATTTTCTAGAAAACGAAGTGATGTAGGACAAGGGGGAACAACGAAAATCTGACTTAGAAATATTGGGGCAGATCTGGTAACACTTCTGTTTTGAGGGTTTAGGGGTAGGTGTTGGTGGGGAAAGAGCTGGAAAATAATAGGATTATAGGGTTTCCAAGGGACTAAGGATTAGTAGGGTTTAGGGATGAAACAAAGGAGAACAATCAAGGTTTGGGCAGCTGTTCCTGTGCTGTGAACAGTGAAGTATATAAAATAAAAGATAAATTCTAGGCATCAAACCTAGACTTCCTAAGCATCACATTTAGAAAAATACTACTCATCCTGAAGAATAACTCCCTCGAGCTGAGTTAATTCAAACCTGATTCCCCCCAACCAAAAAATAAAAAAAGAACCCAGAGAAACTACTAAAGAATGCAAAGAAAAAGGAAAGTTAAAAATAAAAGGGGATCAACAGTTCAAATATGTGTTATGAAACCTTCAAATGAAAAATATACCAAATTGAATGTCCACATCTTTCACGATAGTTTTATATACCAAAGAACTAGGGTATCGGACACTTCATCATTTTAATACACGTTTCAAGTACTCAACTATTCCAATTAGTCTGATCTTTTTAAAAGGCCTATCCACTATCCAATACTACTCCTGTCAAGCATTTTATGATAAAGTGACTGCTCTCAAGAAGTGCTTCACAACCCAAGATTTTCACCATTGCACCCAGCAATGTTCACTATTTTATCATTTCTGTAAACCATTTTGGTCTATCAATTGTGTCAGTAAGCATTTTCCTTCAGTGAGGGATCAACACCTAGAAGATAAATTTTCCAAATGTAGAGGATGATTTCAAAGATTTATGGAATTGACATTCTTGATAGAAATCCAGAAATCTGTCCGCATCCCAGCTCTGGGATCCAGCACTGCCGTCGCTCACCAGAAACCCACTGGCCTGTGATTCCGTGTTGATATATGAGAGGTAGAGAGAGAGAAGAGGCAAAGGTAGCAATGAACAGTGTCTGAATATGTCTAGGGAGGACACTGTTCATTGTTAAGAATTGTTGACAACTTATTGAGTCTGAAGTGCGAGGTTTGGGGCTGGGTTTAGTTTCTACTTTTATTTTTTTCACTAGTGGTCGTTTTGGAGAGGCTGCTGTAAGTGCTCTTAGATCTCTATTTGAATGGACGTTAAATTCTACTCCTTTTAACACTAATACTATGACTTTTTAGCTGATATGAACTTTAGAAAATACTTATGTACTTCTTTTTTTTTTTAATTTTTTTTTACTTTTTTGGGTTTTCCTTGTATACTGTCCTGTACTAGGGTTGCGCTGCTTTTAGCCATCTTTTACTGATATTGATTAATTATTTTAAAAAAAGAAAGAACCTAACATGGTAGTGTCGAGAGTAGGGATGACAATTTTTCCCCGCCCCGCTTAACCTGCCCCTCCCCGCTTCACTTTGTGCGGGTTTTTCCTACCTTGCAAAGGTGGTGGGGCGGGGATGGGTTTAAACTTTTTAGATCCATCCCGCCCCGCCCCTCCCCGTCCCCGCTCCGCATTGCTAAGGGTTAAAATTGCAAAATTTTCATACCCTAAAACCCTACTATTTAAATAAACATATTAATATTAGCTTATTTTATTCTACCCAATGTGGTTCTCTACCTTTATTTTGTTATGTGTTATACTATGAGATTTTTTTTTTTTTTAATGATTGTTCCTGTTAAACACTTAGATATATTATTCAATTTTTTTCTAAAAATTGATTTGATTTAATGGGATAAAATTAGTCGTAATTTCAAGTATATTTTTATTAATGAAATAGGTTTCTTTAAAATTTTTTTACTAATTGTAAGGTAAATTAACAAAAAGTAAAGTTTTACAGGGTGGGGCGGGGTTTCACGGGGCCCAAAGTAGTGGGGATGGGGTGAGAAAGTTTTCCTTGTCATGCGGGGCGGGGACGAAGACCCCATCCTTCGGCCCCGCCCTGCCCCATTGCCATCCCTAGTCGAGAGGGGGGAGAGGGGGTGGAACCTGATAGCATTTGGCTACAAAATAGCTATGGTACTATAAACAACACAAGATATAATATTTATACAGGAAGAGAATAAAGAAGTACAGCTGAAAATAAACATCATAATTTGAAAAGAAATCTGTTTGAATAATATTTACCTCTGGTGGGATTCTTGTCTTTCGGAAGGATCTCAATATAACAAGTGTCTCGAAAAGAGGTTACTAAACAGATTTTGGCATCAAACTGCAAAATGTGTGATAGGTCAGAAACCAATGCCCAGAGAAATTAATAAATATTAAAAAATGTAAAGGATAAAAACCAATAAGAAAACAATAAATACATGAAAATAAAGACAATAAGATATAATAAGAGAGATTGAATTTGACCAATAAAATAATAAACATGACATGATCACAATCACTAAAAAAATCTTTTGGTGCGTGTCCTAATTTTTTAGCAGTCTTCACAAGCAAGGGGTTCATGCAATGCTGACTAAGAAAAGCCTATTAAGTTAATGTAATCTTCAAGAAATTGAAAGCCAATGCCAAGTTATTTGACTTGTTACACAATATCAGCATCGGGTATAAATGTAGAAACAAAGTCACTGCTGATTGCTGACAGGACATAATTGCATGGGCAAATTTTCCCAAATCTTAAGAAGATTCCAAAACCTTTTTTTGCAATCTCGCAACTTTAAAAAAAAAAAAAAAAATCATTTTCCCCTCTCTCTCTCTCTCTCACATACACACGCACACACACAAACACAGACAGAGCTTTGATTAATAAATAAATAAGTGCTTCTGACAAACCAGATCTGTAGGTGCTACAATTTAATCAAGGCTCTTTTGGTTAATGGATATCAAAAACCTCTTTTGGTTTGGCACTTATGGTGTACAATGTGTTGAGTTTTTTATTTTTATTTTTTATTTTTTATTTTTTAAATAAATTGTTACAACAAGTTGGGGAAGGGATTCGAACCTTTGTTCTCCTCATAAAAAAATAAACTAAGCAATGCCACCGAATTACAAGGCTCTTGGCACAATAAGTCGATATTTTAATGCTAATAAGAACTTTTGGTTAGATGTCGGCTCTCTAAATGATTACTGCCAGCATAAGTCCTGACCATCAAAAACCTCTTTGGGCTGGCACGTTTGGTGTACCAGCAGTTCAATGAATTACTAATTGTCATTTCCTATCTTGTCAATGTGGACTTATTTGGAACTTGGTTAAATGTCAACACTATAAAACCATGCCACTAACAAACATACACACCATCAAGAGTAATAAATCAATAAATAAGTAAACACACACACTCCTGATCCCTAAACAATTTGGCATGTGACAAACAACTTCTAAGACTGGGTTGTATAGAATTCTTAGAATATGTTTGGTACACTATAATGGGCATAGTAATGTAATAGTTATTCTTATGGTTTAGTTATTCGGTAGTTTGGTTATGTTTTTATTACAAGAAATAATCATTATTTATGAATAGATATTCTTTAAAATGAGGAATAACTATTCCTCCCTAAAAGGGTTGTAATAGCTATTCTTTAATAGGTGTAATAATTTCAAAAATTAATATATTTCTAAATAAACAAACTTTTCATGTGCACATAACAATTACGGAAATAAAAAATCATAAAAATTTCTCTCTCAATTTTAAAAAATATTATTTTTTATGAAATATAATTGTATGGGTAAGATATTTCTTAAAATATATTTTAAGTTTATTCTAATATTATAATGTACAACCAAACTTATGAATAGGTTTGGTTATTCCATTACAACACATTTTACCTAGTAATAAAGATTACTATTTCTGTCGTAATTCACATTCAGTGTACCAAACGTCCTCTTAATATTTTTTAATAATACAGGAGAGATACAATGGAAGCTCCTTCATAATTCTACAGAAATCAATTATCTTTAGTAGTTTCTGCATATTCATCAGTAATTTCCGTTCTTCTGGTTCTTGATACACAAAATATGATATAGTCTATAAACACACAGATCGAATCAGGTTCTCCAAGTTTGGTGTCGTCAATAATAACACAGAATCCCTTGTTTCATTTGAGGAAATAAGCCAATGGCTTCCTTCAATGTCATGTTCAATATCTGTCCACCCCCCCCCCCCCCCCCCCCTCCTCTTTTATTTTTTCCTTTCTTCTCTTTGAATAAGACAAAAGAGCTAATATAGGACAAATTGGGGAATTTACATATGTATGTATTAGGCCAACGTGCCTATTGCTAAAAATGGTCAATTTTATAAGATTCCTTGTAGAATTAGGATTATCAGTTTGACTAGCAAAATAAAACCTAATATATACTAACTTGGACCTAAAGAAAATAAACCTAAGATACTTAGAATACCCTAGAAGATTCTAGACTCAACGAAATTACCAAAATACCCTTAATTCGCAGGAATTGCAAAAATTACAGATTTTCTCCCGAATATAAAATTGACCATAACTAATCAAATAAATAAAAAACCCAAACTAAAAATTGTTTTAACCCTAAAAGACTCATAGTTAGACCATTAAAATGACACAAATTTCACTTCACAAGAGGACCCAATAAAATAATTCTTGAATAGGCGAATTTGCAAAGTAAAAGCATATTAATCTTCCATGACTTCATCACTTGGAATAATTCAACCTCGAATTTTGAAGTGTTGAAGTATAAAAACCCTTGAACTTGAAATTTTTACCAATTCTTCAATCACTTTTGGATGCAGCAGCACAAATAAAGAATCTTCCTTTTCCACCATGTTGCTAAATTCATATGGAATAATGAAATCAATGATTAGAGGGCTTTGCAAATTAAAATCTGGTTTAGAATGACCCATAGCAATGACATCAACATCTTCCTTGGTCTTGAAATTTCCATGATCAACTTCATGCTCATCTTTCCCCTTTGTGATCATTGTCATGCTTGTACCACATTCCGTTGGCTTTTTGTTAAGGTGGACTTGTGGGGAATCATAAGGCTGACTTTCTTCCTTTAAGGCCACACCTTGAGGTACTAAACCAATATGCAATTGAGGGTGCTGTAACAGCAAGTTTTCAGTGCTGCATCTATCAAATTTGAAGGGGTAACGGGTGCAATGTTTTGCCAACAAGGGTGGGGATAAACTAGGCTCTAACTTAGGATCACTAAATTGTTTATAAATTGCTACTCTAACATGATATTTAGCCAAAATAGCAACTTCCAGCTTCTTCATATCATCTCGGCTTGAGCATAATTTGTCAAGCTTTGCATCTATAGAATTCAACTTCTCATCCATTCAATTAACCTTCTCACATAATTGATGCAAAGCTTGAGACAAAGTCACCATAATTTTTAGTAAGAAAATTTTCACAAAGAACTTGTGCTAGGATTTTCGATCTGATACCAAATTGATGTAGGATAAATTAGGGAATTTGTCTAAGTGTGTTCGTGGTGGGTTTAGGGTTATGAAAGAAGAAAAATTAGAGAGACATTAATGGTGTCTAGGGGATGTACGGACAGTAACTTTAGAAAAAGAAGATGAAGAAAAGAAAGAGAAGAGAGAAGGAGAAAGAACCAACAAAGGCCAATGTGCCTATTGCTCAAAACACTCAATTTTATAAACCAACTCATTTTGTCATCGTTGAATATATTGAGCACAATATACATAGACTCTTGTTTGTACTAGTAGTAATAGGACTCCAAGTAGTATTAGGACATTAGTTTGATTAGTAAAATAAAACCTAATAAAAACTAACTTTGACCTAAAGAAAATAAACATGAGATACTTAGAATACCCTAGAAGATTCAAGACAACTAAATTACCAAAATACCCTTAATCCACAGGAATTGTAGAAGTTACATATATGCCGCTGAATATAAAATTGACCATAACTAATAACATAAAAACCCAAATTAAAAACTGTTTTAACCCTGAAAGACACATACTTAGACCATTAAAATGACATGACTTTCCCTTCAACTGGACTTCACAGGAGGACCCAATTAGATAATTCTTGAATAGGAGAATTTTCAAAGTGATAGCATATTAATCTTCCATGACTTCATCAAGAGCATAGTGAAAATTTGATTTTTGATTGTTTACATTTTACCCATTTGTGTTTTAGGTCTAATTAGATTTGCCAACTGGTTTTTTCAAAACTTGCACTCTATTCACCTAAGGTCACATCCTTCGACATTTTTTCAGCCCTAAATCACATGCCTTGAGAGATGGCCCAGAAAACTCCATAGCAACTTCATCCCAATTTGATTACATTAAAGCTCATGAACCAAAAACAAATATTAGACCTCAAATTGATAAAGTGCAGCTTTTCAAATGAAATATTGGCAATTTGAGCCATATCACATGCAAGTATAAACCCCTCCCCCCCCCCCCCCCCCCACACCAAAACACCCGTTGTAGGCAAACACAACTCCCAAACTTCATTTATAAAATGATACCCCAAACCAAAAAAAAACTTTAACGAGAAATTTGTGATATGAAGAACGTAGTGTAAAAAATATTTTCTAAGAGATCTCAAAAGCTGAGTCATAAAAAGGATTGATAAAGATTAAACTCACTCGGTCTGCAGCTGCCTGTAGAGTAATATGATCTCCCCACTCACCTGATCTAGTAGAATAAAAGATTGAATGAAAATTGTATTAGCGTTTACTCACATATCAACATGCTTTCTGGTTTGCAATAAAAAAAATAGGAATCACCACAGATGTCTCACTTTTTCATCTTCTTTATGTAGCTTCTGTACTTCTCTGGGACATAACCTTCATAGAATTTTCTGAAATGCTTTAGCTGAAAAAATAATAATAATAATAGTAAGCGACATACAGTGATTATTCATTTTGCATCAGAATTCAGAATTCACAACCTTTTCATAATATATTAAAATTGGCAAAATGCACACAAAAAAAACATAGGTCTTATTTCTACTCTATATATTTTAACATTTGCATTATTTTAAAAAGTGAAGGTAAACTAATAATATCTGGGATTAGAAATAGGCTATTATAAGAGAGTGATTTTTAGGTTAAGGTTGCTCATACAATGATATAGACCAAGAGAAAATTGAAAACAAGCAACCACAAGAAAATTATTTTAAAAAATTGTGGATTCCCAAAATACCAACTAGAGAAATTGATGATGTAAACATGGTATCACTTTTCTTGATATTTTGAATCTAGTCTTCTTTCCATATCAACAATATCAACACCATTATTGAGACAAAACTGCATAAATGTGGAAAATTTATGGAACATTAGAGTTCTTCTAAGGCCACAACAAAAACCCACAACAGCTAAGGTGTCAATCCACCATAGGTCAAAATAAAATGAAATCAAATAATATTATACCAAGACCCTCCACAACTCAAAACAAGGATGCTGTGAATATGCTGTGAGACTTTGTTGCGTCCTTAGACTTTCTCAACAGTCTATGAGTAACAATGCCAGCTATTGAATCTAGTGGTCATCCCATATCAACACCTAGAACTGTCAATAAATCAATAAATGATCTTGTAATCCCAAATCAAAGAAGTAACTGCAACACTCTATTGCATCTTTCTCAACACTTAGTAATAATCAACAGAAGTGATGCATTCCAGCAATCATGTGGACAATTCTGAGCAAAAGGACGGACCTTGGGCTAGCTCAATCCAATTGAAAGCCCAGTCCAAACAAGAACTCATGTAAGACATGAATCATAATGAGTATGCAACACCACTTTCTAGAACAGGATGTGTGTGTGTGTGTGTGTGTAGTAAATACTATATTGCATGTGTATATATGCTTCATTCCTTGTATCTAGAAAATATTATGATTATATCTCCTTTGTTATTGCACTATAAGATGAGCTATAATATATATATATATATATATATATATATTATAGGATTTGGACTTGTGGTTTTTGTTACATGATGATTGCTCTTTATCATCAGGCCAAGACATCAATTGGTTTTTGGTATAGGCAGGATCCAAACTTAGGTCCCTTATTTGACAATAAGATACTTCATTAGTTGAGTTAACTGGAACGCACACTATAAGCTAATTTATGTAGTGAAGTATTTTCAAAGTGCTGCTACTCCCAAGAATAAAAAAGACCAGCAATATAGCAAGTAGTAACAGGTTTTGGCAAATGATAGTAAAAGACTTGAACTAAAAACTTAAAATTCAAGAGACCATAGTAAAGACACCATGTATTATTTTAAACAATGCACAAGCTCCTAAGAAGACTTTTAAATACACTATTTATGCTAGGTCTAGCAACCATACAGTATCGACTGATAATTGCACATATATCTTTCTAATCTTAATCATCAAAAATCACTAAAGTTTATGCACATGAACTCTTTAAAATGCTAGAAACATAGATGCAGTTTGTAAAGGTAACATAAAGTAGGACAAATTAAGAACAAATAGGACAGGACTCATGTTGGCTGTTGAGTTGATTCTATTAAACAAGAAGCCGTGCTAGGGCTTGCTTTTACAGCAGGCTGCTTGGATGCTCCTGCATCAATCTCCCTATTTTTCTACTTCATAAACCTGACGATGATAGTATCATATCAAAACACCGGCAAAATTGGGTAAACATTACCCCACCTCACCCCAGATTGATAATCTGCTCTAATGTCATTAAATATTACAGATAAGAACATGGAGCACCCAATATCAATGATGGTCAACATCATCTAAAAAATGGGCATAAGAACCATTAAAAGATCAGAGTATTTGCCCCAGGGAAACAGTCTTCTGAGCATCATCAAATCATAACTAATAACATTTCCAACTTGCATGTTTAATATTAGCTAAATAACTGAATGCAATAGTGAAGTTTTATCAACTATACCTGCTTGATGACCTGCTTCCTTACATGCTTGTGATAATCCGGATTGCGAAACAACTGATCTGCTACAGCTCGAAACTGTCCAACAATTTGATCAAATATTTTATTAAATACAGGCAAAGAGAAAACTATCCAAAGAAAGGGTTGTGCATAAGTTGACAGAAAAAGAAATCAATAGTGAATTGAACCTGACAATTCCCATCACCCTCCATTTGCAGTTCAGCTAATCCATATGTTACCAACCTATGAAAAACGAATTCATTATCACCCAGCAAACACAAGCCACATAACATGCACATTTACGGTATGGAGTATACAAATCCTGATGATGAACCATTAATGTCAAATCGTCAATAATCATTCCCATTAGCATTTCTTTTAGCCAGATTTACACTATATTATCACATAGCATAACTATAAATATAGTTACTATGCTCTATTTAGCTTCATTGTGTTACTTTGCCAATATAGTATTCTCATAAGAGGCCAACCAAAAAGGATGTCATGGAGTAAAACAGAAGCCAAGAGAAGTTACTGAAATGCAAATTAAAATGTAAAGAACCTGGAAAATCCAAAAAAGAAGATGGGAGTGCTGCCATCAAAACTGAATTTTAATGAAAGAGTGACCATAGAAACAACCTGGGAAAGCACTTAGCTCCCTTTGACCATACTGGCAATTATTATAAGTTAATGATGAACATTTTTTTTTCTCTTTTTTGAAGTAATGATGAACACATTAAATAAGTTAACTCCACAATGCACAGTGAGCCCTGAACCAAGGATAATCTCACAATAGGTTATGGAAATTTACAATTTTACAATATATATATATATATATATATAGAGAGAGAGAGAGAGAGAGAGAGAGAGAGCTCATAATGGAGTCAGAACCTTTCAGACAGCCGCTCATGGTCTAAGGTTGCATCATTTACATCAGGAATTTCCCCATTAACCCGGGGAGTATGCTGCCAACACAGTTGATCAATAAGTACATAGGTAGCAGGGTAATTAATGCAAAGTTATCCAAATTACAACAATACAGATGAAAGAAGATTATTTTGTGAGCCTTAGTCAAATGCTAATCAACAAAACAAGTAAAGAAGGCGGAGAGATACATATGATTGATTCTAAAACTAACAAGTAACAAAAACTCAGGAAAAAGTTCAAAAGAATCCCAATGTAGATTGACGGACTTAATAGAGTAAGCAGTGCCACCTAGATAACCACAACAGCACAGCCACGAACAAGGCAAATACTAAAATTTAGTGTAATGAAAATAGAAACAATAGAATACATGTACTTTTACATAACACAGACAGAGAAGGGAAGACTAGATCTACATCCTGATCAATTAAGAATGCCTAAGTTATAAGATGCCAGACTGTATATACTATGACCCTGTTTTTTGGGACAAGTAACAACTATAAGCACCATGAACCAACAGAGAATAATTATACATGGTCATGCTATATCTTTTAATTTATTTTATAAGTAACATAGTCATGCTATATCTGACACCTCTACTCTACTTTTCATTTACAGTAATACATAAAAACAAGGATTTATAGGGCATCTTTGAAATTTTGATTATAGCAGCTTGAACAGTGTCTTATTACTTGACAATGTGAAACTCTTTCAAATAAATATCTCAATTGGCCACTTATACATCATTAAGTGAGGATGAAGGGAATATGGATGATTTTTAAGCTCATTTGTCTCTATCAGCACTACAAAGTTGGATAGAGTTTGACCCAAACTTTGCAAATTTACCGAAAAAAAGAAAAGAAATGGACATGGTTACAATACTTTGCCAAAAACTCTAAATATTGAATCGCACAAAAACCAGTACCTTTATTTAATCAAAAATAAAATAAAAATTGATTCACTCAAAAACCAGATGACTTCAGCACTAGCTTAAACAGTTAACCAGAAGGCTTCAGCAGTAGTTGAAGTGGTTAACCTGACAATGTGCTCTGTGAAAGAATGCATAACAAATCTTACTGATTTAAACAAACAGAAAAAGTAATTATAGATTGCTATAGACTGTGATGTAGGACAACCTAGGCTTCCCACCTAGATTAATCCCACTGTAGACCTTAGGCTTCACCACCTAAGGTTGTTTGGATTCACCACCAAACGTAATGTAAACTTTGCACGAATAATCACTGAATAATATTAATAATCGTCTGAATACAAAAGAAACCTTCTGGAGCTTTATATACAGCTTCTAGGAATCACAATGATAAAGATAAACTCTCCTAATACGAATTACAAATTCCAAAAAAGAAGGAGGATTTAAAATAAAATGCGAGATCTAAAAACATATCTCTCCGTGGTGCCGGTGGTTAGTTCTACTAAGCAATCTCAAATACTAATCCAATACTAATCAAATACTAAACTAATCCTTATCTAAGGATATAAAATTCCATCCCTATCATAACTCAAACTAAATAAATAAAAACATTAAAATCTAAAATTATCCAAGGAAAATCCAAAATAAAATATTGAGACAGTTTCTGGTTGTGCTTTGCATCACTAATACTACAAACATATCTACAAAAAGGCCAATTTACATGACAAGCATGTTTATAAATAATTTTACATTAAGAAGGCATCAGCCATGAGTTATCATTAAGCATACCGGAATGGAATCCAAATGGGAGAGTCTCTTCCCAAGCCTGCGATCAAATTTTGAACTTTCCTCTTCGGCTAAGATGCTTGCAATGGTTTGGTCATCCTCGGTATCCTGGAAACTGCTACTCAAACTTGAACTCGAGCTTGCACTTGCATTGATATGACTGTCATCCATACTACCTCAACTGAAACAGATGGCTAATACAACCCTGCAAAGCATGTCAAAATAAAATAAGTCAATGAATTAACTTGATCTATACAGTACACAGAGTACACGCATAGATGTCCACGCACCAAGTGCCTGTTTGCCATAGCTTATTTTCAGCTTATGAACAATATTTCAGAGTCCTAATTATTAAGCCTAATAAACCAATGAAAATAAGTTCTCCCAAACTGAGTACTAATACAAATATAGGGTTATTAAGGATCCATATATGCACACACCTAATAAACCATTACGCGCGTATAAACACATACATAAAAAAGACCCCATCCCAGATCCTTATCCGAACAAATAAGGAATACCCAGATGCTTATATCCATGAAAGTTACAGAAGAAAACATGGAAACCCAAAATCGATTACTTGTTCTTCTTCATGAATTCTCTATTCAGTCATAGGAAAAGAACAGAAAACCCATACGGATGAAATGAATCTTACTTTATATTGGGTTGTTGTTTTAGGTTGTTGTTTTAGATTCTTCAACCGAGGCTCAAATTACTGTCTTATCGTCAAGCAACAGAGAAGAAAACAAAATAAATAAATAAAAATAAACTAACTAAAATAACGGATACCCAGAAGTCAAATAGGAAGGAAGACAATCAAAGAACAGCAATAACAATATATTCGTCAAGCTCTGTGCTTCCAAAAAAGAAGCATACAAAAAAATAGTAAACCCAGATTTCAGTACTTTTTTAAATTTTGTTTTGTTTTCTGAACAAGCAAACAGAGGCAACGAACTTCAACAAATTGGAATCAGAATAATAATAGAGAGAGAATAGCGGTTACCCAAATTTGGAAGAATTCAAGGAAGGAAGGCGTCCAAGTTTGTAGTGTGTGTTTTATGACTAACGCTTCATTTCAAGAGTTGTACTAAACGTAACTCTTTCTTTCTCCGTCAATCGCCGACAAGAAACCTACACATGTTCACACAATACTAGTTGAATATTTTTTCCAAATAACCTTAAGGCGAAAATCACATTTTCGTCCCTATATTTTCACGCGATTTTCACATTGTTTCCTATATTTTATTTTTACCGTTTTTAGTCCTTATTTAGAAAAACGCCTTCTGTTCTAGTCCTTTCCATCAGTGCCGTTAGGGCACTGACCTATGTGGCAAACGGAATTATTAAAATAATAATAAAAAAATTTATTTTGTCATTAAAAAATGTCAAGTCAGCATTTAAATTTTAAAAAATAATTTATTAATTTTAATTAAATAAAAAAATAAAAAAACAGAAATAAAAATAAAAAATCACATTAATTGAGATTGAAGTGTGTTTTGAGCAAGAACAACAAGAACACAATCCTAGATCCAAGAACACAAACCCAGAAATTAAAAAAAAAAAAAAAATTAGAGAACGAACTAGACATCAAGAGTTTGAACTAAGAAGATGAAAGATCTGGGTTTTAATCACAGAACGAGATCTTGGATTTGAACACACAGCCAAAAGGATAATCAATTTTATTCAAGCTAACAACTAAATAAACAAAAACTGATAGAAAATTCATATTATTTAAACTCCAAAAAAAAAAAAAAAACCATTTCCAATCTGAAAGAAATCCATAAAATTACAAAACACACCTCGTCCTCGGCATTGCAGTGGTGCTTGTAAATAGCTTGGAGAAAATGGCAGCGATCGAACAAGGGCTTGATATCGCCACCGGTGGTAGCAAAAGTCACGGCGGCATGGTGTAACCTCTCGAGCTCAAAACGTATAGCCTTGTGAAAGAACAAGAAGATTAGGATCGGGGGCTTAAGCGACGAGTTCTTCAAACAAGTCTTTGACGGTGTGGGCTCCATAGCTTTCACTGGTCCCGCCATTACCGCCACGCCTCCACCACCGTCTTGGTGTTGTAGGCCCGGAAATGGTGTCCCCATTCCGAATAAGATTTTTCAAAACCCTAGATTTTACTCTCTTTCTGTTTCTCTGGGCTTTGGCTTTTTGTTTTTGTTATTGTTAAATGGGTTTTTGCGCTTTCAACGTGAATCGGAGTTTGGAGCTAAAAGTTTGTTCAAATCCAGGATCTTGCTCTATGATTAAAACACAGATCTTTCATCTTCTTAGTTTAATCTCTTGATGTCTAGTTCATTCTCTCTTTTTTTTTTTTTTTTTTTTTTTTTTTTTTTTTTTTTTCAATTTCTGGGATTGTGTTCTTGATTTGGGATTGTGTTCTTTGTTGTTTTTGGGTTTGTGCTGGTTTTATTTTAATTTTTTGGGTTTGTGTTTTGTGTTTGTTTTCATGTTTAATTCCTTGTTCGGGTTTAATTTGATGTTCTTATTTATTGGGTTTTGATTTTTGGATTTTAATTTTGTGTTCTTAGATCTGAGTTTGTGTTCTTGCAATTGTTGTTCTTGCTTAAGACACACTTCAATCTCAATTAATGTGATTTTTTATTTTTATTTCTGTTTTTTATTTTTTTAGTTAATTAAAATTAATAAATTATTTTTTAAAATTTAAATGCCGACTTGGCATTTTTTAATGACAAAATAAAATTTTTTATTATTATTTTAATAATTCCGTTTGCCACATAGGTCAGTGCCCTAACGGCATTGACGGAAAGGACTAAAACAGAAAGCGTTTTTCTAAATAGGGACTAAAAGCGGTAAAAATAAAATATAGGGACCAAAGTGGGAATCGCGTGAAAATGTAGGGACGAAAATGTGATTTTTGCCTAACCTTAAAATATCAAATAATTTCTTTAGTTGTCACATTTCAAAACAATATGAAAAATTAGCATCTTGAGTGTCTAAAACTCGAGTTTCTAAGTCTCGATTTGTAAGCGGTGGCATTTGAGGTGGAAAAATATCCACGTTGAACTTGAGTTTCACTGTTTTATTTTTTCCTACGCGTTCTTCTTCCTTGCGTTTTATTTTTTCCTTCTTCTTCTTTGTTCTTCGATGCTGTAGATCTGAAGACTAGATCATCCAATCGCTCACCCAGCATTCAATCGTCGAATCAACCAGATCGGCTCACTCAGCATTCAATGTCCAATCAACCATATCGTCTCTTCGTTCTTCCTCTGTTCTTCGGAGCTTCAGATCATGCCTCTTCAAATCCGTTCTTCCTCTGTTCTTCTTCAAATCTGATGTTCTTCAAGTACAAAAATCGAGTCTTATAGACTTGGTTTTGCTTTTTGGAACTTGAGTCTCTAAGACTCGAGATCTATGTGGCATCATACTACCAACTCACCAAGTGGGAATTGAGTCTTTAACCCTCGAGTTTTAGATTGAAATCGAGTCTATAAAACTCGAGATGCTAGTTTGCAATATTTTTTCAAACGCATCTTAACTTATGATATTCTTTCTCCTCACTATGGTAGTCTGCACATTCCCTCAATACAAGTTCACAAAACGAGGATTTTTTTGCCATTTAGCATCATTTTAGCAACAATTTCATTAGTTAATATGTTTTTGAAACATTTTAGCAAACTAACATCTCGAGTTTGTTAAACTCACTCGCACTTGATTTTGATGCTCTAGAAGGCTGATGTGGAAATTCCCATACACGTAGAACTTGAGTCTCATGCATTCGATTTAGATTTACTGACCTCAGAAATGAAGAAGAAGAATGAAGCAGAAAGAAGGAGAAGAAGAAGAAAGAAGGAAAAGAAGAAGAGATCCACGACAAAATCAAACTCACTCCGTGAAGTCACCTGTAAAACCAAACCCACCCATGGCAAAACCAAATCCACCCCTCTGTTGCCATCTTTTCCTGCAAAACCAAACCTACTTGCAAAAAAAATCTTTCTTTCTTCTTCTCCGTGTTCTCCAGATCAGATGTGTAATATTTGCTCCAAAGCATAAATCTAGTGTATTAGACTCGAGATCCACATGTACAAAATATCCACCTCAGCCTTTACCAGAGCAAAAATCGAGTGTATTAGACTCGATTTCCTTAGTTGAAATTGAGTCTAACAGACTCAGGATGTTAGTTTGCTAAAATATTTCAAAAACATGTTAACTAATGAAATTGTTGCAAAAATGATGCTATATGGCAAAAAAATCCCACAAAACAACCTAAAAGGGTTAATGACAATTTACGACATGAGAGTAAAGAAACACTGCCAATGGCAGAGCTAAGATTTCAGGTTAGGGTAAGATTAAAAGATAAGATTGAAGGTAAAATTAATATAAGAAACATTAATCAATACTAATAAGAAAATAAATAAACGACTATAAGCCTAAGTCATAGTCATACATAATCTAATATAAATTTTAATTTAATTCATTTTTTTATTCCTAATTTTATTTACTCAATTGCAAAATCTACCTCGATACAAACTCATTTAGAATTTGACTTGAAAATATTACTATGAGGTTGTATATGTTACTCAATGCCATTAATGCTTTTAAAATGTTACGTAGACATTTGAGTTTATAGCAAAAACTTGGGTTTTTTTTTTTTTTTTTTTTTTTTTTTTTTTTTTGTTTAGAACAGCAAAAACGCAGGTTGAGGCTAAAAATGGTTGATAATGAGAGAAAATAATTGTAAATAAAAGGCAATTGGTGAGGTGCTACAATTTGGTACAATTATATTTTTTCTAGTCCTATTCCGCAAAGTTGTGTGCAAAACAAATGTACTAGTAGGTGGGACCCATTATTTAATAAAAGTGCTACTTCAGCACTTTGTGAAGAAGAGGAGAAAATCTAGGGCCGTTTGGTAGAGGAATTTGAGTAATGTTATTTGTAGTTTTTTGAAATCCGTGTGGGTGAAAAAGTGTGTAATGTTGTTTAAAAACTGAAAATGAGTTGTTTAACGACTCTACCAAACGGCGCCTAAATTTTTACCACCTTAATTACAAGTCTCAAGGGTAGAACTATAATCAAAGAAAGTAAAGACCTTATCATCCTAACTGCTCCCACTTAGTTATGGATTTTCAATTTGCAAACTTG
Source organism: Quercus robur (assembly GCF_932294415.1). Lineage (NCBI taxonomy): Eukaryota > Viridiplantae > Streptophyta > Magnoliopsida > Fagales > Fagaceae > Quercus > Quercus robur. The sequence continues at coordinate 29,781,514 of NC_065537.1, read as the reverse complement.
GGAAAGAAAGAGAGGCAAGAGAGTGAAGGAAAGGGAGAAAGAATTTTTTGGCTATTCAAGCAGCACTATGTAAGTCTTTCAATCCAATTTTCCTTAATGTATTTAATATTTTTTTTTTATCATTATTTATATTTTATTTTGAGTGAAAGTGCAATTTTAGGGTTTGATTTTTTTAGATTGGTTCATATGTGTTTGGGTTTTTGTTTGCATTTGTTTCCCCCTAATAAATTTTTGTTGAATTTTCAATTTTTGTGGAAGTGTGAAAATCCCGTGAAAAAAATTAGTTTCAACCACTGAAATTTGGGAACTAAATGATGAAATTGTTTGTGACTCACTTTACTCTTTGTCACTTGTGGGGCCAGAGAGTTTGTGACCCCAGCCCATTTCATGTTAAGGCCCAAGGCCTGCGCCAAGGAGATACAGGGCCGAGGACGCACCATGAGAGTCGAGGACGGTCTAAGGAAATGGCCGAGGACGAGCTCCTGCTCGGCATGCCATAAATGCCCCTAAAAGGAAGAGTGATCACAGTGCGGAAACAACACAAGTAAAAGGCTGCCAGTACTGCAATAAAGCATTCTGCACCTGATAGAGTCATGCTCTTCAGCTTTTACAACCACCCCCAACCACTTTGGGTATGGGCTGATGGGACAAGTATCAGTCTTGGAAAGTCGATCCTACACATGGACGTAGGATAAGGGATGCAGGCTAATATAAAAGGAGAAGCAAGCAATCCAAAAAGGGGGGCTGGGAAAAAAGGCTAAGAACCAGAGCCTCCCAGACCGCCTCCGGGAGAAATACTCCTCGTGCGAACACAGTTTAATATTGTATGAATACCTCGACTAACCCCAGTCTAGTGACCAAGGCCTAGCCTTTCAAACCCATGCTCTACAAATGATATTGTTTGAGCCTTTTTACGTGCGAACCCAATATCATTTTGGGTCGTTACGAATTAAGTCCTTACAATTGGCGCCGTCTGTGGGGAGGGCTTGTGTCTTGGCACAGGTGGTGGGTTGAGACAATCCCTCACATCATTTCCAACAGCCGGATGTAGTATTCTAGCGTAAAGTTCCACTAGGGGCTACGTTTCTTCACTAGGGGCTGCGCTTCGTAGCGTCAGTAGCACGGATGGTTCTAGGGGCTTGGCCGAGGAGCTAATCCCCCTAAACCAAGGTCCCACGCCATAGCCGAGGGGTTAAGTCCCCCAACTACTTAAAAATCAAGTTTTGGACAGAATCAAGGTATTGCATGGTCCTCAGACTCAAACCTATGGGGAAACCAACTACTTAAAAATCAAGTTTTGGACAGAACCAAGATATTGCATGGTCCTCGGACTCAAACCTATGGGGAAACCAACTACTTAAAAATCAAGTTTTGGACAGAGCCAAGGTATTGCATGGTCCTCGGACTCAAACCTGTGGGGAAACCAACTACTTAAAAATCAAGTTTTGGACAGAACCAAGGTATTGCATGGTCCTCGGACTCAAACCTATGGGGAAACCAACTACTTAAAAAATCAAGTTTTGGACAGAACCAAGGTATTGCATGGTCCTCGGACTCAAACCTATGGGGAAACCAACTACTTAAAAATCAAGTTTTGGACAGAACCAAGGTATTGCATGGTCCTCGGACTCAAACCTATGGGGAAACCAACTACTTAAAAAATCAAGTTTTGGACAGAACCAAGGTATTGCATGGTCCTCGGACTCAAACCTATGGGGAAACCAACTACTTAAGAAGAACGTTAGGTTACTCAGACCTACAGGAAGATCATTTACTAAAAGTCGGATTAAGTCCTAGGCATAATGAAGATCCCGATCTATCCTCAGAGCCTCAGCTCTAAGGAAATTGATGCAAACGAGCGTTCGATCTCGGCATGATCGTACCTCAGTCCTCGGATTGGATACCAAAAAAGGACCAAGGCTACAAAAGCCATTAGGAAGGCGGTGAAACACTCTAAGTACTTGGCAGCCCACGTGGAAGGTCCACCTTTGAACCACCCATCCTCGGATGGTTACCTCCTACACCGCACCGAGCATTCAGTTGTCATCTCGGGTGTTTTGGGGTATGTATCGTTTTCTCAGGTCGGCATTATTGTGCCGAACAGCTTTATTAAGTTCATAATAACATCTTTTCCTTAGCAGGGGTTTCAGCCCTAAGTATTGCTTTTTTAGGACGGCATTATCAAGCCGAATAGCCCGATAAGTACAGAATTACATCTTTCTCTCAAACAAAGGTTTTTTTTCCCTAAATATCATTTGTTCAAGTCGGCATTATTGTGCCGGATAGTTTCAATAAGTACAGAGCAAGGTCTTTTTATTAACTGGGATTTCGGCCCTAAGCATCGTTTAGAGTATAAAAATAAAAAAAGAAGTCATATGGTAGTATGTCTATTCATAGCTTAACCATTTCAAAAAGAAGAGGTAGAATATTCAAAATAAAGCAATGTTGACTTTTATTAATATAAAGAGGTATTACAGCGAACAATGAAGGGCTTAAACAAGTCTATACAGAAAACGAATTGCAAAAAAAAAAAAAAAAAAAAAAAAAAAAAACAAACAAACAAACAGACAACCAGAAGTCTTTTTAAGCTCTGCTCCGAGGTCTTTCCAAATTTTGCCCCAGTAGCACCCATATTGAGAGGAGGACCTCCTTTGGTGGAAGAAGAGAAGAAGAGGAAGAAGGAAAAGCACTAGGATGGATCTGGTGATGGGAAAGAAGAAGAAGGGGAGGCAAAAGGAGGCACCGGTGAAGGAAGAGAGGAAGAAGTAGGGATACTTAGTCCCTGTGTCAGCCCTGACTCCTAACACGTTGGTGTCATATTAGCTATGCTCATAAGAGAACGGCTGGTATTGATAATGGGTGACCTCAGCTCAGTTGTACCAAAAGTTTGACGCGACGAGCCCCTGCTTCAGATTTTGGCTGAAGGGAGGATGAGAGGTATCTTGAGTCTCTGCCATCCCTGCCCTGACCGAGCCATTTTGAGTTTCAGAAGAACATGGCATTTCTGGGAAGGGTGTGGTCTCTTCATTCCCGCTCCTATCTCGAACGTATCACAATTCAAGGTGTAAGCGAGCGGATAAGGGAAACTCTAGGGGAGGCTAAGGGTTTCAAACTTTAAAAGGATTAAAAAGTCTCTGTGCAAGAGAAGTAATCTCTTGCCTTTCTTCTTATATGAAGGGTAAAACGGGAGGCATTTAATCTATCCAAATTCTCAAGAAAATCTGTAAGCGAGAATATACCCATTCCACTTCCCCACGCCGTCAATAACCGTTGGATTTAAATGGTCTCGTAAAGGGAAATCATTAAAGACGCGTCTCGAACACCGAAATGGCAGGAGCGCGTCGTGAATGAATTCAGAGGAATGTCTCGTAATCCGGCGTGTTTCCTAGATAGATGAAGAGACACCCGCATTGATGAAGGGCAGATCTAAGCAAACCGTAGTAAAGATGTGGCATCACCAAAACCCTCCTCTCTGATCAAGAGGTCGGACAGCAGGATTTTGAGGGGCTATTATGGGGCCAGAGAGTTTGTGACCTCAGCCCATTTCATGTTAAGGCCTAAGGCCTGCGCCAAGGAGATATAGGGCCGAGGACGCACCATGAGAGTCGAGGACGGTCTAAGGAAATGGCCGAGGACGAGCTCCTGCTCGGCATGCCATAAATGCCCCTAAAAGGAAGAGTGATCACAATGCGGAAACAGCGCAAGTAAAAGGCTGCCAGTACTGCAATAAAGCATTCTGCACCTGACAGAGCCATGCTCTTTAGCTTTTACAACCACCCCCAACCACTTTGGGTATGGGCTGATGGGACAAGTATCAGTCTTGGAAAGTCGATCCTACACGTGGACGTAGGATAAGGGATGAAGGCTAATATAAAAGGAGAAGCAAGCAATCCAAAAAGGGGGGCTGGGAAAAAAGGCTAAGAACCAGAGCCTCCCAGACCGCCTCTGGGAGAAAGACTCCTCGTGCGAACACGGTTTAATACTGTATGAATACCTCGACTAACCCCAGTCCAATGACCAAGGCCTAGCCTTTCAAACCCACGCTCTACAAATGATATTGTTTGAGCCTTTTTACGTACGAACCCAATATCATTTTGGGTCATTACGAATTGAGTCCTTACATCACTAATTTTATTCTCAGGCTTTTGACAATTAATTTTATTTTCCTCTTTCTACAAAATTTATTTTCCTATTTTCCTACAAAATTTAAATTATATTGGTTTAGCCATGAGCTTCTTGGAAAAAGAAAATGAAAAGCATAGGACAAAGTTCTAGGTTGAACGTTAGGTTCATCCTGAGTTGGTTTGTAATATGAACTTTATATGTAAGATATAGCAGAATGTAATGTGCATAGGATTCTGATCATGAATGTTATGAATTACTTTGTGAAAGTTAGAGAAAATTAGCTTTGAATTAAAGCTGGACGTGATATAATCATATTATTGTTTGTGATTTTGGTATTTTGGCACTCCGCACATGACAGGTATGTTATCTCTCTTATGAATAATTCTCTATGGTTTAATTGATTTCTTTTTCCATACCGATTTCACAAATCCGATGGTGAGAGTCTTTATGTGTTTGATGAAATGACTGTCTCACGATTTGGTTGCTATCATTGGGTTTGCTTCTCTGACCAACATTTTCAATTTATGAACTAATCACATGGTTTGCATAAATTGTGTTTGACTTTGATTTTATTTTATTTTAAATTTACTAAGAACTTCTTCTCCCAACTACTCCCACTGAAGTTTTTGTGTCTCTTGAATGCTATCTTGCATTCTCTATTAGCAAATGAGATAGAGTTATTTATGCAAACTTGATATGATTTCTATTTTCTAACTAGGGTTTTTCTTCTTTTTTGTGATTACCATTTATCCTTTTAAAATATAATAGTTTAGGCCAATCAGCTATAACTCAAGGGTACTTCCTCTCTCCCCCCCCCCCCCCCTAAAAGGGGACGTGTAACATTAAAAAAAATTTAATTACTATTTTAATAAGGAATTAGTTCTAACTGTTCTAATCCGTTTCTCCAAAAAAAAAAAAAGGGGGGGGGGGGGGTTCTAATCCAATTATAAAATATTTCTTCGTAGTTAATTCTCTTCATCCTTCCATATTTGTTTCATTGTTCTTTTTACCACGGATTACCCTCTCATCATTTAAAGTGCTTTAACATACATTCCAAATATGTAGGTTGTATTGACCTTAAATGCTATGAAAGGGATGTATTGGGATCCCCACATCTATATGATAAGCAAGGTAGTAATTTCTTCATTATGTACAAATTACACCTATTTGTACTTTTAATTGAATGAGCTATTAAAGAGCTGATGGGAAGTGGCTAGAAAAACTATTGTTGGTGCTAATTCTTTTGCACATGAAAGTGATATTCAGCAGTTGCATATTACTTATTATCTAATTGTTCCTTATTTGTTATAGCTATTTGTAGACACTCCATTTTGTTTTGGCCTATATCCAAGCTCCCTGGTCCCAATGATGAGAAATCAAATCACTACCAAAATTGTCAATATCATGTGTGGAACCTGTGGGCGCAAGCACCCGCGACGAGTTGGTCTCCAATTGTGGGAAGTACGCCTCGGCCTAAGGTGGACCGGGTGAAGGGTAAAAATGGAGTCACCACCTAGATTAGGTTTAGGAACCATTTACATAGCGTCCTTGTGGAATGACTAATCTTTACCAAAGCACATATTCAGAGTTTAGGTATGGGAATGGGAAGGTGTTAGGCACCCAACCCCACCCGACCCATAGGTCAGCCTCCACTTATTGTGTTCCAAATCTTAATTTCATCAAAAAGTCTTCTAATAGGTTATTCTAAACTCACACACACACACACACTAGCATGCATCTAAACACACAACATGGCATATCATCCCAAGAACCTAGCATTCATCTATCATGACATTCTCATTCTAGCATCCAAAGGCAGCAAACATATCAAGGTAGTAACATGGCATTAGACAAGCAAACGAGCATGGTATCATAGCATCTAAACAAGTGTGTTCATCATTCCACACAACCAACTCATAATCATGTTAGGCAATCAAATCATATGCATGTTCAAGTGATTATGCATAACTCACCTTATTGCACCATAACACATTTTTTCTAAAATATCAAACACAAGCCCAAACACTATCCCAAGTCAATTATCAAACCTTTTTTCTAAGCTCCATCATATAAGCGCATCCATACATTCCCCCACAAAAAAATAACCTCAATGAGCCTATGAACAATCTCCAAGATACCAAATCCAACTTCAAGAAGACTTCATTTGGGCACAAGTGCCCGCACCCAGTGTACTTATTCAACTCCCCTTTGCTGTGCGCGATCGCTATGCTCTAGGGAATATGCCTTAACCGAGTGATTCATGGAGTTGTCACCTAGATTAAGTCTAGGAACCATGTATGTGCCCTTTGCAGAGGACCTGATCTATCCAAAGTATGTGTCCGTTGTTAAGGTACAGAGATGGGAAGGTGCTAGGCACCCAACTTTGCCCGACCTGTGGGTCGGCCTCCACTCATTGTATTCTATATCCTAATTCTATCAAAGTGTCTTTTAATAGGCTACCTTATACACACGCATATATTAATCCTACCCTAGCATACATCTAGCATTCATCTAATCATGATATGACATACATCAAATGGCATCATCAACATATATCATTTTGACATTCATCTAGCATAGCACATATCCTACCATTCACCTAAGCATCTCATACCGCACATATCATCTCATAGGTCTTAACAACATACATCTAGGCATATCATGACATCTCATAATCTCATGGTATAAACACATAAAATCATGTTAGCATTCAAACTAGAATCATCATCACGTAGACAGCAAACATGATAACAAGTATATCTCATATCATCCAAAGGCAATAAACATTACATGTTATAAACCAGTTATGTTCATCATACTATTTAGTTTTGTTTGTGTTTACCTGAGTTTGACAATGGGGGTATTTTTGGTGTTTTTCTTATTTAGTTGAGGGTATTTTAGATTTTCATAATAAAATATTCTAGGAATCAAAAGATTTTGTTAAGTTTAATTGTGAGTTTAACGAAATGGGGGTATTTGCTCATTTTCAAAATATAAAGAGGGAAATTGGTTGGATTTTACCCATAAAATAGGAAATTGTGAATTAGAAAGGTTTTCTCTCTCTCTCTCTCTCTCTCTCTCTTAAAAAAAAGAATTATATGTAATGTTGTTGAGGTCCAAAATGTGACAAAGAGCCTAGCCCATGAATGCAAAGAAAGTCCAATCCATAGGGATAGAAAAAGGAGGGCTTGGGCTTTAAGTAGAAAGGAAGTCTAGCCCATAACATAAGAAGGACATGAAGGCCCAAAAGAACCCAATGAGATAAGGAAGAACAAGGAACAAGGAACAAGGAAGCTTGGGAAGGAAGAGGACCTGGGCTTAAGCTTAGGTGGGTCCTCCATCCTTAGGAAGATGGTCCTTAGAGAAATCTGGAGGATGCTGAGAAGGACGTGGATAGTTGATGTAAAACAGACAGCACATGCCTTCCTAGAGCAACAGGGGCGCAGGAAGTCACAATGCAAGATCAAATGGAGAGTACTAATAGAGGCAATCAGGGCGACAGTGTCAGAATTGCATGAAATTTGGTAAGTTGAAGGGAAGCAACATTCTAATCTAGACTCATGAGGATTGCCTAAATTTAGGCGAATTCCTTCGTTAAGGCCCTAAAAACAGTGTTTTTGCTATTTATAGTAATATTTATTTTTCCTTAATAACTTTTAGTTTAAGAGTTAGAATAAGTTCTTGTCTGTTTTGGAACGACCTTTAAGGTCAGTAGTTTATGATTCTGCATTTAACTCAATTTTGCCATTTTTTGTAAATTTCAGTATTTTATTACCTAATCTCGTAATTAGTGCGAATTAGGGTCTTAGACGTTTTTCTCAGTATTTATATATTTTGTAGCTATCAGAGTCAAATTAGATTATTATCAATAAATATGAACTTTTGTCAAATTATTTCTCTAGTGGATTCTAGTTTTTTTTTTCTTTGTGGATTCGAGGTTTACTACTAGAAGCTAATAGTTTAGTTTCTGTTCCATCAAGAGAGTATCATGTGTGCTTTCTTTAGGCATTCGCGACATTAGTTGGTATCAGAGCCTAGAGTTACCCTGGTCTAATGGCTAACCAGTGAGATGGTGACCACTACAACAATGACGATGGTGATGACGTCAACAACCCAGTCCTCACTAGGGTTGAGTTCCTTGATTTTCGTGATGAAAATCAACAATTTCATGATTCAACCCAACAGACTTTATACCAGATTCAAGAAGTGCTTGCCACCCCGCTTAACCGAAACCCTAATCGTGATGATGAAGAGCGATATGATAACCGAGCGTGTGGCCCTCCTCATCACGATACAAATTGGAATAGGCAACAAGACTACAATGATGAGAACAGCGAGGATGAGAAGTATGCAAAAAGAGTCCTTGGGAATCATCGTGGTTTTGTAAGGGATAATGACTGAGATTATCAGGAGCAAAGGGACTATCGGATGAAGATAGAGTTACCGTCCTTTAATGGTAATATCTCCATTGAAGAGTATTTGGATTAGGTCAGTGAGGTGGAGAAGTTTTTTGATTATATGGGTATTGTAGATGACAAACATGTGTGTTTAGTGGCTTACAAATTGAAGGGAGGAGCACTTGCTTGGTGGGATCGTGTTCAATTAAACCGTACTCGTGAACGAAAGCTTCTGATACAATCATGGAGGAGGATGAAGAGATTAATGGCAGATCGGTTCTTACTACTAGATTACCAGTTGGAGTTGTTTAGATAGTACTAAGATTACAAGCAGGGTACTCGGACAGTTAATGAGTACATGGAAGAGTTTAATAGGTTGGCAAATCGCAATTGATAGGCCAAAAATGTATTGAATCCTTTGGTAAATTAATCAATTAATTATCCAAGTGAATTAATTAGATTCAATTACATGCAATAAGCATGGTAGCACAAACAAATCACCAACTAAGTTAAATGCAGCGAAAAATAAATTTGACACAAGTGATTTGTTTAGGAATGGGGAAAACAACCAAGGCAAAACCCCATCGAGTGAATTTAAGGTCATCACTCCTAAGAATTCACTATTATCAAAACAAATGATTACAAGTAAAAGGAATCCCAGTACCTAATACCAACCTACAGTTGAACCCTTACCCCAATACCTAATTGGACTTGTATTGTAACGGCAATCTCTCCGTTCAATGCACGAATTCCAGTACGTGACTAACCAATGATGCACAGATCCTTGTATGTGACTAACACACCAACTTGAGAAAGATGTTGGCTGCAAAGTTCTTTAGTTCTTCCACCAATGAAGATCGGGAAGCTCCTTGGTCACAAAACCCTTGGCGTAAAGACGTAGTAGCTTCTAGAGAGAATATGATGAACTATGGCAAATTTTGTCTCCGGTCACACAATGTATGTAACAATTAGTGCAACAACCTTTGCATCCAGTGTGACGGCCCTTAAAAATAATCCTTATATATGTCTAAGGTTGTGAGAAAAGAAACCTTACACAAATACTCAAGGATATGCGTGCAATCAGATCTGAAATTTTAGATTTCGTAATTCTTGACAAATACATCTTGTGTCGAGCTTGTGTCAAGCTTCAACTTTAAATCTCGATAGAAGTCTTTCTGTCGAGACTGTTGTCGAGCTTTAATGAATAGCACTTCCTTCACTTGTTTCTTTGTCAGACTTGCATGGAATCAATACTAAACTTGAACATTTGTTTCTTGAAGTACTAAACCCATCATAGATCTACCCAATTACGAGTAAAGTGCGTTTGTCTAAGGATTAGCCAATTACATCAAATATGTCCCTAACAATCTCCTCATTTGGCAATCCGTGACAAAACCACAACAAACAAATGAATCATGAGAGAAGTCTTAAATCACTAAACTCATAATCACTTGTTGAAATACAAAACAAATCTAACCCTAACACAAACTCTTGAAAAACTTTGCAAGAAGAGAGTTCATGGCATGGTAGACTTAACAACCTATCTTTCTGAAACACTTAAACAAAACTCATCAAGGCATCATGTGTGAAACAGAAATAAAGGATTGTATAAATAAAGAAACATGTGTATAAAGAGAGAAAAGAAACAACACATCGAGAGATAGGTGAAGAAAAACATACATAATCACATATATATCAAAAGATAAGTACAATGTGTGTCAATAAATGAATAGTCACAAGACCAATATACATGAGGCTAAAGAAAGAAAAGAAAAGTACATAAGAACCTCACTACATCCCTCAAAATGTATAGACACTCCCCTTAACAAAAATGTCCTATACTAACTCTCCCCCTAAGTACAAGACTACTCTCATCCCAAAACTGCTCCCTCTTTTTGTCACGAATGATAAAGGGTAAGTCACTGAGAGGTTGTCATCTCATCATCACCGGAAGAGCTAGCATCCTTATCATCACCATTAACATCACCATCCTCATCTGCCGAAGCCTTTAGAGAAGAAGATGGAGAGGCGGCGAAACCACTAAGGCGAGCCTGTCACCGTGCTATACGACCGACACGAGTGTTCACCTAACACAACTTATTAGTGAGAGTGTCAAGGCGAGCATCCATGCGCTAAATCTGTGCCATGATTGCCTCCAGGGTCACATCACCAATCGAGGAAGAAAAAGTAGAGGTGGAAGGAACAGCTGAAGCTATAGGACTAGAAGACTCCACACGTGGCCACTTCGGTTGAAGCTGAGCCTCGCTCCGTCAAATAGAACCAACATCGATGGCACCCATGGTAGTGTAGTAAGGAGAATTAGGAATGGGGATGGAGAAATGGCGAAGGATCCTCGTGATAGCCAAAGGAAAGTTGAACTTATCACAGGTCGTCGTATCCTAATAGACATTAAGGATAGAAGTGATGAAATGAGAGGGGAAGTTAATAGAAAGATCCTCTAAGAGGGACAAAAGAAAATGAGCCCGAGGCTCTATGATAGAGTTATAGTGAGACAGTGGAGTAAGAGTAAATGTCATCACCATATTAAGGAATCTCGGACCTTTTGCAAAGCCCAAGCATGGGGTGTTTTGCTTCCCACCCCATATGGAAGGTGTCTGACAGAAGTGAAACAGAAGCTCACCTCTGGACATAGTTCGAAGACACTTATAGACAGGGTAGTCAGGATGTGCTACCCCCGGAACATGTAGTACCTCGGATATAAGATCCGGGGTAACTACAATATGTGTACCTCTAAATGTTGTGGCAAACTGAGGTGCAGAGGTATCGATACCGTGTGTATTGGAGTAAAACTCCTGTATAAACATGATGGAACACCTCAAGGGTCTCTCACAAAGAGATTCCTAGCCCCGAGTCTGAATGACAGCGGGGAAAGGAGTGTCGGAAAAGTCCGACAGAACAACATGGCGCCTCGGATGAACGCCACGTTTCTAAAAGTTCTCCAGGAAGTCCTTTTGGGCCTTCCCATCATGGAACCAAACGTGAAGAGGGGGGATAGGATCAGAAGAAGAAGAAGACCCAGAACCAAGAGGGTTTCGAGCTGGAGTGGACTTATGCGCTTTGGGTGCCATGCACAGTCTATCTGAGAGAGAGAAAGAGAGAACACATTACAACAGATAACAAGGAAAAGAAAAGAAAAGAAAAGACGTATGCATGAAAAATGCATGAACATGTGACATGCAAAAATTAAAGTCATCATGGGCAGAACCTAATCCAATCCTACTAGCACACAATCCACAATATCAAACACACATCTAAATGCATGAAACATTGTTAAAATGCAATGAGAATGCAATGCATGAGCATATAATATCAAAACAAAAACACCCAACCCAACAATTTCACCCAAAAAAAAAAAAAAAACCCAAAAATTTAAAAAAAAAAACCCAAAACCTAGGTCTAAAATGCATGAAAAATGAGGGTTTTAGGAAGCTTACAAAGTGATCTGAGCTTGATATAGGCTGAAAATGCAGTGAGTAGAGAGATTTGAGTGAGAAAAGGGTGTTTGGAGGGAGAGAAAGAAGTTTTCTGTCGAAAGAGAGAAGTGAGAAATGAATCTGATTTGTGCTCAGCCTTTAAATAGAAATCGCAGCTCGATGGATGGAGATATCTATCGTGCACTAAATCTTGACAGAAATGAATCTGTCGAGGTGCTGTCGAGGATCTGTTGACGGCAAAAATACCTCGATGGATTGAGAAGCTGTTGAGAATCTATCGGCCAGACAGAAATTTGCTTGATGGATCAAAGAAGCTATTGAGCATCTATCGAGAAGAAACCTAGAAACCTTGATGGATCGAGATTGCGATAAGAATTATCGAGAAAAGAAGAAAGAGGGGCTTGATAGAAGGGAATTTATCGAGGATCTATTGCGAAACTGTTGAGCTTGAAGAAAATGAGTTTTTCAAGGAGGAAAAACACATAAAGTCGAATGCAACAAGCAAGCTACTCAAACGTAGATCCAATCAACATATTAAGCTTTCAAAACATCTCTCAACATATATGCAAAGCATTCAAGATCCAAAACACACACACACACAAGTCTAACTAATTTTATATTTTAAAAACAAGTTAAGACAGTTTAGTGAGCATATATTAACACATGTATTCCTTGTGATGGCCAAATCATATTGTACTTGCACATGTATCAAAAGTAGCAAAGAATTTGCGTGTTGTGTGTGAAACATAGTAAGAGTGTATAAGTGTCTCATATTATGACAATTTGAGATATGAGAAAATCAAATACACTCACACATAATCATAACTGCTTGATGGGGACTATCACTTTCGAGGTACATCCTATAACTCTCACATCTCCTAAAAACACACTTGCAATCATATTTAAAAGCATTTTGATTCTTTTTGCTTTTGATTTTCTTTGCATATTTTTCTTTTTGAGCATATCATGCATGAGCATATAACGGAGAGAAAAGAAATACCCAATTATGTAAGTTTAAACATCACAATTTTTCTATGCTGAAGCACATAGATGTTATACATGATTGACGGGTTTTAGTGGTGAGATGGTTATTTATGCCTTTCTCTTAGGATTTTTTAGTCTTTCCCATCAAAAAGAGTGATATGAGTGTTAAGTGTAAGAGATTACTTAATCATACTCATCACAAACATGAGTCACAAAGCTCACTTGCTTAGTTGTGCATTGAGATGCTCATCTAATCTACAAGAGATACAAATTTTGGACAATTTTGTTTCAATGACCATCCAAGGTACACAAGTACCAATATACACAAACAAACATTGTTTTTGTATTTTTCAATTTATATATTTATTTTTTTTAAGAAAAGCAAAATAAACAAAAGCTGAAAAACAACCAAACAAAAACATAAAGGAACACACAAAGTATAAAACTAGACTGACTCAAAACAAGAAAGCAAAACAAACAAGTAATGCATAACTATAAGGAGAGAGAGAAAAAGTGACTAAATTATTTTGAGCCTTTTTCCTTCCACACCTTGGAAGAATCTTTCCTTTGAGCGAACCTTTGATCCGGTGGTGAGGGGGAAGAATTGAAACCGTTCAAGTTCGAAAGGAACATGAGGGCTTTGAGAAGATCTCCAAGAGGGGCAAGAGATGATGGAAACTAATATTGGTTTCCGGATGAGAGCATACTATTGCTTTGTTGAGTAGCTAACCACTTGTAGCAATTTGGACGAGTATGCCCTGAAACTTCACAGTGATGACAGAAATGCAGCTTCTTCTATTAAGACTTTTTGTTTTTGTCCTTCTTATTCCTAGGGTTTCTAGTCTCTTTCTTTTCAACCTTAAGGGGTGCTCCTAGAATAGATTTGCCTTTATCTAAGTTCTCACTAGCTAATTCAGTTTTAGTTTCTTCATTCTTAGAATTAACATTATCAGCAGGTGAGACAAAAATAATTGTACTAGATGAGGCAATATTAGGAGAAGAGATATCATACCCCAAACTAGTTTTATCAGAAGCAGCTTTCTGAAAGCTTAGCATCTCATCAAGCTTTGCACTGGAAGTCCTTTCCAATTGAGCTCTAACCTAGAACAGTTCCGCTTCAAGCTTCTTTGTTTTTTTAGCAAGGAAGTTGTTCTCGAACCACACAAATCCAATGGTTTGATTTGCTTCATCAACCTTTGTAGAGAGCTCCTCTCGATCTAGCTCCACATCACTTAGCTTTTTGGTGGCTAGCCTATACAGTTTCTCATGCTTCTCAGAAACCTTGTACAATTTTGAATAGGCTGTATGGATGTCATCTTGTTCATCCATTTTCTCAAACTTAGATATCACCAAGTCCTCTTCATCATCTACTGTTTCTGTAACCCCTTCAGTAGGATCAATTGTATCAGTGAAAGCATTCAAAATTCCCTCGTCATCACTGTCATCTGACTCAATCTCAGGCTCGGTGTCACTTAAGATAGCAATAAGAGCTTTGCTTTTCCCAATTGACTTGAGATATGTTGGACATTCTTATTTCATATGTCCAAAACCTTGACATCCGAAGCACTTTGGTTCGGAGGGAATAGTATATTGATTGCCATCCTTAGCATCCTTCTTCCCTCTGTCTTGACTTTTGAATTGTGAAAAGCTGGATTGCTTACGGTCCTTATCAAATCCTTTTGCATTGGCTTTCTTCATGAACTTCTTGAACTGCCTAGTGATGCAGGACTTCATTTTGGAATCTTCATTATCTGAAGATTCATCAGTCTCATTACTTTTGGCCTTCAGTGCCATGCTCTTAGTTTTGGTTTCTTTCCCAATTCTAGTCAAACCCAATTCATAGGTTTGTAAGTTGCCAACCAGCTCCGTCAAAGGAATGGAGTCAATGTCCTTCGATTCTTCAATTATTGTTATCTTGGCATGAAATCTCTCAGGAAGACATCTGAACACCTTTCTCATAAACTTGGGTTCGGGAATAGTTTGCCCAAGATTGAAGGCTGAGTTAACTATGTCCTTCAACTTGGCATAGAACTCATCAAAAGACTCATTCTCCTTCATCTTTATCTCCTTAAAGCTAGTGATGAGCTTTGGAGTTTCGAATCCTTGACAGCCTTAGTCCCTTTATAGGTTGTCTAGAGAATGATCCATGCTTCCTTTGTAGTTTCAGTCGAGGATATTTTCTTAAACTCCTCATTCGTGACCGCACTGAAAATGGCATTCAATGCTCTGCTGTTGAAATTTGCCGCTTTGATCTTTGCATCCTCCTAATCAGCTGACGCTTCCTTTGGCTTAGTCTAGCCAGTCTCCACAGCTTGCCACACCTTCTTATCTAAAGACTGCAAGAAAGCTTTCATGCGTACTTTCTAGTATGCATAGTTAGTGCCATCAAATAAAGAAGGTATAATAAGAGATTGTCCTCTACCCATGACAAATAGGGGTCAATGGATCACACAACAAAAGTTTAACCTAATCAGAGTGTGCCTACTTTAATACCACTTGATAGGCCAAAAATGTATTGAGCCATTTGGTAAATTAATCAATTAATTATCCAAGTGAATTAATTAGATTCAATTACATATAATAAGCGTGGCAGCACAAACAAATCACCAACTAAGTTAAATGCAATGGAAAATAAATTTGACACAGGTGATTTGTTTACAAATGGGGAAAACCACAGAGGCAAAACCTCATCGGGTGAATTTAAGGTCACCACTCTCGAGAATCCATTATTATTAAAACAAGTGGTTATAAGTAAAAGGAATCCCAGTATCTAATACCAACCTACAGTTGAACTCTTACCCCACCTAATTGGACTTGTATTGTAGCGGCAATCTCACTGTTTAATGCATGAATCCAAGTACGTGACTAACCAATGATGCATGGATCCCAGTACGTGACCAACACACTAACTTGAGGAAGATGTTGACTGCAAAGTTCTTCAGTTCATCTAATAATGAAGATCAGGAAGCTCCTTGGTCACAAAACCCTTGGCATAAAGACGCAGTAACTTCTAGAGAGAATATGATGAACTAGGGCAAATTCTGTCTCCGGTCACACAATGCATGTAACAACTAGTGCAACAACCTTTGCATCTAGTGTGACAGCCTTTAAAATAATCATTATATATGTCTAGGATTGTGAGAAAAGAAACCCTATACAAATACTTAAGGATATGCGTGTATCCTTACAACGGGTATCTAGATTTGTACACGGGCTGCGAGTTTCCATTGGAGACCAAGTATCCTTAAAAACCCTATATACTTTAAATAAGGCTACAAACCTATCCAAGAAAATAGAATACCAGCAGCTCAAGGCAGGTTTGAAGTTTTCCAACCGCAGTTCGGAGTCATCCAGTTGCACTGCCAATAAAGGTAAATAACCCATGTTTACACCACGATCAAAACTCGTGGTTAGGGAGAATAGTGATGTTAACCAGTCCACAATGGCAGTAGTAGGTTTTGTACCCCAGATGATAGCGAATGCCAACCCCTATGCTAGGCCAATTGGGAATAAATGCTACAGGTGTGGAGAACCAGGACATCGATCTAGTACTTTAAGTGAGTTGCAGTGAATCTGGTAGTGGCAGAAAAGGGTGAGGCAAACAGAGAACAAGAGGGTTAGGAGGTTTATAATGATGCTGATCCATATGCCTATGATCCTAATAAGGTTCAAGAAGATGAGGAAGGCATGCCATTAGGGAGGTCTTTGGTGATTTAGAGGTTGTTGCTCAAACCAAGGGTGGATTACAGTGGTTAGCGGAATGAGATCTTCCGAGCACGTTGCACCATCAATAAGGGGGTCTGTGATTTGATCATTAACAGTGGCAGTGTAGAGAATATCACGTCGAAGAGTTTGGTTTCCAAATTGGGGCTAAAGACAGAGAAACACCCCTCTCCATACAAAATAGGTTGGATTAAGAAAGGTATGGATACTCTAGTTACTCAACAATGTCATATTACTTTTTCTATGGGTAAATGTTATGTAGTTGAAGTAGTCTGTGATGTTGTTGAAATGGATGCATGTCATTTAATATTGGGCAGACCTTGGCAGTATGATGTAGATGCTACTCATAGGTGTAAGGATAATGTATATGTGTTCTTTAAGAATGGTAGAAAAATTGTCCTTGGTCCTATTAAGGATAGTAGTGTACCTAAAGCTTCTAAAATGGAGGGGAAGCCATCTTTTCTCATAGTCAACAATGAGGATGAATTTGACAAAGAGTGTAAGGAAATGAAACAGGTTTATGCAGTAGTGGTGACAAATGGAGAGTCGAAGAAGGTTGCTGAGATACTTGAGGCAATTCAACCATTGATCAAGGAGTTTAAGGAGCTTTTTCTAGAGGAGCTGTCTACTGGTTTACCACTAATGTGTAACATCTAGCATTGCATTGATCTAGTTCTTGAAGCTAGCCTACCAAATCTGCCACACTATAGGATGAATCCTCAGGAGGGTTAGATTCTATGGGGGCAAGTGGATAAGCTTCTGAGCAAAGGGCATATCAAGGAAAGTATGAGTCCTTATGTAGTCTAGGCATTATTAACACCAAAGAAGGACGGAAGCTAGCATATGTGTGTGGATAGTCAAGCCATCAACAAGATCACAGTCTGGTATCGATTTCCTATTCCTTGACTAGATGACATGTTTGATATCCTAAATGGGTCCAAGTGTTACACCAAGTTGGATTTCAAGAGTGGGTATCACCAGATTTGGATCCGACCTGGAGATGAGTGGAAGACAACTTTCAAGACAAAGGAAAGGTTGTATGAGTGGATGGTGATTCCTTTCGAATTGTCCAATGCTTCCAGTACTTTTATGAGGCTTATGAATCAGGTATTGAAACCATTTATTAGGAAGTTTGTGGTAGTTTATTTTGACGATATCCTAATTTACAGTAAGATAGAAGCATCCCATTATAATCATGTGTGAAAAGTATTGACGGTGTTGCAGGCTAATGAGTTGTATATCAAGTTGAAGAAGTGTAGCTTCTTGACTGATAAGTTGTTGTTCTTAGGGTATGTGGTCAGTGTGGATAAGATTCATGTTGATGAGGACAAGGTCCATGCAGTCAAAGAATGGCCAACCCCAAAGATAGTGAGTGATGTGCGAAGCTTCCATGCATTGGAAACCTTTTATTAAATGTTTGTTCAAGATTTTAGTAGCATAGTAGCCCTTATCACTGAGTGTTTAAAGAAAGGGAGGTTTTCATGGGGAAAGGAGGCAGAACAAAGCTTTTCCTTGAACAAGGAGAAGTTAAGCACTGCTCCAGTTTTGGCATTGCTTAACTTCGGTAAGGTATTCCAGGTTGAGTGTGACGCATCTGTAGTCAGGATAGACGCTATTCTTTCACAAGACAATAGACCAGTAGCATTCTTCAGAGAGAAAGTTTGTGAAGCTTGAAGTAAATGGTCGGCCTATAAGCTAGAGTTCTTTGCTATAGTACAAATTTTTAAGCATTGGGAGCACGACCTGATTCAAAGGGAGTTTGTATTATATACAAATCATCAAGCATTGAAGCACATCAACAGTCAAGTTGGCATTAGCTAAATGCATGCTCGGTGGGTAGCTTATATACAGTGCTTCCATTTCACTTTGAAGCATAAGTTTGGTATCACTAATAAGATGACAAATGCGCTCAGTAGGCGAGCATCATTGTTAACCACACTACATACTGAAGTTGTAGGGTTTGATTGCCTCAAGGAGCTATACGAGAATGATGAGGATTTTGGTGATATTTGGGGTAAGTGTCAACAAACTCACACTACTGTCAATAGTATGTACATCTAGGATGGTTTCCTCTTTCGGGGTAATCAATTATGCATCCCTAAAAGTTTATTGAGAAAGCAAATTATTAGGGAGCTATATGGTGGAGGTTTGGGTGGACACATGGGTAGAGACAAGACTATAGCACTGGTGGAGGAAAGGTATAATTGGCCACAACTCAAGAGGGATGTTGGCAATCATGTGAGGAAGTGTCTAATCTGCCAAACTACCAATGGTCAATCTTAGAATACTGGTGTATACATGCCTTTACCAGTTCCACAAGCACCATGAGAGGATTTGTCTATGGATTTTATATTGGTTCTTTCTCGAACCCAGCGAGGTATGGATTCTGTTTTTGTTGTGGTTGACAGGTACTTAAAGATGTCCCATTTTATAGCATGCAAGAAGACTTCAAATGCTACTCGAATGGCCAATCTGTTCTTTCAAGAAGTTGTGTTTTTGCATGGAGTGCCAAAGTCCATCACCTCTAACTGTGATACCAAGTTCCTCAGTCACTTTTGGCGGAACTTGTGGAAGTGTTTTCATACTTCCTTAAATTATAGCAACACTAATCCTCCTCAGACTGATGGCTAGACAGAAGTGGTTAATCGAACTTTAGGGAATTTGATCCAGTGTATCTTAGAAGTGAAGCTGAAGCAGTGGGATCTTGCACTATCCTAAGTAGAGTTTGCTTACAACAGCTCAGTCAGCAGAAGCACCGGTAAGTCTCCATTTGCAATCGTCTACTATGTGCCCCCCAAAACACACTTTAGACTTGGTACCTTTACTTGAGCTTCCAGGAGTGAGTCAAGCTGCAGAGAATATGGCGACCATATTCAGGCCATGCAAGAGGAGGTGAGGCAGAAACTTGAAGTTACAAATGCCAAGTACAAGGAAGCTACCGATAAGAAGAGGTGGCATGAGAAGATCTTCAATGTTGGGGATTTAGTGTTGGTCTATCTTAGAAAGGAGAGGTATCCTGTTAATACCTACAACAAATTGAAGGACAACAAGTATAGGCCATTTCCGATTACTAAGAAGATCAACAATAATGCTTATATGGCTGCTCTTCATCTAGACGTGAGCATTTCCTCTACCTTCAATGTTGCTGACTTGTATGATTATCATCCTCTTGATGAACCAAATAGTGGGAACTCGGGGTTGAGTTCTTTTCAAGTAAGGGAGACTGATGTAGAACAGACAACACATAACTTCTTAGAGCAACAAGGGCGCAAGAAGTTACAACGCAAGATCAAAGGGGGGTACTAGTAGAGGCCATTGGGGTGATAGTGTTGGAATTGTATGAAATTTGGTAGGTTGAAGGGAAACAACATTCTAATCCAGACATTTATAGTAATATTTGTTTTTCCTTAATAACTTTTAGTTTAAAAGTCAGAATAAGGTCTTGTCTGTTTTGGAATGACCCTTAAGGTCAGTAGTTTATGATTCTACATTTAACTCAATTTTGACATTTTTGGTAAATTTTGGTATTTTGTCACCTAATTGCGTAATTAGTGCAAATTAGGGTTTTAGATGTTTTTCTCAGTATTTATATGTTTTGTAGAGTCAGAGGCAAATCAGATTATTATCAATAAACACAAACTTTTGTCAAATTATTTCTCTGGTGGATTCTAGTTTTTTTTTTTTTTTTTTTTCCTTGTGGATTTAGGGAAACCCCTCGTGGATTCGAGGTTTACTACTAGAAGCTAATAGTTTAGTTTCTGTTACATCAAGAGAGTATCGCATGTGTTTTCTTTAGGCTTTCGCGACATTAATAGCTCAAGAGGTAGTCGGAGGACAAGGCATGCTTATCTTGAAAAGAAGGAGAAGACGAAAGAGGTCCTGTCAAAGTCAAGCTCCTAGGATCCAGAAAGAAGTGATAAAGACAAATGATGGCCTTAAGACCAACATTTGGTGAAAGAACCAAGGGACCTCAGGTAAGGTAGAGGATATGGAGTAAAAGGAAGGTGGTCAGAAGCCTTTCAAGTTCACCATTTGCAAGAAGTACTCCATCTCATTTCAAGAAAAATGCCAAATTATGAGAAGTCAACATCAAGTCTTTAGGATTGTTGAAGTATCCTTTTAAGGCCTTGAAGGAAGAATAAGAGGTACTGACCTCAGAGGGAAATATGGGTTTACCCAAGAAAGAAGTCCCCACAAGTAGAAAGTCAGTGGATGAACTTTTAGGTACGAGTTCCCAGGAAAGTGAAACAAGAGGAAATAAGTAAAGGTCCAGCTATCAATGTCTTAGACAAAGTAGTGACTCAAGGGCCCACAAGAACAAAGGGAAGGAATAGTAATTTGAAGAGCCCTCCAAGAGCACTATAAAAAGGGGAGCCTAAGGTAAAAAATTGGCATTCAGACACAATTAATCAAGAGAGAAAAACATAATAAAAAGGGTCTTAAATCCCTAGTTGAGTTCATTAAGAGTAAAGGCATTACAGGAGATCCTAAGATAAGATATCTAAGGAGCCACTCGGATTCAAAGGGACTTAAATTTCACAAGTCTTGAGAACCCAAAAAGGGGAATACTCAAGTCTATGATTTTTGAGCTTTATTGAGCCTTGTGAAACATCCTCACAAAACATGATTTAATGTACTCTAATTATTTGACTTAATCAAATGAAATATAATCCTTTTTGAGGCATTTATAATAATTGTTTCTTACTTTACATTGTGTATTTGTTGTTCCTTAATTATTTGCTCAACCAATATATGTGTATGTGTGTGTGTTGTGGAGTTCACTTGTTTTCTACACAGATTGGTTCACATAATAGCCCAAAAGGGTTGTGGTGAGCCAAGCCTAGTCCATCCAATATCCACTCACCCCTTTTGGTGGCCCAGGATCCCCTAACAGTGCTAGGCTTGGGAATTGTCAAAAGAAGGACCCACAAATGTTAATCATTTTATTTAATATTATATAGTTTCTTGAATTGTGTTTCACGTGAATAAGGTATGAAAACATTGTCTATCTATATGTAATATGTATAAACAACATATTGGAATAAGTTACTTGGTAAATTCCCATTAGTAATTGAAGAGGGTGAAATGAACATGGACAGTCTCATTCTATTGGATCAAACACGAGCAACGGTACCTTTTGCCTGAAATCAAGATGATAGAAGAGGACAGATTCTCTCTGAAGGATGGACAAGAAGATGGACGGGTACAATGTAGACGGTGACAGGGTCACGTGACATCCACTTGGTGTAAGACTGTCCTGAAGGTGACAGATGCAATGTGGACGGTGATAAGGTCACGTGACCTTCACGCAGTTTAAGTAGTCCTCAAGAAACTTAAAAAGGAAATATCTTGCATCTCATGATTAATCCTAATCAACAAAATCGCTATATAGAAAGGATCCCGTAAAATACGTACTTTTATAAGGATCTTCCTTATAAGGAAAAGTTCCTCTTCCCTAAGAAAGAAAAAAGTCGGTTCTACACTACTATAAAAAACCCTAAAACGCTCCTAAGCCAAGGTACGCATAATTTACCCCAGTTCTGGCACTCTAGAGTTATGAGGAGTTCTCTAACTTAACATTCGGAGGGTATTTGGCCGGTACCACACCGGTACTCTCCTAAGGTCTTCTTGTTCTGTGTTATGCAGGCATTGTCTTGAGCACATGAGGATCTTGTGACTAACTGATGATTTTCGACATCATTAGTTGGCACCATTTGTAGGAAGAAGTTTTACAAGCCATACTATTGCTTCCTGGACAAAGAGTTGCATGGTACTTACTTGCTTAAGGGCAACCACCAACAATGCTCAAGGAGATAAACTGCATACCACCGCCCTCGAAAGGCATGTCCAGACTTTCGCAGCGGTAGTAGAACACCTCACCCAGCAAAATCATGACCAATAGGAGCAGCTGCGCCAAGAGAATGCAGCACTTAACACCCAAGAGGAGGACCAGGAAGGAACCGGTGTTGAAAGAAGGAATCAAGAAGGGTCGGAAGGTAACAATGCCCCAAACAAACAAGAGCGATTGGATACAAGCCATCCATCCGCTGTAGATACCGTTCCACCTCACATGGTAGCAGAGATGCATATGATGAAAGAGATGATGGACTTCATGATGAACACCCTCAGAGGACGGGTGTCAAGCGACCTCGACGAGCTGGTCCATCGGACAGACTCGCCCTTTACGACACCAATCATCTCATTCCCCCTTCCACCAAAGTTCCGCATGCCACAAGTAGAAACTTACAACAGGTCCAAGGATCCCTTGGACCACTTGGAATCATTCAAGACCTTAATGCACTTGCAAGGAGTAGCGAATGAGATCATGTGCAAGGCCTTCCCCACTACACTGAAGGGCCCCGCAAGGATTTGGTTTAACAGGTTGATGCCCAATTCCATTGGTACTTTTAAGGAGTTAAGCACCTAGTTTGCCTCACACTTCATCGGGGGACACATGTATAAGAAGTCAATTGCATGCCTGATGAGCATTAAGCAACGAGAAGATGAGACGTTGAGGTCTTACATAGCCCGCTTTAACAAAAAGGCCCTCTCCATTGATGAAGCTGACGACAAGATACTCGTGGCCACATTCACGAATGGGTTATGGAAAGGTATGTTTCTGTTCTCTTTATACAAGAATGATCCAAAGACTATGTCAGATGTACTCTACAGGGCTACTAATTACATGAATGCGGAAGACGCATTGTTGGCTCACGACGAGAAACCTAGGAAGAGATGATAGCAAGGACAGGAGATAGAAGGGATGATAGGCGCTCTAAGCCTCCCATCGAAAGATTCACAAGCTTCACCCCACTGAACACCCTAATTGATCAAGTCCTAGTATAGATCAAGGATGAAGGAGCCTTGACATTCCTTGGTAAGCTGAAGGGAGACCTTAGCAAGAGGTCCAGAGACAACTATTGTCGTTTCCACCGTGACCACTGTTATGACACATCTGACTGCTATGACTTAAAGTAGCAGATGGAAGCTCTTATCAAGTAAGGGAAGTTACAAAGGTTCATTGGTAAGGAAAGGACAGACCAGCCCTAGGAAATACCTACACAAAGAGAAAACCAGCATCCCAGACCCTCACTCAGAGACATAAGGATGATCGTAGGTGGAACCACAACATCTGGCTCGTCCAAGAAGGCACGCAAAACTTACCTATGAATAGTCTAGAATGTCTAGTTAACGGGATTCATCCCAAAGATGGCGCGGATTGACAACCCTGTCATTGGGTTTACGGAGGAAGATGCCAGGGGCCTCTACCACCCTCGTGACGACGCGCTTGTGGTTAGCATTCGGGTTAGGGACTACAACACCCACTGGATCCTTGTGGATAACGGGAGCTTTACCGACATCCTCTATTACCCAGCATTCTAGCATATGAGGATAGACAGGGAACGACTGGTTCTTGTTAACGCACCACTTGTTGGGTTCGGAGGAACAAGGTTACACCTGCTAAGAGCAATCACTTTATTCGTAACAGTTGGAGATTACCTGCAGCAGATCACTAGGGATGTCACGTTCCTAGTTGTTAACTATTCATCCGCTTACAATGCCATATTGGGTCGTCCTACCCTTAACTCGTGGAAGGTTGTAACCTCGACTTACCACCTAATGATAAAATTCCCAACAGAGTACGGAGTGGGAGAAGTACGAGGAGATCAAGTGGCAACACGCGAGTGCTACATTGCCATGTTGGAGATGGATGACCATTTGCAAACTATGTGTATAGAGGAATAGCGAACGGTGGCTGAATCGGTAGAGGAGTTGGAAGAGGTAATTTTGGATGATGCCAGGCCTGAACGAACGACTAGGGTTAAAACTCTAGCTAGTTCACTGATCTGTTAGGCGCTCACAATGTTTCTAAGGGAGAACTAGGACGTATTCGCTTGGAGCCATGAGGACATATCTGGAATCGATCCTTCAATTATAGTCCACAAGTTAAATGTATCGCCTTCCTTCTCTCCAATCCGTTAAAAGAAGCGGGTGTTCACACAGGAACGGGACAAGGCCATAGCCAAAGAAGTTTGTAAGCTATAGGAAGCAGACCTCATTCGTGAAGTATACTACCCTGACTGGTTGGCCAACGTAGTGATGGTTAAAAAGGCCAACGGAAAGTGGAGGATGTGCGTAGACTTCACAGACCTGAATAAGGCATGCCCTAAAGATAGCTACCCCTTTCCACAGATTGATGTTCTAGTGGATTCAATTGCAAGACACTGGTTGCTGAGCTTCATGGACGCATTCTTTGGATATAGCCAGATCAAGCTGGACAAGGCCGACCAAGAGAAGACTTCATTTGTCACCAGCTAGGGTCTCTTTTGCTACAATGTGATGCCATTCGGGCTTAAGAATGTAGGCGCCACATATTAGAGACTGATGAACAAAATGTTAGCACATCAGATTGGGAGGAATATGCAAGTTTACGTGGACGACATGCTAGTAAATAGCCTACAAGAGGACGATCATTTGAACAACCTCCAAGAGACCTTCAACACCCTTTGGTCATATAACATGAAGTTGAATCCCAGCAAGTGTACGTTCGGGGTAACGGCAGGGAAATTCATGGGGTTCATGTGTCCCAAAGAGGCATCGAGGTCAACCTGGACAAGATATGGGCAAAAATAGAGATGACGTCGCCAACAAACATTAAGGAAGCACAAAGCTTGAATGGCAAGGTTGCTGCACTGAACAGGTTCGTCTTAAGAACTATAGATAAGTACCTACCTTTCTTCCATATGTTGCAGAAATCGTTTGAATGGACGATTGAGTGCCAGCAAGCGTTTGAAGACCTGAAAGCATACCTCTCCTCCCCTCCGTTGCTGAGTCCCTCCAAACCCGGGGAGGAACTATTCCTCAATCTGACCGTCTCCTCGGCAGCTGTCAGTGCAGCCTTAGTTAGGGAAGAAGACAAGGTATAGAAGTTTGTGTACTACATTAGCAGGGCGCTCTGAGGCACAGAAGAAAGGTACCCACCGATGGAGAAGCTCACTTTCACATTAGTGATTGCCACACGTAAACTTAAGCCATACTTCTAAACATATACTGCGATTATCCTAACAAATAAACCCCTTTGAAGAGTAATGAGTAATCTTGAAGCCTCTGGACGAATAACATTATGGGCAATTGAGTTGAGCGAATTTGACATCCAATACCGACCACGTACGGCTATAACGGGACAAGTCATTGTTGACTTTATCGTAGAATTCACTCTCGCGGAAGACCAAGGGGCAGAGAAGAGCCCGAAATGGAGCGTCCATAAGGACGAATCTTTCAACAGACAGGTGGGCGGAGCCAGGTGGTGCTCTACAGCTCGGAAGGAGATAGGATTGAATGCATGATCCATCTTGAATCCCTATGACCAACAATGAGGCAAAGTACGAAGCTTTGATAGCAGGGCTGGATCTCACTAAGGTGACAAGGGTAGAAAGAATGGTCTTATATTGCGATTCCCAAGTAGTAATTAGCCAGGTTAACGGCGACTATGAATGCAAGAACGAACGGATGAAGAAGTACTTTGGGCAAGTAAAGGATTGAGTGAACAACATCCAAGTGAAGTTTGTTCAAGTCCTAAGGGAAGAAAACGAGCACGCCAACTACCTTGCTAAAGCCGCCTCAGCGGAACACATGCTCATTCCTAGTCAAGTACTATCCTTCGTTCAAATCTCGCCAGTAATAGACGGCATCAATGTGCAGGAAATAGGTCCCAGGAGCTATTAGACAACACAAATAATCTCTTACCTAAAGGACGGCGAGTTGCCTGACGGAAAGGAAGTAGCAAGAAAGTTGAAGGTTCAAGCAGCACGTTTTATTCTGATTAAAGGCATTCTATACAAAAGGGGCTTCTCTTAACCATACCTGAGATGTCTCATCTCGGAGGAGGCAAACTATGTCATGCGAGAAGTTCACGAAAGAGTCTACAAGAACCATTCTGGCTCACGATCGTTAGTGCACAAACTCATCTGGGCGGGATACTATTGGCCTACAATGCAGAAGGATGCCGCTACTTATGTTAAAGTGTGTGACAAGTGCTAGAGGTTTGCTAGCCTCATTCGACAGTCGTTAGAAGAACTCACTCCGATGACGGTCAATGACCTTTTGTGCAATGGGGGTTGGACATCATGGGTCCATTTCCAACCGCAATTCGGCAGTAAAGTTCCTAGTGGTCGTAATAGACTACTTCACCAAGTGGGTGAAAGTAGAAGCACTGGCCACAATCACGGAGAAAAACGTGCGAAGTTTCGTATGGAGGAACATCATCAGCAGGTATGGTTTACCCAGAGTGTTGGACTCAAACAACAGGAAGCAGTTCGACAATGATGCATTCAGAGACTTCTGCTCACAACTAGGGATCAAGAATCACTACTCATCTCCCGTTCACCCTTAGGCCAATGGACAAGTTAAGGTCACAAATCAATCCTTGCTCAAGATCATTAAGACTCGGTTCGAGGGGGCAAAAGGTATATGGCTGGAGGAATTGCCAAGCATCTTATGAGCGTACAGGACGACAGTGAGGACACCTACAGGAGAAACACCGTTTCGACTAGCATATGGAAGTGACGCAGTCATTCCAGCTGAAGTAGGGCTCACCAGCTATCGAGTAGGAAACCATGACGAGGGAAGAAATGACGAAGCACTACCCTGCAGCTTGATTTGGTGGACGAGGTCAGAGCAACTGTTGAGCAAAGGTTAGCACGATACCATGACCTCATGGCAAAGTACTACAACTCCAGGGTCAGACATAGGGACTTCTAGGTTGGAGATCTTGTCTTAAGAAAGGTGATGGGTGCTACAAAAGACGCCTTCTAGGGGAAGCTAGGACTTAAGTGGGAAGGGCTATACAGAGTTGCATCATGGCATAGGAAGGGAACCTACCACTTGGAGACACTGGACGGGCAAAAGTTGCATCACCCATGGAACGTAGAGCATCTAAAGAAGTACTACCACTCGATAGTGGCAAGGGCGACGACACTCCTCATTTCCAGTTTATTTCCTTTTAGTTTAATTTTTATCTACAGTTTTCTTTTAAGCTCGAAGGGCAGTTTTTTTTCGATTTTGAAAAGACAATTTTTACCCTCAAATTTTTCACACAATAAGAGTAGTTATTCAGAAATTCCATGTGTATATGTTATTTGCACTTCTGCATTATCATTATAAATCCCGAATGGACGGACTTGTCCTAAAGGGATTTGCATTGATCAGGTCCACAAGATGGACGAGCTCATAAGAAAGTGAGCAGAAATTAGTCCATAAGTGGACAGGCCCACCTTAAGGGGTGAAGATTATATCAAGTCCACAAAGTTGATGGGTTCATCCTAAATGAATGATTTGTATTTGCAAAGTCCACAAAGTGGATGGGTTCATCCTAAAGGGGTTTGTATTGATCAAGTCCACAAGATGGACGGGATACCTCCTATAAGGATGATTTATCTCCAATAAATTTCTAGAAAAGTGGATGGGTTCTAAAAATTAGTCCACAAGTGGACGGGTTCACGAGAAAGTGAGCTAAAATTAGTCCATAAGTGGATGGGTCCACCTTAAGAAGTGAAGATTATATTTAGTCCACAAGGTGGATGGGTTCATCCTAAAAGGATGATTTGTATTTACAAAGTCCATGAAGTGGACGGGTTCATCCTAAGGGAACTAAGTGGACAGATTCATTCTATGTGGTGATCCAAGATTATGGACTCCATAAGACGGATTCACCCTATTGGATGACCTAGGATTTAAAATTATACTCCACATAATGAACGCTTCAAAAAGAAAATTATAAGGAGGACGGGTTCATCCCAATTCAACATAGTTGACGGATCCAGGAAATAGTAGACAGATTCAAAAGATCACTTAAAGTAGACGGGTTCGTCTTACATTATCAATGTATATTTGATCTATAAAATGCACGGTCCAATGCATTATATTCATAACAAAAACTGGATAGTTTCGTCCAAAGAATTAAAATTGCAAATTCAAGGCAGATGAATATTTTGTGAGAAAATAAATAAAATGTTATAAAAGCCCACAAAGGGGGGAGTTTAGATACAAAGCAATGGTTAATTTAAAACTGTTCCAACAAAAAGGATCTTTACATTTGAATAAGAAAATAAACAAGAAAAATTAAAGATTAATCCTAAGGCGCTGGGTCCTCCCCATACTTCCTCTCCCCCTCAAGTGCACGGACATCATCCCCAACGAATTTTGCTTGATCTACGGGAGTCTCTCTGTCGCCAAAGGGTTCCGTCACCATGTCATTGGTGAACAGATCGTCGGTACCCACAGAGGAGACAGGTTGAGCTAGAGTCTAAGGTTGTGCGTCAATGTTGATGTGGGAAAGGTCGAGGTTTGGGAACGAGGTTTTGACCTGACGGATGCAATCATTAAAGCCATCGGCAAAGGAGCCGTCGAGCTCCCTAATGAGGTCATCGGAGTCGCGATATTCCTTTACTGCGACATCCTTAGCCTGATGGAGTTGACTCTTAGCATTTGAGATCTCCGCCTCTTTGTCCTTGAGAGTTTTCTTCAGAGCTTCAACTTGTTCCTCCGACTCTTTTAAGAGTTGCTTGGTCAAGTCTAGCTTTCCTATTTGGATGTTTTTCCAGGCCAGCAACTCTTGCACCTCCGTCTCCTTTACGCCCAGCCTTTCTCTCAAATGACCTAATGTCGTCTCATGAGATACGCAACGATCCATTAGCCCTTTTCATCATGACCACCCCCTGCATGAAACAGAAAGATTAGAGAAAGACAACAATATGACTGAACAAATAAAAGCAACGGGTATACATACCTGTGCAAGGCTATAGACCCGTCTCCCCCATGGCCTCTGTAGCATGGTTGCCCAAGTCAAAATAATCGTCGTCTTTGATGATCGACAAGATCTGCTTGAGCGCATAGCTAGAGTTCTCACGAAGGAGGACGGGGCACTCCTCGGTGACATGGGTAGGGCCCTTCATTAGGCCCTTCCCAACTTCTGGGCCAGGCTTGGCTGGTAACTTTGCTGGAATCTCGCCAGCATTAGGCCCCATCATCACCTTTGGCTTCTTATGTGGATGGTCAACCTTGTCTGACGGTTTCGTCTTAGTTGATAGATCAGCTTGGCTTGTCACTTTGGGAGGTATTTTTCCCTCCCGTTTCTTCCTTGCAGCTTATTGCTTAATGTAAGCTCTTCTCTTGTTCTCTTCCATTTTTACATAAAGGTTGACGAATAAAAGGGGTTAGATAACTTGAAACAAGTAAATTAAAGTGTTTGGGCAATGGACTTACGTTGATGAATTTGTGAATCGTAATGACGGGCGGCCGCAGTTGGTTTAGGACCATCACAATACCAATGAAGTGTGTCTAAGGTGACGAGCTTAGCCCACGACCTCTTAGATAGCTTGGTTTTTTTTGTGAAAATCCTTTCCAAGAAGCTCCACTACTCAAGTGTGACTTTTGGACGATCTCGGGCTGCAATAGGAGATGGTTAGAACATCACAAACGTTAGAAAAGTAAAAACCTCATGAAGACGGGATACATACCGGACGGGGGCATAATGCCCTATGTTTTGTCCACGGGCATATATTCTTGTTCACCAGGGTGACACATCCATTTGTCACCTTGGATAAAGAAATAACGACCCTTCTAGTTCCTGTTGGAATCAGGGGTGTCTCACATGAGCCTAAGCAACGAGCTCCTTAACATGAAACTGTACATGCCTTTTGACTGTGTGATTTCAGATGGAGGGTAGCAATGGAAGAACTCTTCCACCGTCATCCTACGTGCCCTGTCAAACATCACCCTGTAGAGCACTTCAGCTCCTAGAAATACTCTCCAGGCATTTAGGGAAATCTGGGTGACAGCCAGTCCAAGATACTAGAGAAGATGATGGTGAAGAGTGCTTAAAGGGAAGCTAAGCCCCACTTTCAGCATTTGCTCATATACACCAACGTCCTCTACACCCTTGTAATAAAAATTTTCCCATTTAGATGAAAGATGCATTGGAATGTTGATGGGTATTTGGTATTTCTCCCTAAGTGTATTGAAGTGACGTTCTTTGATGGATGAGTTGAAGTCATTTATCGTCCACAACGGGACCATAATGAACTCCCTGAATCCATCAGGGCCTATGATGGATTGGGCAGGGGGTTCATCATTTCCTATCTCTTCGTTTGAATCACTTTCTGATTCGTCTCCGTCCAAATCATCATCCTCCTTCGTGGAAGGTGAGTTGGCGGACGGGATCCTTTCTTTGGAAGAGGTGCCGGGGTCGTCCTGACCTAACGGATACACCTCATCGTAGCTCGCTCCCTCGCGGACACACGACTGTTCACTCAACGCAATAGACATCTGTCTCCTACACGTGACGGACAAACCCTAAGATTTTGATGGTTTACATAGATGACAAATTGGCAAAATTTAAATAAATGACAAGTAAATTCAACTTAAGAGAGAGGGTACTTATCAAGTGAGCAGAACAGAGAAGGCAATCAAGGAATAGGCGACAGAGCACTAAGTAGATGGTAATACCAAATAGATAGTAGCACCAAGAAGACGGTTTGCTATTTGGTGAAGTAGACAGAAACACTTTGGCTGTAAATTTGTTGTAGAAAGTGAAAATGAAAGATAAAGGAGTCTGTATATATAGAGGTAACGGCATGAAAGACAAAGGGAAGCTTCGGTTTGAGCAATTAACAATTAAAAAGACGCCACTTGTACCTACGACATTTATGACCCCAGGCTAGCCTGTCAATCAGAGCGTATCTCCCAAAGTAAAAAATTAAACCATCACTCCACAGATTATTCCTAACATTATGGGACAGATTTGTAGAGTGAAGGGGCAACTGAAGAGGGTGAAATGAACGTGGATGATCTCATTCTATTGGATCAAACACGAGCGACGATACCTTTTGCCTGAAATTAGGATGATAGAAAAGGTCGGATTCTCTCTGAAGGATAGACAAGAAGTTGGATGGGTACAATGCAGACGGTGACAGGGTCATGTGACATCCACATGGTGTAAGACTATCCTCAAGGTGACGGATGCAATGTGGACGGCGATAAGGTCATGTGACCTCCACACAGTTTAAGTAGTCCTCAAGAAACTTAAAATGGAAATATCTTGCACTTCACGATTAACCCTAATCAACAAAATCGCTATATGGAAAGGATCGCGTAAAATACGTACTTTTATGAGGATCTTCCTTATAAGGAAAAGTTCCTCTTCCCCAAGAAAGAAAAAAGTCGGTTTTACACTACTATAAAAAACCCCCAAAGCACTCCCAAGCCAAGGTATGCATAATTTACCCTAGTTTTGACACTCTAGAGTTGCGAAGAGTTCTCTAACTTAACCTTCGGAGGGTATTTGGCTGGTACCACATCGGTACTCTCCTAAGGTCTTTTTGTTTTGTGTTGTGCAGGCATTGTCTTGAGCACGTGAGGATCATGTGACTAATTGATGATTTTTGGCATCATCTGTAATTATTTCCAACAATAAATTTTATAGGCTGTTGGTGTTGGGGTCTCAAGAACAAGATAGGAAGAAACATGGTGTGTTGTGAGAGTGGTCATTTTAGGTCATTCAAGGGTATTTTGTGGTTTAAGGATAATTTTGGCATTTTTAGGTGTTGAGATTATTTTCAATCATGGTGTTATTATAATAATTTTGATTGTTTCTAAAAATGTTTATAAATCAAGTTTATGAATGTTATATTCTTAGATTATGATGGTAATATAATTAATGAATTAAATATCTTTATCTTATATTGTTATAATGTGATTACATGAATCGAAAATTAAAAAAATATAACATTACACCTTGATATAACATCAAACGAACCAAACATTCCCTTAGATTTTTGGGGGAGGAAATTGGCTAAGGGATCCAAAGTTTTGTGTTAAGAGGTCCTTGGTTTTCTTTGTACATAATAAATATGGGTGTGAGAGGTTGACTTGTTCTAGATGTTTCTTCTTCTCAAGCGCTTACCTTCGAGCAATCCCTTGCATTTTCTGTGCTTCATGCAATTTAGGTGGATATGAGCTGAACTCGAGTATCGAGCCTTGAGGGTAGGATAGATCGTGCTCGTGCTGCTACACCCAAACGGCCAAACCTGGTCTTTTTCCTTTTTTTTGAGAAACCAAACCTAGTCCTTGAAGTTGGCCGAACGAGATGTTGCCCATTGGCTGTGCGAATTGGGCTTTGGGCCTAGGGAATTTGATCCCTCCAATAATTTCATATATGCATTTTATAACAAAGCATGTCTAGATTTGTTGTCAATGAAAACATTAATATTAGAGCCTCTTCTCAATACACCACTTGTTTTCATAGCAATTCATGGTTTTTTTTAGGTCAATAGACAATGAACCATAGTAATTTATGTTGACTCTATAAACCTGTCCACATTTTATTGTAAGCCAAAGCTATCTAACAAATCCAAGAAATTGTCCTATTTTACAAGAAAAAAAAAAAAAAAAACTAAAAAAACTAAAAATTAAAATCAGGAAAAGATTTAATGGGAGTGCCAAGCGTTATTAAATTGAGATCATGGATAAAGGCCGTGAGATTAGACATTACTCTCGACTTAGCCTCATCTCCCATTGTTCTCTCATGTATCCTCTTTAATCTGTTCTGCATCTCAGTGTCTTCCATTACTCTTCTTAAGCCTTCTTCAACATCTTTTCGTCCAAACCCATTGAGTTGCAACCCAATTTTCCACACTTCAACAATGTACTTATTATTTATGAACTGGTCCCCTGCCACTGGATAGCACAAAAGTCGCTTTTGGCATTGTATGGCTTCCATTGTTGAATTCCATCCACAATGTGTAAGATAACACCCCACAGCCTTGTGTCGCAACACTTCCATTTGGGGAGCCCATGAAACTACTTTGCCTTGAAATTTAATGGCCACTCTCTCCAAATATCCAATTGGTAGCCCTTCACGCCATGTTGACCCTAGCACCCATAGAAATGGCCGTCCTGATGCCTCTAGAGCCAATGCTAGATTCTTAACTTTACCTTCTCCAATAGGGCTAACCCAACTTCCAAATGAGATGTAAATAACAGAGTTAGACTTTTGCTTGTCTAGCCAATCTAAGCAACTCTTATCTTCTTCCCAAAAGCTGGGGTTCTTGGACATTACATGGTTAGACAAAGGTCCAATAGAGAACACACGTGGATAATCTTGAGAGCTTTTGACCGATTGAGCATGTTTTCCATCTATGTATTCATCAGGAAGGGAATTCACTAGGAGCCATCTAAGATTTCTTGATCGATCCAAGGTTCTGGTCCAAAATTTGAATCTTGCTTTTCTTGCTGGAAGAGTTCCAATCAGCCATGGTAGATCTTCTGTAGATAGCATTGGTTGATTTGGTAAAAAGCAAATTCTACCTAGATGTTGGGGAATTCCTGCCACAATATCAAAAAATATCAAAAAAAGATTATAATGTAGTTAATGGGTCCAAGATTTTTTTTCATTGAGCAACATGCCCATATTTTTTGAACAACAAACAAATAAGCGTATGGCTAAAGATGCTAATTGAATTTAAAAAGTTTGGATCAAAAAATAAAAAAGAATTTTAAAAGTGGCCAATTACAATAGCTAAAGATATGACTATTCAAAAAAATTGCTAGACCCGCCAACCTGCCTGACCCAATCTATGTAGGTCCATTAAGTGAGGTAAGTTGGGTTGGGTGGATTTGATAGATAACTTAGTTGATCGGGTTGAATAGCAGGTTAAGATATTCTAAGAGCATTTGCAGCAGTGGAGCTAAAAAGCTATAATGCTATTTTAGCTCCACAAATATTGCAAAACAAGCTCACAGCAGTGGAGCCAAAGCCAAAATATTTGGCTGATTTGCTACAATGCACATCTATATATAGATGTGCACTGTAGCGCTCATCTAAAAAAAAAATAATATTTTAAACAGCAGCCGATTAAAATAATCGCTCATTCCCCTTTTTTTTTCATTCTTTTATTTTCTATCTCCTTCCGTTCACTCTCAATCTCCTTCTCCCTCAATCTCCTTCTCCCTCACTCTCATCTCCCAAATCACTCCTGCCTCACTCATCACCGTCGCCGCCACAGACCAGCCCAGCCCACGCCGTCCCTCGCCGTCAGCAAAGAACGGAACGGGGCCCGGCTTCACCTCGGCGGAGGCGGTGGCGGCACGGTAAGCCTCCAGTGGCATAACCCCATAAACGACAGAAACATTAACCCCAGCTTTCTCCCAAACGGCACCGTCTTGAAGAACTCGACTTATGCCTCCGTCGCCACTAGGCCTCGACCACACATCTTCCTTAAACTTAGCTCCACCGTCGGCGCCTTCGATTGCTTTGCACACGCTGTCCTGTGCTTTCCTTATCATTTTCTCGAACCGGGATCGGACGGTGGAGGATGAAGACGATGATGATGATGGGGAATCATGGTCGTCGGATTCGCGGAGGAATGTGTTGGGTCGTTCGGTTTCTGGGACTTCTTTTTCGATGGAAACTGCGGATCGAATTGTTGTTGTTGTTGTTGTTTTGAGTGTGAGATTGCGGGTTTGGGTTTTGGAGAAATTGAAGGAGAGTTTGGTGGTGGGTTTTGATTTTGGTGAGGTTGAGGTGAGAGGGAAAAGAGTGAAGTAGGAGGATGAAGATGACGATGAGACAATGGCACTCGCTGTTGTTGGTGGTGACATTGGTTTGGTTTGGTTTGGTTTGAATCAAATTTTGATGTAGGAAAATGAATATATATCTGAAGAAGATATAGTAGAGTGTGATGAAGAAATTTATTGAAGAGAGAGAGTTGGGATATTAATATATGATGATATGATATGATAAGGGGTGTTGTTTACAGTAAACAGTACTGTGGTGATGTTGTGGATGGATGGACTGACTTTTTCACGAGTTTGTTCTTTTTGAGTAAAACTTCAAAAACAACAGGCTGGCTGTTTACCGGCAACATGGAGTAAGTAAAAAAAAGTCGTCGGTGGCGTGGTGGTGGTGGCGGCGACGACGGCGGTGGAAAAAAAGTCGTCGGCGGTGGTGGCAACGGTGGCGGCAGCGGTGGCGACGCCGGTGGCGGTGGCGGTTGAAGGTGGTTGTGGTTGTTGTTTATTATATAAGATATATTATTTTATTGTAGTGGATATATTATTTTATTGTAATGGATATATTATTTTATTGTGATGTTTATATTATTTTATTGTGTGGAAAGCTAAAATAGATCCACTACTGTAGCATGTATGTAGGTAAAATAGATAAAGTAACTTTTGGTGGAGCTAAAAAGCTAAATTTTTAGCTCCACTGCTGTGGATGCTCTAACTTGCCACAATCCAACCCGCCCACATATGTGTATATGGGTTAGGTTCAAGTTACTCTTGATGTAATTTTAAGTAATGTTACACCACTCAATATTTTTTAGTTAGATGTAAATTTTGATAAATCTACCGCTGGATTACATTATCTTTGTATATTTTCTATGCTTACAAAATTTAAAGATGATCAAAGATCAATAACCATGTCATCAATTAATTATTTAAATTCAAGTTTTTGTAGTTTAAAAAATGCATAAAAGAAGAGTTAATGGATTGAATGGTAAATTACATTCGATTGGCATGAAAATTGGCGTGCATATTAAAAACATATAGAACAAATAATTCAACGGTTGGATTTCAAAATATGAATTGGATAACAAGTTATTGGGTGGTGTAACATTACTTAGAGTTACACCAAGCGTAACTTGAAATAGAGGGTTGGGTTCAAGTTACACTTGGTGTAACTTAAAACAATGTTACACCACCCAATAACTTTGTCTATTGTAAAACTCTATTTCACATAGGCACCCCCTTTATTTCTCTCATCTCTTTCTCTTTCTTTTAATTTTTTCATTTTCACATTTTTCTTCCCTAATAAACTCCAGCCACTCTCTCTAAGATTTTTTTTATTTTTTTTTTTTATTCCTACTTTATATACACGTCTAATTTCAGATTCTTAAATGTTTTTCATTTTAGTGTGATAAAATTCAGTCATTCTAAGTGTCCGTTTGGATTCAGCGTTTTCCGCTAAATCCTGGGCTGCGTTTTCTGATTTTTTTTTTTTCCTAGTCGCACTATTTGATCAAGTCAACTGTGAACAGCACTCGTGCACTGTTCACGGACCCACAAATTCCACTTTTCAACAACTTTTTCATTAAAAATGGGTCCCACGATACTATTCACAGATTTAAAAATTATTTTACTACAGTGTTTTTAGTTTCAGCAAAAATAAGTTCAATCCAAACGGACCCTAAAAAACATTATGTAATATTTGTAATTATTTTTAATAAAAATTGCAAAATTTTCTTTTCTTTTTTTACTTGAGAGAGTAAACAATTTTCCAATTTAATTAAAATAATTTCATCTAGTCAATTGAATTTGCCAACTTGTCCAACCCACTCAACCCACCAAGTTCAAAACGTTAAAATTTTCAACTGACTAGCTAGATTTATAGATTGGTGGGTCGGTGGCGGATTGGAATTATTCCAACCCACCATTAGCGGATTGGTTAAAAATATTACCCTCCACTTGCCCAACCTAACCCATGCACATCCCTAACTAAAGATATAGAAATGAATTAAGTTGAGCTTGGAATAAATTGACATTTTTCACTTACAATATATTAATGGGATTTATTTTCTTAATTTTTGAAAATTATATTAGAATGCATTCTCTCTCTTTTTTTCAAGAATGTATTCGTTTTTATTTTTTGATAATCATGAATGTATTCATTTAGTTGAGCTTTATATGATAGAAAAAGTTTTTTTTTTTTTTTTTTTTTTTTTTTTTGAAAGTGATAGAAAAAGTTAAGCTGGAATCATGGTATTAACAAAAAAAATTAATAATAATAAAAACGTTTCCCTTAAAATTTTTTAGAGACTAACTACTGTGAAGTTCTTAAATTTCTATTAATTTATTTGAAAATAAGTGAATTACATTTTACCACAATATTAATGTGGGGGCCAGTCAATCAACAGGCCCATTAAGGTCAGGATCGTTGGGCCTGTGGCCCATCCGAGGATGCATATTCGTCTGAGGAGGCCAAGTCAGGTCATAAGGCAATTACCGAGGGGGGGGGGTGGTAGTCAATATCACGAAAGTAGAGTTCTGTATTCGTCCGAGGACGCCATACTCCTCGGAAGTATGCGTCTGAGGACGATCAGGACGTGGTCTTGTTACAAACCGGACCTCAGAATTATGTCACCATTGAAGATAGGATAAACAGACCAAGGGTAAGAGAGAAAAGACAAACAGATATCTATAACTACAGCTGCCTCCGCATTAATTACCTTTCAACCAACTCTCTGGCCGCATTAATGTGGAGGTGATACCTGAACAGTAAGGAGGCAGCCTTACAGCTGCTCATAGGAAGTTCCAGGAGGTGCTAGATGGGACAGAAAGAAATCCCCCGAACCCAACCTACACGTGTGTGGTGTGGATAGAACACAAGGGGTGGTATATAAACTGAAAGAAGAGCATGCAAAAGGGGGATCGAAACAAAAAAAGAAATAAAGAAAGCATAGACTGAAGAAGAAGAACGTAAAAAAAGGCAAAAGAATTGTATCGATTACCAACACAAAAAGATCGTTGTGCCAGCTCTGAGCCTTCAATATACGTGAGGGTGAATCTTTTCATTACAAAGAAGTTAATCTAGTTCTTAACACCCACGCTCTACAAATTACATTGTTTGGGCCTATTTATGTGAGAACCCAGTATCATTTTGGGTCGTTATTAATCGTGTCCTTACAATTGGCGCCGTCTGTGGGAAGAGCTTGTGTTAACTTAAAGGACTTCCGGTGCAACGTTTCTGATGGAGGAAGTGGGTCCACATCACCACGCAGCGGAACCGCATCAGGAGGATGCCAACCTGCACCAGGCAGAGTCAAGGGGCTCCTCCCAGCATGGTGATCCTCGAAGGAGTCCCGAACGGAGAGAAGGTCATGAGAGGAGTGTACGTACAACTCATACCACCAGAAGCCATTCTCGTGGGAAGAGTCACGTCTCCCACGCGAAGCATGATGGGAATTTGCAACGTGAGATTGCAGATTTGAAGAGAGAGTTGCGCCATGCACGACGGGAGCGCTCCCCACCTTGCTCCGAACCATCATCTGAGGAGTCGGATGGAGCTAGTTATAGGCGGAGGTCGAGAACTCCGCCAAGCGAAACTTTCTCCTATGAAGAGGAGCACCGCCATCGACGTAAGCGTAGAAGTCCACCTAGCAGGGGCTTGGGAAACGATGCCATGAACAAAGCCTTGAGTCAAATTTCCAAATCGCCTTTTACGAGAAACATAGACGATGTGATTCATCCTCGGCGATTCCATCAGCCTACGTTCTCTCTGTATGATGGCCATTCAGATCCGGTGGAACATGTAAGCTATTTCAGCCAGAAGATGGCTATTTATTCTAGGGACGAGGCTTTGATGTGCAAAGTTTTTCCATCGAGTTTGGGTCTGACGGCGATGAGGTGGTTCAACGGCTTAAGGGCCAATTCTGTTGGATCTTTCAAAACACTGACTCGGGCTTTTGGTGCTCGCTTTATTACATGCAGCAGGACTCCTCGGCCTTTGGGATCTTTGCTGACTCTGTCTATGCGAGAGAGCGAGACTCTCAAGAACTACTCGGATAGGTACTGGGAAATGTTTAATGAAATAGAGGGAAAGAACGATGCTGTGACTATAACCACTTTCAAAGCTGGCCTCCCAGCTGATCACGATTTGAGGAAGTCCCTGACGGGTAAACCTGTCACCAGTGTGCGCCAACTGATGGACAGAATAGATAAGTACAGAAAGGTAGAGGAAGATCAACTTCAGGGAAAAGGAAAGGCCAAGGTGATCCCTCAGGAGAGGAGGGATTTCAGGTCGGACCGTTATAATAGCAGCCGACCCCGGAGGGATTTTGTTGGGCAGTCGGGTTCGGTGGACGCCCAGGTGGTTAATGCAATATTTTGAGAGCCAG
Source organism: Quercus robur (assembly GCF_932294415.1). NCBI lineage: Eukaryota > Viridiplantae > Streptophyta > Magnoliopsida > Fagales > Fagaceae > Quercus > Quercus robur. The sequence goes on along the minus strand of NC_065537.1, from coordinate 29,741,878 downwards.
TGCAGCAGGTTTTGAAGAAGATAAAGAACGGGCCATTCTTCAAATGGCCAAACAAGATGGCGGGAGAGCCTAGGAAATGCAACCTGAACTTATACTGCCACTATCATCAGGATCATGGGCACACGACGGATAATTGCAGGAATTTATGGGATCACTTGGAACAATTTGTCCGTGAAGGGAAATTAAAACAACTCTTGCATCACTCCAGTGGAAGGGCGAGCCAAGCAGGTTCAGAGGTACGTGGGGACGCTTCATCAAGACTCCCTCTGGGTACGATTAATGTTATCTTTGCGGCCCCGGGAAAGACTGGATCTTGCCCCTCTAGAGTATTGTCGGTGTCCCGATCCCCGGCCGAGGATCTTTCCCAAGCAGTGAAGAGAGCCAAGGTGCGTGTCCCCCTGATTCTAGGCTTTTCAGATGAGGATATGATTGGGACCATACAGCCCCATGAGGATGCTTTGGTGGTAACGTTGAGAATTGGCGGGTACGATGTCAGAAGAGTGATGGTTGATCAGGGTAGCGCTGTGGATGTGATGTATCCAGACTTGTACAAGGGGCTAGGTTTGAAGCCAGAGGACTTAAAAACCTATAACTCTCCTCTAGTAAGTTTTGAGGAAAGGTTGGTCACTCCCAAAGGATTGATCAGGCTTCCCGTACAATCAGGTACGGATGTGGTAGAGGTGGACTTTATTGTCGTGGATGTTTTTTCTCCGTACACGGCTATTATGGGCAGACCTTGGCTTCACACCCTTAAAGCGGTCTCGTTTACTCTACATCAGAAGGTGAAGTACCCATCCGGAGACCAAGTGTTGGAAATAGTAGGGAATCAGGCGGCTGCTCGGCAATGCTTAGTAACGGCTATACAGCATCGGCCAGAAGCAGAAATCTCGGCTACGGCCGACAATGAGTTATAGCAATTAAAGTCCCCAGTATCAGGCTTGGACGTACCATCCGATGGGGTAGAGTGTGAAGATCTGGAGAAGGTAGTTGTTGCTGGTGATCCGGAAAAATTCTTCCAGGTTGGGGCTAAATTGCCTTTGCTAGAGAAGGCGAGGTTGCTGGAATTCCTCCGAGCCAATGTGGACGTTTTTGCATGGAACCCGTATGAAGCCCCAGGGATGGACCCGAATTTCATTTGTCATCAACTCAATGTGAATCCCGCCGTTATGCCCAGGAGGCAACCTCCTCGGCGACCATCGAAGGAACACACCGAGGCGGTCAGAAGTGAAGTTGCCAAGCTCAAACAAGCTGGGGCTATCAAGGAAGTTTTTTATCCTCAATGGTTGGCCAATACGGTGGTAGTAAAAAAGAAGACGGGAAAATGGCGGGTGTGCATCGACTTCACGGATCTCAATAAGGCTTGCCCCAAGGATCCATTTCCCATGCCGAAGATCGACCAGTTGGTGGATGTGACCGTGGGACACCCTAGGATGAGTTTCTTGGATGCCTTCCAAGGGTATCACCAAATACCGTTGGCCGCCGACGATCAGGAAAAGACTGCTTTCATGACCCCGATTGGGAACTACCATTACAAGGTGATGTCCTTCGGCTTGAAAAACGCTGGATCTACCTACCAACGCATGATGACGAAGATGTTTGAGCCGCAACTGGGTAGAAATATTGAAGTTTACATCGATGATATGGTTGTGAAAAGTAAAGTGGCATCCGAACATATGGAAGACCTCACGAGTATCTTCGGGATACTGAGAAAACATAAGTTACGCTTGAATGCTTCAAAGTGCTCATTTGGTGTCGGTTCTGGGAAGTTCTTGGGGTACATGGTGACCCATAAAGGAATTGAGGTGAACCCAGACCAGATTAAGGCCATTAACGATTTGCAAGCACCTCGGAATCCAAAAGAAGTGCAGAAACTGACTGGGATGACTGCTACGTTGAATCGATTCATCTCCAGGTCGGCTGAGAGGTGTCGTCCTTTTTTCTGCCTATTACATAAGTGGCAAGGATTTGAGTGGACTGAGGAGTGTGCGGTAGCATTCCGGCAGTTGAAAGAATACCTGTCCAGGCCACCTATTATGTCTAGCCCTGAGGTGGATGAGGTGTTGTTTGCTTATCTGGCGGTTGCCCCTCATGCAGTTAGTTTCGTCTTGATACGAGAAGACAATGGCGTCCAAAGGCCAGTCTATTATGTAAGTAAATCCCTCCATGAGGCCGAGGTGAGGTATTTGTCATTAGAAAAAGCCATATTAGCGGTGGTCCATGCAACACGCAAACTTCTGCACTATTTCCAGGCCCATACCGTGGTTATCTTGACCCAACTGCCTCTTATGTCCATACTCAGAAGTGCTAACTACACTGGGAGAATTGCTAAGTGGGGCACGATTCTGGGTGCTTTCGATATCAAATACATGCCTCGCACCTTTGTGAAAGGTCAAATCCTTGCCGATCTGGTGGCTGAGTTCGTCGAATGCCCAGAAGAAGTTAATGTGAATCAAGGTCACAAGGATGAAAAATCGGTTGGCCTAATATCCGCACACGGTGGGTCATTTTGGAGGGTGTACGTGGATGGGGCCGTAAACCAACGGGGAGCAGGATTGGGATTGGTGTTGATATCCCCCGAGGACGTCATCATCGAGAAGTCGTTAAGATTGGGGTTCTCGGCTACTAACAACGAATCAGAATACGAAGCTTTGATAATGGGAATGAGTATGGTCCGAAAAATGGGTGGAAAGGCAGTGAAATTATTCTCAGACTCCAGATTGGTAGTCGGCCAGGCGAGAGTAGAACTGGAGGCCCGGGACCCAAGGATGCAAGGGTATCTGGACCGGGTTTAGCATCTGCAGGCGAAGTTTGAGTCTTTCGACTTATTGCATATTCCTCGAAGTGAAAATACACACGCTGATTCCTTGGCAACCCTCGCCACCTCCTCAGTGCGAAATTTTCCTCGGGTGATTATCGTTGAAGACCTGTGTACCCCCTCCTCACCAGAAAAGGAGGTTTGCCAAATCAATCAAGCTAGTCTGTCACCAAACTGGATGGATCCCATATTAAAATTTCTTAAAAGTGACATATTGCCCGAAGATAAGGTGGAAGCTGAGAAAATACGAAGGAAAGCTCCCCGGTACTGGTTGTCTGAAGATAAAAAGTTATACAAACGGTCCTTCTCGAGGCCATACCTGCTCTGTGTGTCTCCTAAGACAGCAGAGTCAATCCTGGAAGAACTGCATGAGGGCATTTGTGGAAGCCATACAGGAGGAAGGTCTCTATCATGTCGAGCCATCACACAAGGATATTGGTGGCCAAAAATGCGGAAGGAAGCGCAGGAGTACGTTAGGAAATGCGATCAGTGTCAAAGGTATGCTCCAAATATCCATCAACCGGGAGGAGTTCTTAATCCTCTCTCTAGCCCTTGGCCCTTTGCCCAATGGGGGCTGGACATTGTCAGCCCTTTTCCCAAAGCCATAGGAAACAAGAAATACCTGCTGGTCGGCACAGACTACTTCACTAAATGGGTCGAAGTTGAGCCCTTGGCGAACATCAGAGACGTAGATGTGAAGAAGTTTATTTGGAGGAACATTGTTACACGATTTGGAGTTCCCCGCACTCTTGTCTCAGATAATGGGCTCCAATTTGATAGCAATGCCTTTAGGGAATATTGTTCGGAACTAGGTATAAGAAACAGATATTCCACTTCGGCTTATCCACAAGGCAATGGGCAAGCTGAAGCTATTAACAAAGTAATAATCAATGGGCTTAAGAAGAGACTGGATGACGCGAAAGGAAAGTGGGTGGAAGAACTGCCACATGTGCTTTGGACGTATCGGACAACACCCCGACGTTCAACAGGGGAAACTCCCTTTTCCATGACCTATGGGGCTTAGGCCGTCATTCTCCTGGAAACTGGATTCCCAATGTTAAGGACCAGTACATTCTTTTCGGATGCTAATGATGCGATGTTGGAGAAAATTTTGGACCTGATTGAAGAACGGAGGGAGAGCGTGATGGTTCAACTGGCTTACTACCAACATAAGCTCAAGCAGGGCTATGATAGTAATGTGAAGATGAGGCCGTTAGCTGTAGGAGATTTGGTGCTGAGGAAAGTTCTGGGGGCCACCAAGAATCCAAATTGGGGAAAACTGGGACCTAATTGGGAGGGGCCATATCGAATCACTTCTGTAGCGAGAATAGGAGCCTATTATCTGGAAGACCTAGATGAAAAAGCCGAACTTCATTCTTGGAATGTAAATAATCTCAAGAGGTATTATTATTAATAAAAGTATTTCAATTCAAATATTTCTTTTAATTTACGTCAACCATACATCTTGTACTCCTGCGTCGTATGATTTATATTGAAATGTTAAACAGAAACCAAGTTATGCCAGGTCATCGGATCGCAAACTTGGTGGAAATTAACGTCCTATGATGTATATTGAAATGTTAAACAGAAACTAAGTTATGCCAGGTCCTCGAATCGTAAACTTGGTAGAAATTAACGCCCTATGATGTATATTGAAATGTTAAACAGAAACTAAGTTATGCCAGGTCCTCGGATCGCAAACTTGGTGGAAATTAACGTCCTATGATGTATATTGAAATGTTATACATAAGCTAAGTTATGCCAGGTCCTCGGACCACAAACTTGGTGGAAATTAACGTCCTATGATGTATATTGAAATGTTAAACAAAAGCTAAGTTATGCCAGGTCCTCGTACCGCAAACTTGGTGGAAATTAACGTCCTATGATGTATATTGAAATGTTAAACAGAAACTAAGTTATGTCAGGTCCTCGGATCGCAAACTTGGTGGAAATTAACGTCCTATGATGTATATTGAAATGTTAAACAGAAGCTAAGTTATGCCAGGTCCTCGGATCACAAACTTGGTGGAAATTAACGTCTTATGATCTATATTGAAATGTTAAACAGAAACTAAGTTATGTCAGGTCCTCGGACCGCAAACTGAGTTGTGATAGATCTTCTAATCACGAACTCAACGGGAAATAACGCCTTGTAATACTCATTGGGGGAATCAAAGAGAGATCTTTGGACGTAAGTTGGCGTACAATCAAGGTACTGAAGGCATGATTTTATTTAGTTTATGAACTTTCGTAAAGAATTGCAATTGATTGGGAAGAATACGTGCATATCTAAAACGTCTCCCTAAGACCCTGTTGTATTAATGCTTATTGCCTATTGCTAATTATCGATTGACGATATGTATGAGTAAAATTGCCCCATACAAGCAAAAGGTAGTTGAAATGAACCTACCCAAATTACAATAACAAAGTGAACGAGTACAAAAATAACATAAAGTAGTAAAAGCGGTAAGAAAATGATCAAGGAAGTTCCCTACTGAATGTTTAGTTAAGCTACAAAACAAGTTCTACTTTTTCAATTTCAATTGGGTCTTTGGGTTTTAGTTGGCGGGTATGTTTGCCTTCGAAGTGGTGATTCCTTCTTTGGCTTTGGTAACGCCCCCAGTTGGTAGAACCGTGGAGTCCAAATCTCGTTGAAAACCTTGGGAGGCCGTCTTTGCCTCCAAAGCAGTGGTGGTCTTGTCTGGGGAAGCTCCTGGAGGGACAAGTCCCTCTTTAGCTGATTCCGACTGGCCACGGGGAGGAAAACTGTGAGGCGAAATCTCCTCGTTGAGGTTAATAATTGAAGAGGGAGCATCAGCTTGATCGGGCAGAAGAACTGAGGGGCGGATCGCCTCGGGATAGAATACGTTTTCTGGCTTACGTAACTCAGATGAGGCTTCAACCCCAACACGGTTAAGAGCCTCACTCCAAGTTCTTGCGCAGTAGATACGGCATACCTCTGGAATCTCGGCTCTCAAAGCCTTTTCAGTTTCAACTATACCAACCTCGTAGCCTCTTTACTCAGCTTTGTTCATTGCCTGTTCGGCACAGATTTTTGCTTTCTCGGCTTGCTCGCTGGACTTTTCAGCTCGCTCCCTTAGCTTTTGAGTTTCCTCCAGGTGCTTCCTAAGAACTAGGACTTGCTCTTGAGTCTTCTTTAGTTCGGCATTCGCCTCACGCAGAAGTTTCCCTTGGTTCTCGGCCTGCTTTTGGTAGCCTTCTAATGCCGACTCGGTGCTCTTGCGAGCTTGCTCTTCGGTCTGTAACTTTTTCTTTGCATCGGCCAAGTCCTGTTCAAATTTGGACAAGGTCTGTACAGCCGTTGTCCGTCTTTTTCTTTCATCATCTAGTTGATTGGAACAAGCGTTGAGTATCTCATCTAGCTTGAAAGTATTTTGGATGATCTGTAGGAAAAAGGTTAGCGCTATAGTCAATGAAAAGTGCATATTGGTGAGTAACAGTCACAGAATGAGAAAGATAAACGTTAGCTCCTTACCATGCCCAAATATCGTTTGTTGTCGAGGACAAGTTCATTCTTTCTCATATTCTTTATTTCGGCCATATCTTTTGGGAGCAATAAGGCTTCCTCTATGGCTGAGGCTACGTGACATCCTATGCCGCCGTTAAAGTCCCTTATAGATGCATCATCTCTCAGGGGCTCCCCACCGTGCATAGGTGCTGGCAACCATGCTTGTGGTTCAGGATGTTAGGAGTCAGATTTCTCTTGGCCCCGCGCGGCTTGGTGCTTGGTTTTCTGCTGTTTTGCAGCTCGTTGGGCATCCTCCTCTCGAGTTGGACGAGACTTGCTCGTGTCTGCCACCTCCTTGCCCTTCTGTTCCTTACGCCTTTTCTGCTCGGCAGCGTTAGGAAGCGCTGGTTGTGGTGATGGCCGAGGAGGTTGGCGAGGAGCAGGAGGAGGAGACCTAGCTAGAAGAGATGAAGCCTAGGATGATATTGATTTTGCAGGCGCACTCTTTCCCGGCTGACCTTCCATCAGCTCCAGCAAGCTTTTCTGGGGTTTTCTTTGTATCCCCATCTCGTCAGGATCTTCCTCGGGGCTTGTGGGTTGATCAAAAATCCCGAAATCGTCCGAGGGCTCAGATACTGCTACAACCTTTTCCTCGCCTTTCTCCTTTCCCTTTCTCCCTTTTATTTCCTTTTTCCTAAGGGTAGGTAGGGATGACGAAGTTCTTGCTGAGACGCTGGCTACGAAAAGAGGCTTTGTGCGAGGTGTGTACTGGGGAAGCGGAATACCCTCTGGAACAATGAACCCTTCGTAGGCAACACTGATAAGGTGAAACCGAGGATCGCGGGCTCTAATCACGCACTTCGGCGCTTGAAAAGCAAAAAAGAGGGGGGTATAGCCGAGAATTAAATGTGTCGCCCGGAGCTGACCGTCAGCCTCGTTCACGTATATTTCAGCTTTCAATAACTTATACAGGCTCGCCTTATTGACTAACCTGAGATTGGGCTTTGTGTAGCGTCTATCTGCAAAACCGTTGAGTCGAGAGTGAAAATTGTTGGAGACAAAAATGATTAAAAAGAAAAAAGTAAACGAAATGTGTTCGCGAACTAAATAGTATAGATCTACGACTACTCGCCCACCTGGTGTTCCCTCTACTGTCGGGCAAGGCAGACCATCCTGCCATTCCCCAGAGAGAATAAGGAAATCCTCTTTTAGGTTCTTATTTGGAGTGGGAAGGCACTAAATCAGCCTTACCTCAGGATATCTCAACTTGAGATAATACCCCTGACCGGTTAAGTGATGAAGGTTGTACACCCAATTCACATCATGATGGGTTAACTTTAGGTCCATTCTCTTATTCAAAGCGTCTATACTCCCCAGGGCCCTAAACATGTTTAGAGCGCACTGGGTGGGGGATAGCCTAAAGAAGTTGAGGTAACTCCTAGTGATACTACCCATGGGGATAGTCATCCCGCCCTCTATAAAGGCAATCATGGGAATAACTACTTCCCCAGTTTGTCTGGCATCAGCCCATTCCCCTTGGGCTGCGTACCTCATTCCTACCGTTGAGGGGATTTTATACTTAGAGCGAAAGTTTCTAATACCTTCCTCGGACTCAACGAGACATCGAAATGGATTCTTTTGTTTCCCCATTTTTCTAAAAGACTTAGCAGAAAAGACTGTTGGGTTTGAAATAAAAGTGGTAAAAACTTCGAGAAGACTTACAGGTTCAAAGGAAGGACCTCGGACAAAGTACGATTATTTGTAGTCGCTAGGAAAGTAAAAAAAATAGAGAAAGGCAGGTTCAATGTATGAGCTCTGGAACCACGTAATCATCGAAGGTAAAGTACAGGGTTAATTTGAGAACGCCTTTATAGTCATATGGGGATTGTGAGCGGTAAAGTTCCCACTCACAAAACAAGGGAGGCCTTCTGCCGTTTGATTTAAATCTCACCGTCGAACGTGGGAGACAAGGGCGTTGCCAAAATTTAATGCTGCCAAAATCAGGATGCTGAAGCGTTAGAGGCATGCCCCAAAACACGCGTAGGTACGGGCTTATGACGTCAAAATCCACCTTCTCTCCTGAGGAGTCGAAAAGTAGGATTTTGAGGGGCTATTGTGGGGGCCAGTCAATCAACAGGCCCATTAAGGTCAGGATCGTTGGGCCTGTGGCCCATCCGAGGATGCATATTCGTCCGAGGAGACCAAGTCAGGTCATAAGGCAATTACCGAGGGGGGGTGGTAGTCAATATCACAAAAGTAGAGTTCTGTATTCGTCCGAGGACGCCATACTCCTCGGCAGTATGCGTCCGAGGATGATCAGGACGTGGTCTTGTTACAAACCGGACCTCGAAATTATGTCACCACTGAAGATAGGATAAACAGACCAAGGGTAAGAGAGAAAAGGCAAACAAATATCTATAACTATAGCTGCCTCCGCATTAATTACCTCTCAACCAACTCTCTGGCCGCATTAATGTGGAGGTGATACCTGAACAGTAAGGAGGCAGCCTTACAGCTGCCCATAGGAAGTTCCAGGAGGTGCTAGATGGGGCAGAAAGAAATCCCCCGAACCCAACCTACACGTGTGTGGTGTGGATGGAACACAAGGGGTGGTATATAAACTGAAAGAAGAGCATGCAAAAGGGGGATCGGAACAAAAAAAGAAATAAAGAAAGCATAGACTGAAGAAGAAGAACGTAAAAAAAGGCAAAAGAACTGTATCGATTACCAACACAAAACGATCGTTGTGCCAGCTCTAAGCCTTCAATATACGTGAGCGTGAATCTTTTCATTACAAAGAAGTTAATATAGTTCTTAACACCCACGCTCTACAAATTATATTGTTTGGGTCTATTTACGTGCGAACCCAGTATCGTTTTGGGTCGTTACTAATTATGTCCTTACAATTAACATTTTAAAATTTTAATTATATTTAGGTATCTATTTAAATTATTGATGATGTGAGAAAATTTGATTCAGTCTCTCTAAAAATAGATGATTAAAATTTTTAGGCGTACTTATTGAGTACTCTATAAATGCGTACTCTCCCTTCTCATATAACTGTGGTCTCATTAATTAAATTTATGGTGGGACTCACAATTTATGTGAGAGGGAGAGGTATGTATTTATGGTACTCCCATAGTATTCAATACGGGGAAGAGAATTTCAACTTATGAAGTTCGCTCTTGATAATAGCTCTTTAATATCGACCAAAACACTGATCAGTTTTTGGTGTAGGCGGGGATTAAACCCCAGATCTCTTATACAACTAATAGAGATTTTACCAGTTGAATTAACTGGAACCCACTATAGTATTCAATAATTTTCCAGTTTTAAGAACTTTTAGAATGAAGTTACCATAAAGCACTAGAGAATCTTAGTCTAAATTGGGAAATTATTGGGTTACAAACAGAGGCACTGTCTGAAGGGCAATAATTCGTGAAGATGAGTTAAAAATGAAACTTCGCACATGCAATATGCACCGGCACTCAATCATCTTTATGGTACTGGTCAACGTACTTCTTATTGAAATCGTTGAAGCACGTTAGTTATGTTATGTATAAAGATTTTCGCATGTGACATATTCTAACAAAACACCAACACTTTTGCCGCCGACTTCTAATGATAGCCAACCATCAGCACTCCACAAAAAGGGATAAAGAAAGGAAGTGAGGGACTTATGAGATGTGAAAAAAATTATAATTTTTTTTTTAATACATCAATAGTTGGAAGTAATTTGAACTCTTATGCTTTGTTTGGATTAACAGAGAGTAGAGTAAAATTGATCTAAAATTAGTCTATTTTCAGTTAACTTTACTTTATTCCTCTCCACTTGCCATCCTTTTCCCTTAATCCAAATGAGCCATTAATGTCTTTATTAGAAACACAGAAAGTGACAACTAGTTAAATTACAAAACTCGTAACATATTTTTCATAATAAATTGTTCGACATAATGTAACTGGTGTTAATAAAAATTTTGTTATAAGAGATTCATTTAAAGTTGATATTTTTCTAATTAAAACTTATCACGTTTCTAATTGGAAAAAAAAAAAAAATTTATAATTATATCTCCCTAAAATTATTCATTCTCTAATTCAATATTGAGATAGTCAACTTTTCTTAACAAGGCCCACAAATATTTTATAATCCCTCTCAACATTTGACTTCAAATTTTCTTATCTCAACATATGCCATGCGCTTAAAATGTCACCTAGGAATAAAAATATATTAATCTAAAAAGAGGTTGCAGGTAATTAGTTACTAACCTGTATCAGAAACAAGACCTGTCCGGACCATGTCTGGAATGGCTGCAATCATTTCATAAGCGGCAAACATGACAGGCCAAAATCCAGCAACGGGGACTCTGCACCGATTGGCTACTTCAATAGCCCATGATGCCAACAAATCAACCACCACACATACAACTTCACCATCCTCAACAAGCTTATGAATTATGGCTTCCAAATGGACAGGCATGTTTTTCTCCATAGCCATTTCAATGGCAAAGAAATCACGTGGGGTGTCCTTGTCTAGACCATCTGGTATTGGCATGCACAAAATCTGGTCTTTTGGTTCTATACTTGATGCAATCTGATGGTGAATGAACTCTGGGGTGATCAGGATTGTGTCAAATATTCCACGGTTATGGAAGGCAGAGGCTAGCTTAAGCATGGGAGTAACATGTCCCTGTGCTGGGTATGGAACCAAAATCATCTTTGCTTTCTTTGTGCACTTCATATTACCCATCTCTTATTCCCCTCCTATGACAAATCAAACTCAACTTCTATTCTGTATATGTGGTTTTTTGTACGCATTCAAGCCCTCTAACCAAATCCCAATATATAGAAGAGAGAGAGAGAGTCAACTAAGCATGTGCCCCAACACGTGCTGAAATACGTTATAAGCCAACACGGCCAGCCTTTTCTCAACAAAATGTTACGTAAAAGGGTGGGAATAAAATTCTAGAACTTTTATTGCTTCAGAAATTGGCTCAATAGTTACGTGTAATTTTGCCCAAGCATAATTTTAGGATAATTTTAGGGAAAAATTAACATTATGCCAAACTAACTTAATTATATAGCATTTTTTTGAAACTCGAGTTTGTCAAACTCAAACTCCAAATGAAATTCAAGTTTACCAAACTCAAGTTCCAAGCATTATATTTGAGCAAATTGTCATAAAAGTTCATAATACTTGAAACTTGAGTAGGGATGGCCATACCCATTGGGTAATGGATATCTAACCCTATCCGATCCAAATGTTCTGGGTAATACCCGATTTTTTATGGGTAAAGATAATTGGGTAGGGTTTGGATAATAGCCGAATTTTGCGGGTAGGGTATGGATATTACCCAAACCCGACCCGTACAAAAAAAAAAAAAAAAAACCCTAAATTTCTTTCTCTCAAAGCTCTCCGCCTCTCCTCAAACACACAAACACAATTAGATCAAACCCATTCAAAAAAAAAAAAAAAAATCCTCGATCAACCCAGATCAACAGTCATGAGAGAGAACATGATTAGAGAGAGAGAATGTAATCAAAGAGAGAGAAGGCGATCAGTCTTCAAAATCGTGAGAGAGAACAAGATCGGAGCTTTTTGTGATGTACCTGAGCAACGAGAGAAGGTGATTGGAGTGGGTCATGGTTGATCAAACTCAACTCAGCTTTCTCCCTTACACGAGCTTAATTGCTGCGAAGCCGTTGTTGATGGTGGTTACAGTTTCGGCATTTGGTTCTTAAGACACAAAGCCATGGTGTTGAGAGAGAGACACATCTAGTTCTCCGCCCCGTACCACATTTCATAGAAAGCAAATGGTGAAATCACAAGGCTTCCAAAAGAGAGAGAAAGAGCTGAGAAATGAAGCTATGGAGAAAGGGAGAACAGTTGGTTTACTTGGCTAGTCTTGCTGAGCAAGCTGAGTGAGATACAACGGTATCTTTTTTTTTTTTTTTTTTTTATTAGCAAAATTTTGATAATATGTATATTCATGATTTTTTTTTAAATCAAATTTTTTTGCTTTATTGATCGGTAAGTCTGTAGGTGTATGATATCCTATGCATTTTTTTAAATGGGTTTTGGGTAGGGTATGGATATCCATGGATAATACATTCGAGTAAGGATCGGGTATGGATATTAATGGGTATTGGTATTCGGGTATCCATGGGCAAACATTTCAGGTAGGGTATGGATATACCCGATCCATACCCTACCCATGGCCATCCCTAAACTTGAGTTTGACAAACTTGATATTATATAACTAAATAAATTTGGCTAGATGTGTTTCTCACGAATTTTTCATTAAATTATGCTATTTGGCAAAAAGGCCTACTAATCCCTCTAGAGATGCATTAAATGTAAAGGAGTACAAATGCTGTACAAAAGGGTGTAATTAAAATTTAAAAACAAGGTGTAAAGTTCTATCCAAAGGAAAAAAGGTGTAAGTTAGGCTAAGCGGCACCGGGCCATAAGTTTTCTGATTGAGGCATGGGAGCTTTTTTTCCAACACATGGCGTGATAGCATTTCATGTCACATGCTTCAACTTTTAAGTTGCCTATTTGATCATCCACTTATTTGCAATAATAACTTCCTGCCTAATCAATCTTTAGGTGAATGGGTCCTAATAAGTATTCACTCAGCCGTAGTGGCTATATTTTATGTCCATTTTGCACTTTCTGGTTCCTTTTTGGATGCAATAGAAAGAAGTTTCTTTATGTATCTTTTTGAAAATTAAATTAGACGCACTGGCACTGACACAGAAGAATGAGTTTTAAATTACCTTTAGACACCAAAAAGAAAATGCTATTTTCTATTTTGTGAGTCATGCCAGTGACAGAAGCAAAGGGATCGATTCGATCCATGAGAAGATTATGACTCTTAACTCTTATTGATTTCATTCCTTTATACGCATTTGAGTTGTCTATATCTTTATATTTTTTTAGATAGTTTCAACTTATAACGTTCACTTCTGATAATACCAATAAGTTTTTGGTGTATGCGGGGACGAACCTCAAATCTCTTATTCCGCCATTAGAGATTTTACCAATTGAGCTAATTGGAGCTCATTATCTATATCTATATTTATATTTATATTTATATTTATACTCTTTAGTCTTTGCTACTATTAAAGGAGCTTTTAAGCTATGAACACTTTTTTTTTTTTTTAATCTTGAATATCCTAAATATCCCCTATAGGTTTTTAATTAAGGGGGATAAATTTGTAAAATAAAATCTCACAATTTAAAACTCCCCACTAAATCTACATTCTCATAGTTTACAACCTCCTCATCTCTTATCCTTTTTGAAAATTTAACTTACACACTCTATTTTCTCTTCTTGCTTCTTTTACCTTCTCTTTTATTCATTGTCGGGGACGTTTTGCGACAATGGCCAAAAATGCAAGATTAGCCCAAATCTCCCCTTGGGTTCTTTAGAAATATTTATTTGTGGAGAATCAAATTCAAAATTCCAAATGTATAATGAACAAAAGGCTAATGGTGCTTTAATAAGAGAGAATTCAAAATGCCATAATTGAAATACAAGAAAATGCAAAAAAAGTGCACAGGTCCAAAACTTTGACTCACAGTCATCGAGAAGAGGAAATTGAAAGAGATTGTGAGGAAGAGAGGGAAGGTTTCCCTATACCCATATCTCCATCCCCAAACTTTAGAATTGTGAGGATGTTGGCTGGTTGAATGGACTTTTGCTCTAAAGTTGAAGAGAGACTCTTGTATTGTTTAAAATGTGGTTGCTTTTGAATTTGATTGAGGCCTTTTGTATTGAGTTTGGAGTGCTCTAAGTGACTGGGTTTTGGTCAATAAAAGATACTTTGAACCCTAAGGTTTCAATCAAAGAGATTATGATTAGATTTGCTCTAATTGGGTAAGAGGGTTGGCTTGCTTTTTGCATAATTTGGGAAATGAAATGGCCTAAATTCATGGGCTGATGTTTCCTAGAGATGGCAGGCCCTTGGAGGCTGCATTTAGTTGATGTGGCAGACAAAACTAGCAATTTAGGGTCAGTTACATGTTTTAGGCAAAAAAACTGTTGAGAAGTAAAGTTGGGCCACAATCAGCTAGAACATAAAAGTAGACATGGCAAAACGGGTCAGAATTTTCTGACCCGACCCGACCCGACCCGAAAAATACCCGACCCGAACCCGATTTTTTTGACCCGAAGCAAAAACGGGTTGACCCGTGACCCGACCCGTGTTTTGTGCGGGTCAACCCGACCCGACCCGCGACCCGACCCGAACCCGAACTATTTTTTTAAAACTTTTTTTTTTGGGTAAAAAAAAATAGTGAAATTAAGACAATATTTGTTTAATTGTTTATTGTGAGTTTTAAGGAAACAATTGATACATTTATATAACTGCATGCAAATTAATTGAAAAATAAATGGTTGAGCATTCTGTAATGAGTAAAGATTTTTAGATATCAAATAGCAAAGTACATGCTAAGATAATCTGGTTACAGTAAAGTTAAAAACAGATTTAAAATTGCAGATATGTGTGAGACACATTCACCAGTGTGAAAATAGTAAAGCCAAAGTATCAAATTAGCATAAATTATGAATGCTTAGATCTATTTTTTAACAATTTATGTTCAAAATAAACGGCTTTTCAAAATAAATTATGATATTTCCTAGAGTGTGTGCTGCTTAACAATGATATGATCTTCATAAAAGAGACTAGGTATAAATAAGTAAGCAATCAAACTTTAATGTATATTTCAAATTGAAATAGAGTGTCAACCACAATTGATAATAGATTATAAAATTAATTTTTAAAATTGTAACTTTCTTATATGTTTTAATTCTTTATCAAATGAGTTATCCAATAAGTCATTTGTAATTTTTTTTTTTTTGAATGTTGATATTGTGTAAAAATAAAACTTGTATATTTGTTTTACTTATCTTTGTGTTGTTTAGTTTTAGATAGCAATGTTAGGATTTGTATAATTTTAAAATTATTGGATAAATATTAATAAGTTTAACTGAGTTTATTTTTGATATAAGTAGTGAATTCAAAATAATGCATTTTACATCAAGTAATATGTTGCATAACTATCCAAATGGCAAATACATATTGTTTTCTTTATAAAAAAAATAAAAAATAAAAAATAAAAAATTTCATGTGAAAAATACGGGTCAACCCGACCGACCCGCAACCCGATTGACCCGAACCCGATTTCAACCCGCTTAAAATGACCCGTTTTTGACCCGTGACCCGTTTGACCCGTGACCCGATTGACCCGACCCGAACCCGACCCGACCCGCCCGTTTTGCCATGTCTACATAAAAGCTCTTTTGGGGTGGAAATTTCAGGTACAAGATCTCCTTCATGAATTTGAGGTGCTACAAGTGTCTTTTGCTCACTTGGTAGCATGCATGAGCTAGGCTCATGCAAAAGGTCCAAAAGAAACTGACACAAACCCTCTAAACCTCACTCTCTCAATTTTTTCAATATGTCACATGGGCTTGGGCTATGCTTAAAAGAATAAAATAAAATATAATACATGAATTGAGCTCATAAGGAAGTCGAGCTTGGTTGAATCGGGTTTGTAAAAAAAGTGTCACGAAAATGAATATCAACATTCATTAGAAACAGATAAATCCCTATAGGCATTTCGAACAAAAAAAAAAAAATCTTTATAAGCATTCAACAAACTCAAATTCACCACACATTTCGAGTGCAGGATTATCAGTCCAAAGGTATGTTCTTAATTAATACAAAATGTGATTCCATTATGTGAAACATTTTCTTTAATATTTTGTTCTACACGTGATTCCATTATGCGAAACATTTTCTTTAATATTTTGTTCTACTTTGTAAACTAATTGGTAAATGGATGAGACTCCAACAGAAGCTACGTTCAAATACAAGTTGCGTTCAAATACAAGCTGCATTTATTTCTTCCTTTCGTTTGGGGTTTGAAAACATGAGAGCCAAAATATTTTGTTCTACACGTGATTCCATTATGTGAAACATTTTCTTTAATATTTTGTTCTACTTTTAATTGAATGTGAGATGAGAAATTAAACAAAGTTTATTCGATTTGGGGAGAAAAGTTTTTAAAATTTTGAAGGAAAATTATTATTTTTCAATATGAGCTTGGGCTTATCCTGATTAGACAGTCTACTCTCGAGTCTACTCTTAGTCAAACTCCTGAGAGTTAATCTAAGTCAAAATTGGTTAAAATTGACGAAAAGTTCTTAAAACATTAGATCTGATATAAAAACATGAAAAAAAATGTGTATTTGTGAAATTTTGAGTATATTCAACCTTCAGTCAACTCTTGGTCAACTAGAGGCGGTATGGTCTTTTTGACTTGAACAAACATTTTGAGCGCTTCAATATCCAAATGGGATAAACCATGATGATTTAGACATTTCCACTATCCCTGGGTAAAAATATGCTTTTTTAAAAAAAAAAAATTCTTGAGATCTAGCACATAAATCGAGGTTGATAAGGTATGATATTAACAATGTAATATTTAATTTTTAATTAAAATTGATAGTACTTGAATTATTTTCCAAAATAAAAGGAATTATTTGAAGATTTAACTAATCTTTTGTCAAAAATCAAAAGCCTTGTGATTATAAGAATGATATCTACTTTGTTAACTAACTAAAGTTGAAATTGACCATAAATGTATATTCGGACTGAAACAAAGACACAAAAATATGGCAAGTCCTGTTAACGAAAGATTTAACAGCATTGCCGACGTCCCATCAAAAAAAAAAAAAAAAAAAAAACAGCATTGCTGACATAAAAGAAACAAAAGTGAGATGTGAACGCAAGAAAGTCAGACAAAGGCATGCGTTGTACACCATAAAACGTGCGAGTTGTCCGATCGCGAGAGAAATGCACAAGCATACACAGCCATACACTTTTCTTCTAAAAAGAGAAATGCACAAAGCATGCGTGGCCCAGAAACAAAAAAAATTGCAAGTATATGTGCACGTGTTTTACATGCTTTACATAAAAAGCATAACTTAATTTTGAAGTTGTCGTAGGTTGTGGTTGTGGAACCGTGGGCTTCTGCCAGCCATCAATTGAACAGGACAAAATACGCGCATTATGTCATCGACGGCTCAACTTTTTTAAACCTATAAGATCTATCTAGATTTTCTTAAGCTTGCCTTAATATATTCCACCAATTTTAACACAAACTTTCACAATAAATCATGGATGTCAATACCGTACCGTACCGTACCGGCCGTACCGGCCGAAATATACCGTACCGGCCAGCAATCCGGTACACTCAACCCCCTGTTTCGTACCGGAAAAAATACCGGCCGTACCGGCCTCGTACCGGTCGTACCGGCCAATTTCGGGCAATACCGGCCGGTACCGGGCGTACCGGCCGGTACAGAAAAAAGTTTTTTTTTTTTTTTTTTTTTTTTTTTTTTTTTAAGTTTTGTAATTTTTGAATTTTTGTTAGGACAAAATGGTAACTTATTTATATTAACTTATTAGTATTATTTGTTTTTTTAGTATGCAATGGTAACTTTTAAGCTTTCTATTTTATTTTTTTATTTTTTTTCCCTTTTAATTGATACTAAAGTCTAAAACCATGAATAACTAGTTCTAAATTAAGGAAATGTTTTATGGTAAACTTTTATATTTATTATAATATATATATACACAAACACATACATACATATATATATATATATATATATATATATATATATTTATAAATATAAAAAATAGCGGTAAACCCGAAACGGTACACCGGTATTGACCGGTATCCGAAATATATCGTACCGGTGGCCAAACCGGTACGGCCTCCGGTACGGTATTGACATCCTTGCAATAAATTCAATAAGGCTATGTGTTGGAAACTTGCATTTTGTTAAATATATTAACAACGCAATGTGTTGTATTATGTTGTATATGCTAAAGTTGATGCAGAATGTGAAACATAGAATAGAAATATCGAGAACACGAGGGTTATATAGTTCAGTCTTGTAAGCCAATGTCCACAAAGGAATCCCTTAAGGACTACATTTTTATTATATAAGATTGTAGTACAATAATCTGTATTACAATGAACCCTAACATGAATATATATAGACGACTAAATCTTAGACTACTAATACAAATAGTAGTTGGCTTAGACCTATTACATTAGGCTAATATGTTTAATATATCTCTAACACTCTCCCTCAAACTCAATGTAGAAGTTCAATGAAGACTTGAGGTTGGATAAGTATGAGAAGATCCCTTAAAGATGCCTTGAAGAATGCTTTTGAAGAAACCACGATGAAGAATATACCAATTGATCAATTTTGGAGCTTCAAATGAAGAAACAGAGTCTAAAATCAGAATCTACACAAAAAACTGAGCAAGATAGGCCATTTTAGAAATTTTAACTTTTGATCAAAGGTCAACGCAAAAAGTCAAAGTCAACAAATGAGTCAAAGTCAATGGTCAAGCACTAGCCACGATCTACGGGTCAAATCCGAGAAATCTAGGTCAGGTCAGTCCAGTTCAGCAGAATCAATGATGATGTGGTGCTAGCTTTCTGACGTGGCGAGGCTTGCGTGGTAGTGACATGGCTAGGGCTTAGCTGGCTCTTGCTGACGTCAACAAATGACGTCAGAAGAAGGCTAACGTAGTTCTTTGGTGCCTGGATGACGCGTGGATGGACTTCCAAGTGGCACGTGAGAGTGTGTGTAGGGTTGTATGTGTTCCAGATTCTCGGGTTTTGTAGAGTGGTGGATACAAGGCATTCATGGCGGCGTGTGTCCAAAATCCGATCTGTGGGTCAAGAATCCTTGGCAGCATGTGGAGTAAGAATCGGAGCATTGACTGTGCATGGGGGCACATGCTATTGCCATTGGAGACCAGGTTCTTAGGTTTTCATTGCGAGAGGCCGTGGAGCACTCCTGTGTGGTTGGTTTCATCAGGCGAAGGTTGGATTTGCACAAATTTGAAAGGGGAGGCCTGACATGCTTGAGAGATTAAAGACTTGGCGGCGAGACAGCACCTGACTGGAAGACCTCATCGTAGCTTGCTCCCTCACGAACTGATGATTGCTCACTCATCATTTCTCTAGATATCTATTTTCCTACAAGTGATAGAGGTATTCTAAGAACCTAAGTTGACGACCTCTCTAAAAAAGTTAAACAATTAACTAGGAGAGACAAAAATAAAAGAGAAGGAAAAGGTGACTTACCAAGTAAAGTAGACAGTTTCCTGAAAGGTGATGGTCTCAGCAAAAGGATGGTAACAAAGGCACGATGATGTGAGCAAAGTTCTTGAAATTACGAGTTCTCTCTAAGGATCAACAATGATGAAATAAGAGAAAATGAGGAAGGAAGAGAGGTATATATAGGATAAAAAATGCACAAAAGTTGAAGCAACACCCTCGTCCAGAAACGAGGCCAATTTGCTTGAGCCACGTGTTTTGACATTTATTAATGGCTGCTCAAGGAATCAATCAATAAATACCCCTTTAACTATATATATATAAAATAAATGAAATACAAATCAAACTCCATAACCCATCAGCTAGAACTGACGGGGTTATGGAGTAGGGAGCAATTGATAAGTAGAATTCTTGAAGTAAAGCCGATGAACCTGTAGTAGCTAATGACTTTGCTTACATGCCTGTAAACGACTCCAAAAGACTGGCAATCCATCTCGAGACTGGCGGTACACCTAAGAGTCATCAATGTATGGAATAGAGACGACCTTAAGGTATTGATGGAAGGAGAAGTTGACGGGATGAAGCTGACGGGTTCAACATGATTTTTTCTTGATCTAAATGCATAAGTGTAAAAGGTAATATCTTATACCCCACGCTTAACCTTAATCAAGAAGACTCCTACAAGGAAAGGATTCTGCAAGATACACGAATTAAAGAGGTTCTCTCTCACAAGGAAACATCTTCTTAGCCAAGGAACTGGTGTCAATCCTACGCTACTATAAAAACCCCAAAACCTTTACAAACCAAGGTACGCATAATTTACTCTAGCTCTGGCACTCTAGAGTTGTGAAAAGTTTTTTGACTTAACCTTTAAAGGGTCTTTAGCCGGTACCGCACCGGTACTCTTTTGGGGTTTTCTTTGTCTTTGTTTCGCAGGTCTTACTTCGAGCATGTGAGTATTGTGCGGCTTACGGACGATTTTTGGCATCATCAGATAGATAGAGAGATAGACACACACACACACACTAGTTGCTAACCTATGCAATGCATGGAAATAGCTATTGGATGAGTTTCAGGAAAAAAAAAAAAAAAACCATTATTTTTGAGTTGGAGTAGTAAGCAAAAATGCATAATTTTTTTTAAAAAGAAAAATGATATTGAAAAAAATATCACAAAGTTTTACTAATTAGGCAAAAAAAAAAAAAAAAAAAAAAGCAATGTTGTTTATATATATAGATGCATGAGAATAGCTACTGGATGAGTTTCAAGGGGAAAAAAAACCATTATTTTTGAGTTGGAGAAGTAAGCAAAAATGTATAATTTAAAAAAAAAAATGAAAACGAAAAAAATAGCACAAAATTTGATTAGTTAGATAGAAAAAAGCAATGTTGTTTTATATATATACACACTAGTCGCTAACCCGTGCAACACACAGAAATAGCTATTGGATGAGTTTCAAGAAAAAAAAAAACTATTATTTTTGAGTTGGGAGTAGTAAGAAAAAATGCATAAAATTTAAAAAAAAATGATATTGAAAAAATAGCACAAAGTTTTATTAGTTAAGTAGAAGAAAATAACGCTTTTTATATTAGTTTTTTGTGGGAAGGAATAAAAGATAGAATGTTGCATCTCTAGTTTAGTTTGTGCTGTATATGTAAGTATATACAAGGTAAGTTGTAATATATATATATATATATATATATATATATATATTGGATATACCAAAAGGTGCATATTGAAAGATCGTATCTCTTCATATTGGATATATCAAAAGGTATCAATTGAAAGGTCATAACTCTTCATATTAGATATATATGAAAATGTGCCTATTGACCTAAAATGTATCTATTGAATGAAAACGTGCCTATTGACCGAAAATGTGCCTATTGAATGAAAAAGTGCCTACTAACTGAAAATGTACACCTTGAATGAATAAGTACCTATTGAATGGTCATAATCATTTGAGTATAAATAGTGGTTTATATTTATTTGGTAACTTTTCTCAATTTCTTCTCTTTCATCTTTCTTAGAAACAAAAGAAAGTCTTCTCTAAAATTGCTATTTGTAAAACCCAATAAACTTGGTGGTATATGTGCTTGTTACTTTGAAGTAGTTCGTTCATTGCCATAGAAATCAATTATCTAATCAGATTTTTGGTGTTTTAGGGGAGAAGATAAGAAATTAAGGGACTCAGCATCAATGTCGAAGCTATTATGGCCTTTTGATGAAATTTTCTTTGCACTTGCATGGAAGCCTTTAGTAAGTAATAGGTTTCTTCACAAAAATCTATTAAGGGGAAGCTAAGTCAAGGCTTCGTTGAATGTATAATTTGGCAAGGTATTCTTTTAGTGTCAGATTGAAGATCAAAGAATAAAAGACTGGAAGGGTCAAGTTTTATTTGCAAATATCAAGAAGGCAAAGGGATCATAGCTGGCTATCATAGGTGCGAAACTTTGGACAAGGTGGCAATTAATTATCTGGCTGTCAAAGCTCTGGAACAGTACGAAACAAAAGATTTATAAAATTCTTCCTCAAAAAAAAAAAAAAAAAAAGATTTATAAAAATTATTATTCTTCTAGGTAATGCTGAAAGTAGAGGCCTTATATCAGAACATAAGAGTTCCTAGATGGCTTACTCACCTAGGCTGGCAAATGGAAGGAATATGGTTTAGAATGGCTGATAAGAGAGTGCTTAAGAAAACAGGTGATCTTGGGTGGTAGAGCACCAACAAGGTTTGAAATTAGGACTACTTGCCCAAATACTATAGCAGAGAGGAGTTGGGTGTTACTAATATTTTAACACCGAAATGAAATATTCAAGTTACATATTTTAGCATGGCAAAGGACTTCAGTTTTTTAGTTGGGATTGTTGTGATTGGAAAATATAGCAACGCCAAATTATGATAAATAAAAATATTAATATTTTAAAAAATAAAATAGAAAAACTCTAAGTATACATGTGAGCGCGTGCTTATAAAAGCTAGTTAGAATTAAAGATCATTTGGGTGAACAGTGTATTCATACTTGTGGTGTACTGGTATGGATTGTTATGTTAGTTTGTATTAGACTACTTAAAAAAAAATGTATGTCCATATCTAGTGCCAGTAAGTGAATCTTGGTTCGAGTAGAGAAGCAATTCAGACAAACATTAGATGCTCACGGACCATGGGGCTAAGCTCAGACATAATACGACAATTACATCCCTATAGTCACTATCCTTGAAGCAGTTTTTAGTGGTTCTATATGTGAAATTCAATAGCACAAAAAGGCCTAATGATACAAAAATTTTCAAGAAATTAACTAACATTTTGACAATATCAATGGAGTAGATAAAAGAAAACTTGGCATATTGTTTCTAAAACAAAGGAAAAGGCAATGATTAAACAAAAGAACAATAATGGTACAAAATCTGGCTATCGAGAACTATAACCAGTTTAGTTGAAATCCTAGGCTAAACGCCCATGCTACAATGCATTTCCATTGCTGTACAATTTGCTCTGTATTGCAATTCAGAGTAGGAAGGATACCTTCTCAAAAAAAAAAAAAATGAGTAGGAAGGATACACATCACGTGTGAATATTTATGTAAAATTTAAATATTACTTAAATTCATTGAAAAATACATACCTCCTGTCTTGAGCGATACCCCTGCCCCCTTCACACTTTGAAAGTCCTTTCCACAATCGTCAAAATTGAAAATGAATTTAATATGGAGGTGGGTAATAAGTGTTGTGTTTATGGTTAAAAGCTTTGTAGTTTGTAGTGGGTTTTTTTGAATAACCATAAAGTAGCGGCTGATCTTGGGAGAGTGCTCCTAGTTTTTAGGTAATGTTTTAGAGGTGTATTTTTACTGAATTGTTCTTGAATTTTTTTTTCCTTACTTAAATGCAGGGTGTAGTAGAATTTTGGACCTAACGAAATGTCCATTCCAAACAGAGAAAGCCCCTTAAATCCATTTAAGGGGCTTCCCCGGTTTGGGATAAAAAATGCTCCTACATCTATATGTTTAAATAAAGACAAAACTAAATGATAATTCGGTAAAAATACAACTTTAACTCTTATTAAAACATTGCCTAAAAAAATGGGACTATTCCCCTATTGATTTTCAAATTTCTTTATCCACTTATAAATTAGATTCTCAAAATAAAAATTATATATGTAAAATAAAAACACAGATTTTTTTTTTTTTTTTGGTTGCTACAAAATAGGACCACTAAAAAAAAAAAAAATCTCATTGCATGCATGAAACACGTGTGATAAGGCTAATGTGTGTGTGTGTATACTACTATTTAAGGGGCTTCTCCTATTTGAACCATATTTTTTTTATTATTCAAAATACCCCTACACTCTTAGGTTTAAGTAGAGACAAAACTAAAGGACAGTTTGGTAAAAATACATGTCTAATTTGCACTAAAGCATTGCTTACAAAGTAGGAACACTCTTTCACAAACCCACTTTTTCAAAGCAACTATACATTTATTTAAAAAAAATATATATATATATATATATATATATATATAAAAAAATAAGTTAAACAACCCAGCAATGTTGTTTTTTCCCTATAAAAAAAAAGAGAAATGATATGTTCACAATATTTTCACAACATTTTTATAACAAATCCTAAGTAGTAGGTTATTACTTGTTGTTATTGTTGGGGTAGAAAAGTAATCTTAGTGTTAGGTTCAAATTTGAACCAGTAACAACTAACCACCTATGATTTGTTCTGAAAATGTTGTAAAAATATTGTGGATGTAGCACATCTCTAAAAAAAAACTAATGTGTGTGTGTGTGTGTGTATGCGTGTGTATACAACTATTTAAGGGGCTTCTCCTATTTGGACAATATTTTTTTTATATTCAAAATACCCCTACACTCCTAGGTTTAAGTAGAGACAAAACTAAAGAACAATTTGGTAAAAATACATGTCTAACTTGTACTAAAACATTGTCTACAAAATAGGAATACTCTTCCACTAACCCACTTTTTCAAAGCAACTATACATTTATTTAAATATATATATATATATATATATATAAATAAGTTAAACAACCTAGCAATGTTGTTTATTTCCCTATAAAAAAAAAAAGAGAAATTATATGTTCACAACATTTTCACAACATTTTTATAACAAATCCTAAGTATTATAACAAATTCTAAGTAGTAGGTTGTTACTTGTTATTATTGTTGGAGTAAAAAAGTAATCTTAGTGTTAGGTTCAAATTTGAACCAGTAACAACTAACCACTTATGATTTGTTCTGAAAATGTTGTAAAAATATTGTGGATGTAGCATATCTCTAAAAAAAAACTAATGTGTGTGTGTGTGTATATATATTACTATTTAAGGGGCTTCTTCTGTTTGGACCATATTTTTTTTTTTTTTATTCAAAAAACCCCTACACCCCTAGGTTTAAGTATAGACAAAACTAAAGAACAGTTTGGTAAAAATACATGTCTAACTTGCACTAAAACATTGCCTACAAAATAGGAACATTTTTCCACTAACCCACTTTTTCAAAGCAACTATACATTTATTTAAAAATATATATATATATATATATATAAGTTAAACAACCCAGCAATGTTGTTTTTTTCCCTATAAAAAAAAAAAAAAAAGAGAAATGATATGTTCACAACATTTTCATAATATTTTTACAACAAATCCTAAGTAGTAGGTTGTTACTTGTTGTTATTGTTGGGGTAAAAAAGTAATTTTAGTGTTAGGTTCAAATTTGAACCAGTAACAACTAACCACCTATGATTTGTTTTGAAGATGTTGTAAAAATATTGTGGATGTAGCACATCTCTAAAAAAAACACCCCACATTTATCCAATAACAAAACTAAATATCAAAAAAAAAAAAAAAAAAAAATAAATAGGAGCAAAATTTGGTAAAAATGATTTTTTAACTCCCATGTAAAACACTATTTACAAAATAGGACCATACTCCCAGTACACTCACATTAGTTTTCAAACTCAAATTGCTTCTTTTTCAATTCTCCAATTCTCTCAATTTTGTGCTATTTCCTCCAACTCCATTGGACAATTTGGACTTTAGACTTGAAGTGTAGTCAATGGCAAAAAGTAAGTATTTGTTTTCCTATATTTGATTTCCTTACTTTGATATCATTATCCGTTTCATATCATTATCTTTTCTTTTCTTTTCTTTTATTTGGTCAGTTTGATGAGTGTTTAATATTTTCTCTAATTAATAAGTCTTTTATAAAGGGTGGGGATGATAATACTATCTTCATTCCTATAATAATAAGAAATGGTGGGGTAGAGTCGATAAGCAAGTAAATTTCTAAATTAAATTCATTAAGAAATAGAAATAGATAAAAAAATCCGAAGCAATCTCAAAAAAATTCAAATCCCACGTACAATTACAAACCCACTAGCCACTACGGCACTACCACACCCTCCAACATAGAATCGTGGAAATCATGGGCATGGTCTTTCAAATACATTCAAGTAGTTTTTGGATAAATATAACTGTTAATAAATTTTTTAAATATCTATTAGTTTTTCAAAGTTTAAAAAATAATAGAAAATACTATAAAGTTGCTTCCCACATTTCCTTCAAAAAAAAAAAAAAAAAAAAAAATTCAAACTTCCTTAACAGTTGCTTTGGTTAAAACTACCGTCATCTGTTTATTAAAAAAAATTTGTTATCTATTTTTGTTTTAAATATTAATTTTAGTTTAATACATGGGCTTTTTTTCTTTCTACTATGTTCTTTTGAGTGTTATAAAACGTGAACAAATCCATTAAATTATTTGGAGCTTTAATTTTAGATTCAATTTGTTCATGATGAATTGTTTTATATTTAGGCCAAAACATCAATTTGTTTTTAGTTTTGGCTTGGATTGAACCTCAAACTTCTTTGAGCTAATTGGAATTTGGAAGGTGGAACCCACATGAAATATTAATTTGTTGTGTTTAAATGGTGCAGTATCGCCATTGGTTGATTTTGAGATATTAGTAATCTGTATTGCTTCTTCTCATTTCTCTATTCTTCTTTTCCTAATAAAATTTAAAAATACATAGCTACAACCATCGGGTTTTTTGGATAATGATTTGTTTCATTTTCAAACATTGCAACTCACATGGGACTCAAAAATGTCAATGCAATGATACCAAAAGGCTAGGAAACCAGAGTACTTCAATTTGGGACAAATGAAAAATTATACCACTAAACCCACAAAAAAAGAAAAAAGAATCTAATTGCAAATTAAAATGACAGGAATAAAATGCATTTTGAAAGAGATTATAACATAGTGACTAGATTGATTGCTGGAGTAATTAATGGTGGTGATACTACCTTCATCTATTTATTAAAAAAATTTGTTATCTATTGTTGTTTTAAATATTAATATTAGTTTAATACATGGGTATTTTTTTTTCTACTTTGTTCTTTTGAGTGTTATTAAAAGTGAACAAATCCTTTAAATTCTTTGGAGCTTTAATTTTAGATTCAATTTGTTCATGATTAATTGTTTATCAATTTGTGTAACACTACGATTTTCAATTAATTGAAACTGTTACACTTTAGTTTTATTTTTCTCAATCTCATATCTTTCATATGAAATTAAAATCAGGAAAAGATTTAATGGGAGTGCCAAGCGTTATTAAATTGAGATCATGGATAAAGGCCGTGAGATTAGACATTACTCTCGACTTAGCCTCATCTCCCATTGTTCTCTCATGTAACCTCTTTAATCTGTTCTGCATCTCAGTGTCTTCCATTACTCTTCTTAAGCCTTCTTCAACATCTTTTCGTCCAAACCCATTGAGTTGCAACCCAATTTTCCACACTTCAACAATATACTTATTATTTATGAACTGGTCCCCTGCCACTGGATAGCACAAAAGTCGCTTTTGGCATTGTATGGCTTCCACTGTTGAATTCCATCCACAATGTGTAAGATAACACCCCACAGCCTTGTGTCGCAACACTTCCATTTGGGGAGCCCATGAAACTACTTTGCCTTGAAATTTAATGGCCACTCTCTCCAAATATCCAATTGGTAGCCCTTCACGCCATGTTGACCCTAGCACCCATAGAAATGGCCGTCCTGATGCCTCTAGAGCCAATGCTAGATTCTTAACTTTACCTTCTCCAATAGGGCTAACCCAACTTCCAAATGAGATGTAAATAACAGAGTTAGACTTTTGCTTGTCTAGCCAATCTAAGCAACTCTTATCTTCTTCCCAAAAGCTGGGGTTCTTGGACATTACATGGTTAGACAAAGGTCCGATAGAGAACACACGTGGATAATCTTGAGAGCTTTTGACCGATTGAGCATGTTTTCCATCTATGTATTCATCAGGAAGGGAATTCACTAGGAGCCATCTAAGAGTTCTTGATCGGTCCAAGGTTCTGGTCCAAAATTTGAATCTTGCTTTTCTTGCTGGAAGAGTTCCAATCAGCCATGGTAGATCTTCTGTAGATAGCATTGGCTGATTTTGTAAAAAGCAAATTCTACCTAGATGTTGGGGAATTCCTGCCACAACATCAAAAAAAGATTATAATGTAGTTAATGGGTCAAAGATTTTTTTCATCGAGCAACATGCCCATATTTTTTGAACAACAAACAAATAAGCGTATGGCTAAAGATAATAATTGAATTTAAAAAGTAGCCAATAAAAATAGCTAAAGATATGACTGTTCAGAAAAATTTGCTAGACCCGCCAACTTGCTCGACCCAATCTATGAAGGTTCATTAAGTGAGGCAAATTGGGTTGGGTGGATTAGATAGATAACTTAGACGATCGGGTTGAATAGCAAGTTAAGATATTCTAACTTGCCACAATCCAACTCGCCCACATGTTTGTGTCTATATATATATATATATATATATATATATATATATTAGGTTCAAGTTACACTTGATATAATTTTAAGTAATATTACATCACTCAATATTTTTTAATTAGATGTTAATTTTGATAAATCCACCGCTAGATTACATTATTTTCGTATATTCTTCATGCTTACAAAATTTAAAAATGATCATAGATCAATAGCTGAGCCATCAATTAATTATTTAAATTGAAGTTGTTGTAGTTTAAAATAATACATAAAAGATGAGTTTATAGATTAAATGGTAAATTACATCCGATTGGCATGCTTATTAAGAACATATAATTCAACGGTTGGATTTTCAAAATATGAATTGGATAACAAGTTATTGGGTGATGCATATATATATATATGCACCCCCTTTATTTCTCTCGTCTCTTTCTCTTTCTTTTTTTTCTTTTTTTTTTCATTTTCACATTTTTCTTCCCTAATAAACTCCAACCGCTCTCTCTAAGATTTTGTTATTATTCTTACTTTATGTACACCTCTAATTTCAGATTCTTAAATGTTTTTCATTTTAGTGT
The DNA here is from genome assembly GCF_932294415.1 of Quercus robur. Lineage (NCBI taxonomy): Eukaryota > Viridiplantae > Streptophyta > Magnoliopsida > Fagales > Fagaceae > Quercus > Quercus robur. The sequence goes on along the minus strand of NC_065537.1, from coordinate 29,713,055 downwards.
GATAAAATTTCAGTCATTTATAACAAAAAGTATGTAATATTTGTAATTATTTTTAATAAAAAATAACAAAATTTTCTTTTCTTTTTTGACTTGAAAGAGTAAACAATTATCCAATTAAATTAAAATAACTTCATCTAGGAATTTGCCAACCTGTCCAACCCACTCAACCTGCAAAGTTGAAAATGTTAAAATTTTCAACTGACCAGCCAGATTTATAGATTGGCGGGTCGGCAACGGATTGGAATTATTCCAACCCACTATTAGCGGATTGGTTAAAAATATTACCCTCCACTCGCTCAACTTGACCCATGTACACCTCTAACTAAAGATATAGAAATGAATTTAGTTGAGCTTGGAATAAATTGATATTTTTCACTTACAATATATTAATGGGATTTATTTTCTTAATTTTTGAAAATTATATTAGAATGTATTCATTTTTATTTTTTGATAATCATGAATGTATTCATTTAGTTGAGCTTTTTATGATAGAAAACGTTTATAATTTTTTTTTCTGAGAAAGTGATAGAAAAAGTTAAGCAGGAAGTAATGCAAATTATTTAACGTTGACCAATTTTGGTGTCATGGTATTGACAAAGAATAAAAATAATAATAATAATAATAATAATAAAAACGTTTCCCTTAAAAATTTTTAGAGACCAACTACTGTGAAGTTCTTAAATTTCTATTAATTTATTTGAAAATAAGTGAATTATATTTTACCGCAATATTAACATTTTAAAATTTTAATTATATTTAAGAATCTATTTGAATTATTGATGATGTGAGAAAATTTGAATAAAATAGATGATTAAAATTTTAAGAAATTTTAGAATGAAGATACCATAAAAACACTAGAGAATCTTGGTCTAAATTGGGAAATTATTGGGTTACAAACAGAGGCACTGTCTGGAGGGCAATAATTCGTGAAGATGGGTTAAAACTTAAAAATGTTACTTCGCACGTGCAATATGCACCCGCACTCAATCATCTTTACTGGTCAACTTCTTATTGAAATCGTGGAAGCACGTTAGTCATGTTATGTATAAAGATTTTCCCATGTGGCATCTTCTAACAAATCACCGATACTTTTGCTGCCAACTTCTAATGATAGCCAACCATAGCACTCCACAAAAACGGATAAGGAAAGGAGAGAGGGACTAATAGAGATGTGAAAAAATTTAAGGGATAAGGAAAGGGGAGAGGGACTAATAGAGATGTGAAAAAAATTATAATTTTTTTCAATACATTGATTGTTGGGAAAGAGCGATTTGAACTCTTATACTCTGTCTAGATTAAGAGAAAGTATGGTAGAATTGGCTTAAAATTAGCTTATTTTTAGTTAATTCTACTCTACTCCTTTCTACTTGCCCTTCCTTCCTCCAAACTCAAACGGGCCCTTAATGTCTTTGTTAGAAATACAAGAGATCTCAACTAATTAAACTACAAAATTCGTGATATATTTTTCATAATAAATTGATCAACATAATGTAACTGGTGTTAATAAAAATTGTCATAAGAGATCCATTTAAAGTTGATATTTTTGTAATTAAAACTTATCACGTTTCTAATTGTAAACAAAAAAAATCAAAAACAAAAAATTTATAATTATATCTCCCTAAAATCATCCATTCTCCAATTCAATATTGAGATAGTCAACTTTTCTTAACAAGGCCCATAAATATTTTATAATCCCTCTCAACACTTGACTTCAAATTTTCGTATCTCAACATATGCCATGCGCTTACAACTTCACCTAGGAATAAAAATATATTAATCTAAAAAGAGGTTGCAGGTAATTAGTTACTAACCTGTATCAGAAACAAGACCTGTCCGGACCATGTCTGGAATGGCTGCAATCATTTCATAAGCGGCAAACATGACAGGCCAAAATCCAGCAACGGGGACTCTGCACCGATTGGCTACTTCAATAGCCCATGATGCCAACAAATCAACCACCACACATACAACTTCACCATCCTCAACAAGCTTATGAATCATGGCTTCCAAATGGACAGGCATGTTTTTCTCCATAGCCATTTCAATGGCAAAGAAATCACGTGGGGTGTCCTTGTCTAGACCATCTGGTATTGGCATGCACAAAATCTGGTCTTTTGGTTCTATACTTGATGCAATCTGATGGTGAATGAACTCTGGGGTGATCAGGATTGTCTCAAATATTTCACGGTTATGGAAGGCAGAGGCTAGCTTAAGCATGGGAGTAACATGTCCCTGTGCAGGGTATGGAACCAAAATCATCTTTGCTTTCTTTGTGCACTTCATATTACCCATCTCTTATTCCCCTCCTATGACAAATCAAACTCAACTTCTATTCTGTATATGTGGTTTTTTGTACGCATTCAAGCCCTCTAACCATATCCCAATATATAGAAGAGAGAGAGAGAGAGTCAACTAAGCATGTGCCCAAAGACGTGCTGAAATACGCTATAAGCCAACATGGCCAGTCTTTTTTAACAAAATGTTATATAAAAGGATGGGAATAAAATTCTAGCACTTTTGTTGCTTCCGAAATTGACTCACTAGTTACTTGTAATTTTGCCAAAGCATAATTTTAGGATAATTATCTTGCCAAACTTACTTAATTATGTAACACTTTTTTAGAACTTGTGTTTGTCAAATTCAAGCTCTAAATGAAATTTAAGTTTACCAAACTCTAGTTCTAAGTATTATATTAATACTTGGAATCTGAGTTTAACAAATTTGGTGTAACGTAACTAAATAAATTTGGCCAAATGTGTTTCTCATGAATTTTTAATTAAATTATGCTATTTGGCAACAAGGCCACTAATCACTCTAGAGAAGCAATAAATGTAAAGGAGTACAAATGCTGTACAAAAGGGTGTAATTAAAATTTAAAAACAAGGTGTAAAGTTCTATCCAAAGGAAAAAAAAAGGTGTCAGTTAGGCTAAGCGGCACCCATAAGTTTTCTGATTGAGGCATGGGAGCTTTTATTCCAACACGTGACAGCATTTCATGTCACAAGCTTCAACTTTTAGGTTGCTTATTTGATCATCCACTTATTTGAAATAATAACTTCCTGCCTAATCAATCTTTAGGTGAATGGGTCCCAATTAGTATTCACTCAGACGTGGAGGCTATATTTATGCCTATTTTGCACTTTTTGGTTCCTTTTGGGATGCAATAGAAAGAAGTTTCTTTATGTATCTTTTTGAAAATTAAATTAGACGCACAGACTCAGAAGAATGAGTTTAAATTACCATTAGATAGCAAAAAGAAAATGCTATTTTCTAATTTGGGAGTCGTGCCAGTGGCAGAAGCAAAGGGATCGATTCGATCCATGAGAAGATTATGTCTCTTAACTTTTATTGATTTCATTCCTTTATACGCATTTGAGTTGTCTATATCTATATCATTTTTTTTTAAAAGATAGTTTCAATATATGGCGTCCACTCATGATGATATCAATCAGTTTTTTATGTAGGCCAGAAATGAACCTCAAATATCTTATTCTACCATTAGAAACTTTACCAGTTGAGCTAATTGAAACTCACTATCTATATCTATATCTATATTTATACTCTTTAATCTTTGCTACTATTTAAGCTATGAACTTTTTTTTTTTTTTTTTGAATCTTGAATATCCTAAATATCCCCTCTAGGTTTTTAATTAAGAGGGATAAATTCGTAAAATAAAATCCCACAATTTAAAACTCCTCACTAAACCCACATTCTCATAGTTTACAACCTCCTCAACTCTTATCCTTTTTGAAATTTAAACTCACACACACTCTATTTTCTCTTCTTACTTCTTTTACCTTCTCTTTTATTCATTGTTGGGGATGTTTTGCTACAAGGGCAAAAAATGCAAGATTAGCTCAAATCTTCCCTTGGGTTCTTTAGAAATGTTTATTTGTGGAGAATCAAACCTTAAAATTCTAAATGTATAATGAACAAAAAGCTAATAGTACTTTAACAAGAGAGAAATCAAAATGCCATAACTGAAATACATGAAAATGTAGAAAAAGTGCAAAGGCCCGAAATTTCGATCCACAGTCAACGAGAAGGGGAAATTGAAAGAGGTTGTGAGGAAGAGAGGGGAGGTTCCCTTGTACCCATATTTCCACCCCCAAGCTTTAGAATTGTGAGGATGTTAGCTAGTTGAATGACCTTTTGCTTTAAAGTTTCAGCTCTGTAGGGAAAATGTGGTTGATTTCTTTAGCTGAAGAAAGATTCTTGTATTGTTTAAACCATGGTTGCTTTTGAATCTAATTGGGGCCTTTTGTATTGAGTTTTGGGTGCTCTAAGTGATTGAGTTTTGGTCAATAAAAAAGGTTTCAATCAACAAGGTTATGGTAAGATTTGTTTTAATTGGGTAAGAGGGTTGTCTTGCTTTTTGCATAATTTGGGAAATAAAATGGCCTAAATTCATGAGTTGATGTTTCCTAGAGATGGCAGGTCCTTGGAGGCTGCATTTGGTTGCTGTAGCAGACAAGACTAGCCATTTAGGGCAGTTACTTGTTTTAGGCAGAAAAAGTGTTAAGTAGAAAAGTTGGGTCACAATCAGCTAAAACATAAAAGTTCTTTTGGGGTGGAAATTTAGGATACAAGACCTCATCCATGAGTTTGAGGTGCTACTAGTGTCCCTTGCTCACTTGGTAGCACGCATGGGCCGAGCTCAAGTAAAGGTCCGAAAGAAACTGACCCATATCCTCCAAATCACACACTCTCAATTTCCCCAATATGTCGCATAGGCTTGGGTCATACTTAAAATAATATAATATAATATAATACATGAATTGAGCTCATAAGGAAGTCAAGCTTGGTTGAATCGGGCTTGTAAAAAATGTATCGTGAAAATGGGGGTATCAACATTCATCATGAACAGAAAAATCCCTATAGGCATTTCGAACCAAAAAAAAAAAAAAAAAAAAAATTCTCTATAAGCATTCAACAAACTCAAATTCACCATAGATTTTGAGTGCACAATTATCAATCCAAAGGTATGTTTCTTAATTAATACAAAATGTGATTCCATTATATGAAACATTTTCTTTAATATTTTGTTCTACGCGTGATTCCATTATGCGAAACATTTTCTTTAATATTTTGTTCTACTTTGTAAACTAATTGGTAAATGGATGAGACTCCCACAGAAGCTGCGTTCAAATTCAAGCTGCATTTATTTCTTCCTTTCCTTTGGGGTTTGAAAACATGAGAGCCAAAATATTTTGTTCTACACATACGTGATTCCATTATGTGAAACATTTTCTTTAATATTTTGTTCTACTTTAATCGAATGTGAGCTGAGAAATTAAACAAAGTTTATTCGATTTGGGGAGCAATTCTTTTAAGGTTTTGAAGGAAATTTATTATTTTTCAATATGTGCTTGGGTTTATCCTGATTAGACGGTCGGATCTCGGGTCTACCCTTGGTCAAGCTTTCAAGAGTCAACCTAAGTTAAATTTGATCAAAGTTAACGAAAAGCTCCAAATACATTAGATTTGATATAAAAACATGAAAAAAAAGTGTATTTGTGAAGTTTTGAGTAAATTTGACCATAAATGTATATTCAGACTGAAACAAAGACACAAAAATATGGCAAGTCCTGTTAACGAAAGATTTAATAGCATTGCCAACATTCAGCAAAAAAAGAAAAGAAAAGCATTGCCAACATAAAAGAGACAAAAGTGAGATGTGAATGCATGAAAGTCTGACAAAGGCCAATATCATGCGTCGTATGCCATAAAATGTACGAGTTGTCCGATCTCAATCAGCACTCTTAACTCTTATACTATGTTTGGATGGGTGGATTTTAGGGAGGATGGAAAAATTTGAGGAGAAAATAAAAAAAAGGGTGTTGTTTGGTAAGGAGGGAGGGAGAGGAAAATTTTTGGTGGGACCCAGACATTTTCCACCCGGGCCCACCTAAAACTTGTCTCTCCAAGATGGAGAGAAAATAGTGTGAGAGGAGTTTTATGGATAAATGACAAAATTGCCCACTGCATTAATTTCGTCCCCCCCCCCCCCCCCCCCCCTCTTTTCTTTTTCTTCTGCCTACTTTCCTGGGCATCTGCTCCTTTTAAGGCATTATTTTTTTTTTATTATTATTATTATTATTATTATTATTTTCACTTTCTAAGAATGATGCCTACTTTTTTTTTTTTTTTTAAATCCTTTTTTCTTTTGATTTTCTGGGCTGTACTTAGTGTTATGTTTTTTTTTTTTTTTCTTTTTTAATTAGACATGATTTTGTTTTTTTCTTGGACATAATTTTTATTGTTTAATAAATTTGGGTGATTGTTTTTTTTTTTTTAATTGCTTGTCATTTTTTTTTTTTAATTGTGCATCATTTTTTAGCAAGAGTATATGAGTAAATTTATACAAACTCACTTTTTCCATTCCTCTACTTTTTTACTCCTAATCAAACAAAAAGAAGGGAAATTAAAATCTTTTCTATCCTTCCACTTTTCTATCCTCCCACCATTTTCTATCTTCCCATTTTTCCACCCCACCAACCAAACACACCCTTACTCTCTTGCTCAATTCTTCCACGTTTGCCTACTTTTCTTCTTAAAAAAGAAGGGTTCTATTCGTAAGCAACTTTTTGACTCTTTTTTTTTTTTTTTTTTACAATTTATTATTATTTTTTTTGTAGTTTTATGTCATTATTTTTAATTTGGAGCTAACTTTATAGATAGAGAAAAAATATTAAAATAACTTATAGGACTAGTTTTATGTCATTTTCTTTTATTTATCTAATTTTTTATTTTATTAAATAAGACCCATTTTAACACAACCTTAACAAGCACTGCACATTAACATTTGCCAAAAAAAAGAAATGCACTACAAGCATGTGTGGCCGAAAACAAAAAAATGCAAGCATATGTGCACGTGTTTTTACATGCTTTACATAAAAGCATAACTTAATTTTGCAAGTTGTTGTGGGTTGTGGCTGTGGGAGTGGAACCGTGGGGCTTCTCCCAGCCATCAATTGAACAGGACAAAATGCATGCATTATGTCATCAAGGGCTCAACTTTTGTAAACCTGTAAGATATATCAAGATTTTCTTAAGCTTGCCTTAATATATTCCACCAATTTTAACACTAACTTTCACAATAAATTTAGTAAGGTTGTGTTTGGAAACTTACATTTTGTTAAATATATTAGCAACGCGATATGTTATAACCATGTTGTATATGTTAGAGTGGATGTAGAAGGGGAAGCATAAAATAGAAACATTGAGAACATGAGAGTTACATGGTTCAATCTTGCCGGCCTACGTCTATAGAGGAATCCCTTAAAGAGTTACATTTTTATTATATAAGAGTGTAGTACAATAACTTATGTTACAATAAACGCTAACCTGTGTTACAATAAACCCTAGACTACTAGTACAAGTAGGAGTGGGCTTGAGCCTATTATATTGGGCTAATATATCTAATATATCTCTAACACCCTCCCTTAAACTCAAGGCCAAAACTCAATGAAGGCTTGAGGTTGGATAAGTACAAGAAGATCTCTTGAAGATGCCTTTGAAGAAACCACAATGAAGAATGTACCAATTGATCAATTTTGGAGCTTCAAATGAAGAAATAGAGTCCAAAATCAGAATCTACGCTAAAAACTGAGTAAGATAGGCCATTTTAAAAATTTTAACTTTTGGTCAAAGGTCAACGCAAAAGGTCAAAGTCAACAAATAAGTCAAAGTCAATGGTCAAGCACCAGCAATGGTCCACAGGTCAAATCCAAGAAATCAGGGTCGGGTCGGTCTAGGTCAGCAGAATTAATGATGACATGGTGCTAACTCTTTGATGTGTTGAGGCTTGCATGGTAGTGACGTGGCTAGGGCTTATCTGGCTCTTGTTGACGTCAGCAAATGATGTTATGGATGACATCAGAAGATGGCTAATGTAGTTCTTTGGTGCGTGGATGGCGTGTATGGGGTCATATGTGCTCCAGATTCTTGGGTTTCGTAGAGCGGCGAATTCAAGGTCTTAATGGCAACGCGTGTGTCCAAAATCCAAAATGTGGGTTAAGAATCCTCGGCAGCATGTGGAGTAAGAATCAGAACATTGACCGTGTGTTGGGGTGCGTGCTACTGCCGTTAGAGACTAGGTTCCTTGTTTTTCATTGCGGGAGGCCGTGGAGCACACTTGTGTGGTTGGTTTCGTTAGGTGAATGTTGGATTTGTACAAATTTGAAAGGGGAGGCATGGCGTGCTTGAAAGATCAAAGACTTAGTGGGGAGACAGCAATAGTGGTTCTGTGGGAGCTGTGTGATGCTGTGGAGTTCAGATCTATAGGCAAGTAGTGGCATTGTGGTGGATTTGTGTTGTGCACGTGGGAAACTTCTTTGCTATGTTGAGATAGTTATTTAATGCCAAAAACGAAGTTTGGCTTTGATACCATGTTAAATATATTAGCAACGTGATGTGTTATACCATGTTGTATATGTTAGAGTGGATGTGGAAGGGGAAATATAGAATAGGAACATTGAGAACATGAGGGCTACGTGGTTTAGCCTTGTCGGCTTACATCTACGGGGGAATCCCTTAAAAGTTATATCTTTATTATATAAGAGTGTAGTACAATAACTTATGTTATAATGAACCCTAACATGAGTATATATAGACGACTAAACCCTAGACTATTAGTACAAGTAGAAGTGGGCTTGGGCCTATTACATTGGACTAAGATGTGTGAATGCGGATCTCCTGGAGTTTGCTCACTAGTTCAGTTTCAGTATATGTCATCTCACTAGCAAAAATGTTGAGGTTATTTCTTGCGGAACCAGAATTATGCATCAACTTAGCTAGCCCCCACAAACTATATATATGCCCATAGTGTGTATTTTAGAACAAAGTTATGGTTATAGAGCCTAATTCATGTTTAAGGTTTTACTTTTTTGTTTAGGATATATATTAAATCCTTAAGTATTAGCTGCTGCTTCTGAGTTTTGATAAATTCAAGGAAACATAGTTTTGGGTAGAGATGCTTTGCATTAGTGTTATCATTTAGTTTAGCAAATATTTTCTTAGTGAGTCAATTTGTATAATTCAATAAGATTTATATTTTGTGGAGGATATTAAGTAATTTCCATGATTGATTATAGGTCCTATTTAAGAGTATTTTGAGACTATTTTGGAGGGTGTTTTAGCTAGACTTTTAAAGTGATTTAAGTGCTGTAAGTAATTATGCATAATATGCACAAGTTTTGTCATTTAGGTTCTTAGATGTCAAAGGTTTTCAAAAGTCATATTTTTAATCTTACGTTTTCTAAAGTTTATTGAAATAATTCTTACATCATTGAAAGAGAAACTTCAAATTTTAAATATTGTTTTGAATGTCCAAATCTCATTTAAAAGATGATTTCTAAACTAAACTCTTTTCAGAAAATAATTGAGTTTCAATGTAAGTTTTCTAAAATGGTTCTTGTTCTTTAAGTTTGTTTAAAACTAGGTGATTTCAAAGTCATATTCTTATTTTCCAAATGGTACTTAAGACGTTTTCTTTTAGCAAATTGAGTTTTTAGATTTACTTAAGAATTGTAAAATACTTGTATAAACTCCTCAGTTCCTACTCATTCCTTAAGAGAGTCAAGCATCCTTTGATTTATGTTTTAATTCGACATTGTGATATTCGATATGCCTTTATTGTTGGAATAATTGTTAATATTAAGAAATTCATTCTATTTTGTATAAACTTTGCTTTTGTGATATGTGAATCAAAATAAGTGTTTTTAGAATTGATCAGGTATATGTGTAAGCCCGCTCATAGGGTTGTATGTGAGAATAAGTGTTGATCCCTCACCAGCAGGGGTAAAATGTTGGTATCCACTCACAGGATTGTATGTGAGAATATGTGATATGTGTATATGTGACATTGTGCTCTGATCAATTATATGTATGTGTTTTCGAATGATTTTTAAGACGTGATTATATATGTATTAAGTAATTCATTATATGTTTTGGAATAATTATATTTGATATCATGGAATGAGTTTGTGAAAAATCAAAATACTCGTGCTTTGCTTGACTCTATTCTGTTGTGTATTATGTATAATTGCTTACTGGATGTGTGGCTCATTCTATCAATTACAATTTTCAGATTAAAGTTTAGTTGGGGAATAGAACTTTGGGATTACTTCGTAAGATGCAAGGTAGAGCATGGGAGTCTTTAGCTGACGTCAATAATACGTGAAGCCATAAAGGATTATTAAGTTATTTTTGTTCTGCTTTAGATTTTATAGTATTAGAGATTATTTCTAAATTGTAGATTTTAGTTATTGTAAGAGATTTATTAAGAACATTGTTTATTTGGAGGTTACCGAATTATATTTAAATTAATTATGTTTATTGAGTTATGTAAGATCAGCAAGTTAGTCATGCATCTAAATTCATGTTCCATGGATTTGGGTCGTGACAAACAAAATAACAAAAATTTTTGGAAGACGATTTGGGGGCTTAATGTACCTAATAAGATTAAGTCCTTTTCTTGGCGGGCAAGCAAGAACATACTACCTACAAAGTCCAATTTGGGTCGAAGAAACATTCTGGATAATCCAACTTGTGAAGCTTGCGATGAGGAGGTGAAGAGCAGTGAACATTGTTTGTGGAGTTGTCCTAAGGCCTGTGAAATCTGGACTTTATCTGGTATTTTGTTTGAGTGTCAAGGTGGTGTTTTCCATGAGTTTAGAGACATTCTTTGGTATTTAAAATTTGGACAGCACATGGATGATGAACTGTTGGGGTTAGTCATCATGGTGGTATGGTGTATATGGTTTAATAGGAATGTAGTGAGACAAGGTAAAACACGACAATCAGTGGTTGAAATTTTGCGGAAGGCCAAGTACTTACTGGAGGAGTTTCAAACGGCTAACTTCAAGTTGGCTTGCAATGGAATCAGCAATACAGTGTAGTGGATACCCCTAGCCCAGTCTTGGTATTAGATTAATATTGATGGGGCTACTTTTGTTAACACACAATCTGCAAGAGTTGGGGTTATTATTCGGGACTACAAAGGGCAAGTAGAGGCAGCCCTAAGCAAGGACTTACCAATCTTGTTGGGTCCTATGGAGATTGAAGAAAAAGCATTGGAGGAAGGGGTTCTTTTTGCTTGGGACATAGGGGTACGAGATGTGGTGCTTGAGAGTGACTCCAAGATAGTTGTTGATGCGTTAATTGGAACTAGTGAAGCTCTAGTTGCTATTGACAATATTGTAGGCGGGATTAAAGCAAAATTGCAGGATTTTAGATGTGTGGAAATTTCCCATGTCAAGCAAGATGACAATCGTCCAGCTCATTTTTTGGCTCAATATGCCAAATATTTAGATAGTTATCAAACTTGGACAGAGGAAAACCCTAATATGGTTAGGTCGACTTTGGCTCATAATGTATTATGTTTATCTTATTCTTAATAAAGTTATGGTCTTTTTATAAATATATATATATATATATATATATATATATATGAAAATACATTAGAGCTACTGATCATTTTATTTTAAGGGTTCAAATAGTAAGGAAACTTTAGAACATTTGTTAATAATCAATTTTAAGAAAATTTTAATACCAATTATATGGAAATTAGAAAAAATTGTCAAAAAATTAGTTAATTTTTTAAAGTTGTGATTTACAACTATTTTGTGTTGGCTTTAATTCCGTGCCAAATTTGATTGTAATTTTGTTCAATCTTATGTACCCTGTATTTTATGTGAGATTTCATTGTATGGGTTGTGTGTGAGAGAGAGTGTGAAGACTCAAGACGAATTGAAGATCAAAGGAATTTTCTTGGGTAGCTCACGAGAAGCCTTCTTGCCAAGTAAAGCCATGTGCTCGGCACATGACTGGAATGCGAAGAGTCATGATAGAAGGTGATAGTTGGTTTTTGTGAGTATTTTGCAGGTAAGGCCTTCTCGCGAGATATCCACGAAACATTCTATTTTGCTATTTTGTCATATCTGATACACCATGTCTCTACCGACACTATATATATATCATCATTACCCACATATTGAGAGGAGTACTTTTCAGAGAGAAAAACCTAGCCATTACCCTTAAGAGTTAGAGATTGTCATACTCACAATTCTCTACACAATCCATTGTGGTTTTCCTCAATTCTTACCTCTTCATATCAAAATCCTTAAGAGGTTGATAGCCCAAACATTTACCACACTCATCTTGAGTGTAAAGTGAGGTTTTGGTGCTGCTGGGAAGCATTGGAAGAGGCCATTTGTTTGGTGGATGCAATCGGGTTGAATTGCGTGATCCAGAGAGCTAGAGAAGACAAGGTTTCGTCAAGTCAGTTGGTAGTAGGAGCTTGGAGGGCTCAAGTACATGGGGGTAGACTAGGTTTGGAGAGTCTTTTGTTATTCGTGTATTCCAACTCATTCTTTAGTGGATCGATTTATTGCTTGGAGGGCGGTGGAGAGGTTTTTTGCCGAGTTCTTCGGTTTCCTCTTCGATAATACATCGGTGTGTTATCTTGTATTTGCATTATTTTTCCTTACTCTTTTAGCTTTCATTTTATTGTTGATATTTGATGAATATGGCTTAGAGTAGTTATATTGTTTGTTTGCTCACATTTACTCTATTCCGCACTTAGTTTAAGTTAGAGTAAAATTAACCGAGCCATAATTTTAATTTAGGGGTCTAAACAGCTCTTGTGTTTTCACACAAATTCAAGCTTTCACTTTTTTTTTTCTTTTCCTATAAAAACTTCCAAAAATTGTTCACTAATTCAAAATAAACATAAATAGTTGTAAATTTTCATAAGATATATATAAATATATAAATATATTGTGTATAAAACAAAATCTCATATAGAAATGGTAGAATGTCATTTATAAAAACTAGTCTAATTGCGTGCGATCAGCGTGTGCATTAGGCTCTTTTTTTTGGGTTTATTGTCATAATTTTTCACTTATTTCAATTTGAGGTTTACACTTTTTTCCACAAAAATTGTGTATTTAAAACTACCAATACAGTTAGAAGTATCGTAAGGCTACCTCTAAAAAATGAACAACAAAATAGCATTGCAATCATATATCCATGTGTGAATTTGTTCATTTTTTAGAATTAGCCTTATGATACTTCTGGCTGTATTAGTAATTCTAAATGCACAATTTTTGTGGGAAAAAGTGTAAACCTCAAATTGAAATAAGTGAAAAACTATGACATTAAAACCAAAAAAAAAAGAGGCTAGTATATATAAACTAGTCTTAGTGCACATGTTTCACGCGTGCAATGATGCTCTTTTTTATTAAAAGTGAGATAGAGATAGTGTCTTAATTTTTAGAATATTTCTTTATGTGAGAATTAATAAAATGTTAATAAAAATATGAAAATTTAAGGATATTTTAATATAGAAAATGATGAAACCCAAACAAAAAATCATGTTATTAGTAATATATATTTTAATATATATATATATATATATTTTTTTTGGATTTGAGTTCAATATTTTTTTATTTTTTATTGCAAGCCTATGTCTAAATTATCTTAAATTAAGCGCATTTTATAATCTAATAAACTGTTTTTATGAGACCCAATAAAAATGGTAAGAGAGGCAGTACTAAATGGTTAAGTATTTCCCGTGAAATTAAAAAAAAAAAAAAAAAAAAATTTGATGATGCCTTCAACAGTGGCCAATCCCGAATAAAACTTTAAACAGAGATAAGAGATCCATTTCCCTTGACATTTTTAAGGGGCCGGCAGCAAAGCACTGAGCAAACCAGAGAGAGGGAAAGAAAGAAGAACAAGAAGAAAGATCAGAAAGAACGAGAGAGAGAGAGAGAGAGAGAGACAAAGAAGAAGTGGTTGAAGCTTCAACAATGGCCATAAGGTGCTGTAAACTGTAAGCCAAGTACTTTTTTAAAAACTTATTTAATAAAAAAAACCCTCTTTCTGAAGGAATTGATTTCACTTAGTTGCCTGAAATTGCTTGAGATGTTGATTGATGCACAATTTTTACTTGTATTGAAGTTACCATTGGCATAGCCATTGTATTTGTATGTGATCAATTTGTGCTGTCTCTCCCTTCCTTCAGTCCCTTTTTCGCTTATTCAAGCCTATCTGTTTTAATATTCTTTTAGTTCCAAATATGTTGAATGTGCAAGAATCATATGAACTTGAAGAAGTGAGGATTCTACTATGCAAATCTGTATCACGTTGACAGTCTTTCTTCTGCTCCTATTGCCTGTGACAGTGACAGCTTCTCTTGGAGCAGTACTGATGTAGGACAACCTAGGCATCCCACTGTAGACCTTAGCTTGGCTTCACCACCTAAGGTTGTTTGGATTCACCACCAAACGTAATGCAAATCATCTAGAGCTTTATGTAGAGCTTCTAGAATCACAAGAGATAAAGATAAACATCCTAAAACATATGGGTTGAGAATGATAACTTAGCAGCTGATTGCTGCTGTTCCAAGCACTGCTCATGAGCAAGGAGATGCCCATATAATTCATCAAGAGAAAGAGGGTTCACCTGAGTGGTGACAGAAGTGACAAATGGGTTCTCCCATAAAGTACGAGAGGTATTACAGCCAAGAACCTAAGATAGAGTGACTCTGAGAGGAATGCAATCAGTGTTCTGAGGATAATTTGTTCTTGTTGTGACCAAGAAACATATTCAGGATTTGGAATAAGGATAGGCTGATTTGATCCAGTGACAGTATTAGAAATTGTGGAAGGAGGCGCTGTTTTGGATCCATTAACATAGCCAAATAAGTTTTGACCATTGAGATGAGTAACACCTTGGTATTTCCAAAGAAGATAGTTGTCCTTGGTCTTGGTGAGAGTAAGGCAAATTGGATGATTTGGTAGTGTATGAACAGAGAGAGAGGGTGGTGAAAGTGGAGGAGTTGGTTTGATTTGTGGAGGAGCTGGAATTAGAAGAACTCACGACCTTAGTCATAAAAGCTCTGATACCATATAAGAACAGAGATATTATATGAAGTGAATTTATGCTCCCAACCCAAAATGTTGGGACTGACTTTCATCTATATAATGTGATTTGTTTACATGGTACAAGAGATAGGAGATAAGATATTTGAAGGATATCTAAATGAATTCAAATACAAATTACAGATGAGATAGGAGTGTTTCTATTGTTTATCTAATCTTGAATTGATCTGCTGCTGTATTTGAATTAAAGTCATCTCTTGTATATGATTTAGCATCCTTATCCTTATCCAATAAATGTGCTTCAATAGTGTCCCAGTGTTGCACTTTGGTAATATTTCTACCCTTGTTCATCTCGATCCATCTCCATCTGCTGATCTATAGGTTCGGGAGCATGCAAGGAAACTTTTGGAGAAACACAATGAAGCCTTTCTTTGATGCAAGGTGAATTTAGGTTGATATCATTCTTTATTTCTCTATTGGGACAACGATTGTAAAATCAATTACTGTATTAGTAAGTACCATTAAGATTCTCATTGGAAATGTATATATTGCCAAAGAACCTATAGCCTTCCCAATCAAGATAAGCAAAAAAGAAAGGAATGTTTCTTTTTTTCCCTGCGCCCCTTGCTGTTAGTCAAGGTTGCTCAGGATGCACAGGAAGTATGATTCCTTTTTTCTCTTTCCCTGTTAGACATTTGATGTTTTTTTATTCAGATGAGTGGTCAGTTTAGGTAGATTAGACTTTTTTGGAGGGGGGAGTGGGGTGCTAAAACTCACACTTCCAGATTTCAATTAAAGCAATAAACCCTTTTACAGTAATATCATTTTTTTTAAAATTAAAATTAAAATATTTTATTTTATTATGACAGGGAACCTCTTCAAGGTCCCCCTTTGGACCCACCCTTGTTGAGAAAAACCCTGGATGCACAACCTGCCAGTAAGAGCCCACATTGGGTGTCATTAATGGAAAATGCTTAAACAAAACGAATTTATGTGGTTATTTCAACATATATTCCTATTATATATGAACAAATTCACCTCAAGTCATGTGTCATTTTATTTTAATATTTTCTATTAACTGCTTAACTTGTGATGGGTTTATCATTTGAATTGAAATGTTTTTGAAAGTGTAGGGTTTAATTTGAAATCACCTGTATGAGGTTTAAAATGTAATTTATCCTTGCTTTTCTTTCTTTCTCTTGGGTATAGTGGAGGTTCAATGATATGTGATGGTCCATGCTTATATGTTCTTTAGATCTACTGATTTAGGTCTCTGTTAGTAATAATAGCTAACTGGCTTGTATTTTACCTATTGCATCTCTTCAGAAAATATTTTTTTCACTGTGAATACTGAATAGAAATTGTCTCGAATAATTAAGGATGAAAGTCATTATCTTTATATGGAAATCTCAGACCATGCAATGTATGTGCGTTGGGTCATTTAGACCAACGGATTGTTGGAACAAGCTAGTTTGTCAATATTTGAGTATTTTTAGTCAAATATATTTATTTGGCACGTTATGGTTGATGACTTTGTACTTGCTCTCTTGGCTAACCGTAGCCATGGTGGATCTGGTGTGTGTATGATTGTTGAGGAGTTGAAGCAAGGGAAACAATGGTTTAGCGATACATTTCATCTCATTAGGTAACTATAAGTTCAAGCCCAATGTAACATGTTATTATATGCTATTATGATCAATTATGCAGTGGAGATTGCACTTCAAGCTTTTTCAGTCTATTGCGTTAATATTTCTGTTGAGCTTGGCCTTTGCAGTCATAGATTAGTAAAACAAGTCTTTGATAAGGATCTAATTAAAATGGTGATTAGGGTGGTTAATTCAAGATAGCTAGCTAGGTCCCCAAGAAATGATAGAATTGAGAGAGATGGAATTTAGAGAACAGAATTATAAGGAAGAAACTGGACATCATTCTTATTGCTTACCTTTCATCACAATGCAATTCCCTATTTATCTGCATAGTTCCAATAACTGTCCAACTAACATCAAGACTCTAACTAACTAACCATCAGGAAGTTAGCTTAACTAAATACTTACTGAATTACACACATGCTAATTGCATTTAGGAACATGATTAATTTAAGAATAGCACGTGTCTAATAGCAATCAACTAAGACAAGATATTTAGCACTAAGTGTCCATTTGGCATGATTAATTTTGCCTACTTATTTTACTATTCAACTTATTTTTGCTACTATTTAAGGGCTCCACTGCATTTTTTGGTATTATTCATGGGTCTCACTGTACTATTTTAGCTAATTTTTACCTTTATCTATAGTACTTTTAACAAAAAATTTCAGTTATAGCAAAATAAGCAAATCCCAAATAGACCCTAAGCCATGCAATTCCCAGCTGCTGCTGCTGACTTAGCTGTGCTCTTGTTGCTGGAGTAGTTAAGCTTCTAGACTGTTGCTCAACTATGCCACTAACTAATACACCTGCTGGTACTGCTACTAACCAGCTGGCTACTTATCAGTCTTTCCAAAGATTTATTATCAGTTTGTCATTACAAGGTGATCAGTCTGCTCGAAAGCTTATTTTGCATGGATAGGTTATGCTGAAAACAATGGTATAGTGTTTCAAAAATAACTGTTTCTCTAAACTAAGAAAAATATTTTAGTATCAAAATTAAATGGAGATTCACTGACAGGATGACGTTGCAAAGGAGAAAAACAGAGATAAAGAAACAAGACCTGTTAATTTTGGCTGGGTTGGTCTTCTGAGGATTCTGTGTGACTATCTTGGTGCTATAAATTATAGAACATTATTAATCGGTCTTTTGAATCACTCAAAGAATTGTCTTACAGATCTTCATTTCCATGCTGATAAGAATGCATAATTGAATGATTCTTTACACAACACAGCAAATAGAATAAGTGTAATCATATTGAACACTTATATGGTTGTATTTTTTTACCTAAAAAGGTCCTTGAGCAAAACCTTTGATCTTTGATGCTGTTGTATGCTGATGGTTCATCGTATAGCTTCTCTTTAGGTGAATCCTATGCTGTTACTTTATTGCTTATGAGAGTTTTTGTGTTTGTTTTCTTTGTGAGCTGCTATAGGTGTGAGGATGATTCCCTTTCAAGTATTAACTGGGTTCTTAATCTTGCAAGAGCAGCAGTTTTGAGGCATGGGGTGCGTGGACTTGTAATTGATCCTTACAATGAGCTCTATCATCAGTGTCTTGTAAGCCAGTGAGTCTTTTCAATATCTTTAAATCCTTCTCTTTCCCTCGGCTTTTGGGCCAGATATCATAAGTAAATCACAGAGCAGAAATTTGCAGATTTAGTGTATGTATTTTTACTGTTCTCATTTTTGTAGAACTTCCAACTGGCAACTAGAATCAAATGCTAATTGGGACTTTTATAAGAATTGCACCAGATCGTATTATCTCTACCAAATTTCTCAGTTGTTAATTGGTGCTGTGCTGGTTTTCCACAATTATTTTCTTTATTCTTCCACAGAATGGTGTCTAAGCTAGCATTTTTACATTTACATTAGCATTATATTTCTGGTATTCTACAGTCCAATTGTTTCAGTGGAGAAATTTTTTCTGCTAGGAATCACGGATATGCCAAAAAGTCTAGCATGTCTGTGCGGACATGCATCCATGGAGTCTTCAGCAAAAAAAAAAAATTATTATTTTTCTAATTGAGACATGGTAACAACATTGCTGGACATGGTCAATTGGTCAAGTCCTAACCCAGCAAAAAAAAAAAAAAAAAAGGGGATCCGAGTTGGTGATCGCCTAAAGGGTCGTGGGTTGTAAAAGATTAAAATTTCTCTCTTATTGTGGATCAATAGCCTCTCTAAGTTCTTTCCCTCTTGATTTCATCAGCCAACAATTGGTCACACTCGCACTCGATCTCAACCCTGGTGATGTTCATTGGTGTGCTCTTGGCTCATCAACATTAATCTTGGCTCGTCAGCACTAATCTCCACCAGGTGTGGCAGTCCTTTCTCTTGTCAATCTCTATTTCTACTTCTCTTTTTTCCTTATTGTTCTCTAACTCTCTCAATCTCTTAGTTCTTGGTTTTTTATTTTCTGCCCTAGTTTTAGAGCCTTGTTTTAATTTTTGTTTATTAGGAGTTGTTTGGGTTCTAGTCTGGTTTTAGTTATTTACTTGTATTTTTTTTCTTCTGAATTTTAAATTGTGAATAGGGTTAAAGGAATGCACTAGATTACCTAACCTGACAGCTGATTCTAGTAGGTGGGAGTCAGTTGTTTGTAGGTTTTACTAGCTAAGGAGAGTCAAAAGGGATCTTTTTTAGAAAGTTTCCCTATGTTATCAAAAAAAAGTTTTTGTTAATGTTTTTTGGCTTATTTTTAGGGTTGCAAGTCTCAACCAAACATAGGAAAACAAATCAATTTTCTAGAAAATAAGTAATTTTTCCAGAAGGACATTTATCATCGAAACAAATGGAGCATTGGTTTATGGTGACCTATTATGCTAGTTAAGTTGTAAAATATGAATATTTAGAGTTGAGTGAGAATAATGAGTAAGAGAAGAGAAGAGAGACAAAGAGAAAATAAAGAAAAGGTTGAGGGCATTAACTGACCAAGCCCACGCCTTAACATATTTTTATATTAGGGTTCATAATGTGATTACAATAATACCCTTATTGAATGTTCAAATATTTTATAAAGCACCTTGAATGTTTAGACCCCTAATTTACAAATCACCAATTCAAGCTTAATATCAAATAATATATATGCGGAAATTGAACATAAGCTTATAACAAAATTGATAAACAATCTCAACCAAATAAAATCACATCCATAACAGAAATTAAATGGCAAAGATTAAAGGAAGAGATATGCAAACACAAGGACAACACAACGATGTATTATCAAAGAGGAAACTGAAGCCCTCGGCGTAAAACTTCTCCTCCGCCGCCCTCCAAGCGGTAAATAATCCACCAAAGAATGAAGTTGGGATATATGAACAGCAGAATACCCTCCAAGCCTAATCTACCTAGTGTACCTAAGCCCTCCAAGTTTCTTGCTCCAACGAGGTTACGCCGAACCTATTTCTTCTTTAGTTTACCGGATTCTACTATAACCCATAGCATCAACCAATATCAATTGGTCTCTTCCTAACTGCTTCCCAGGCACTAAATAGCCTTCTCACAGATATGGGTATGGTGAGAAAAAGTTTTGGCTAATGTACCTCTCAAGGATGTAACAATGGAGAAGGTGAGAGTTGAGGAATTTGAAGAGTCACTATGTAAATATTGTAGATGAGTCACTCTTGTTTTTCTCTAGGGTTTCTCTTTCAAAATTCTCTCTAGAAGCTCTCAATATTTCGTGGGTATAAGGGGTATTTATACTAGAGTGAGAAAGGAATGCGAAGAGTCAGTTTTTCCATAACAGAGTGAACTGGCGATTTGGCCTTGCAACTTGACTGAGTCGCGAGTCCAAGCCATGAGCTAACTGAATGGTTAGTCTGGACTTTTTCTTTTGTAGTGCTACAGCTGGCATGACGGTTCAGCTTTTCTGTATGCTTCACTTGTGTGCATCTTCTGGCGGCTTGCAAGCCGCGAGCCACCCGTGAGATCCATTCATGAGTCCTTGTTTCACTGCACAGTCTTAAGCGTTTCTTCACACTCTTTCACACATTACTTTTACATGATTCCCACCTAAACACAGGGTTACTAATTGCTAAATTACAAGCAAATTTGGTATGGAATAAAGCCAACAAGATGGTTGATTAAATTCAACCTTACACTTATTAATATGTTAGAATAAATGACAACTAGAACTAACTCTAACACTCTCTCTCAAGCTAGAGCATACACATTAAACATGCCGAGCTTGGAAGATAATCATTGAAAGGAGGCATGAGCTAAAAACTTTGTAAGAATGTCACGCAATTGATCAACTAACTGAACAAAGGGGGTGACAATCTGTCTCTTCATTAATAAATCCCGAATGAAGTGACAATGCACATCACTATGTTTGGTACGTTCACGGAACACTTAACAATAAAGATAGTAGCTTGATTGTCACAACACATTTGCATGGGAATAGGAATAACAACACCCAAGTCGTGAAGGAGAGATTGAACCCATAACATCTTAGAATTAGTATGAGCCATAGCTCTATACTCAGCTTTAGCACTAGAACAAGCAGCAACATTTTTCTTTTTACTATGCCAAGTAACAAGATTGCCACCAACAAAGGTACAATAACCAGAGGTGGACCAACAATCAGAATGACTACCAGCCCAATCATCATCGCTAAAACCTGTCACATATAAAGTAGGTGAGGGCTTGTACAAAGGTCCGTGTCCAGCAGCTCCTTTGAGATAACACAAGATACAACAAATAGCTTCATATTGAGGTTGGCAAGGAGCTTTCATACAATGACTAACCACACTAACTGCATAAGTAATGTTAGGACCAGTAATTATAAGGTAAATTAATTTCCCAACCAAGCAGCAATATCGACCAACATCACTAACCAATTCATGTTGCTCTTTATCAAGTTTAACAGTAGAGTCCATAGGAATCTTAGTAGGATGAGCACCTAAAAAACTAGTCTTACTCAAAAGATGAAGAACATACTTCCGTTGAGACAAAAATATACCTTGAGAGAAATGAGAAACTTCACTCCCGAGAAAATAGCGAAGAGTACCTAGGTCCTTAGTATGTCATTGCAGACCTAAATATATTTTCAAGTCAGAGGTACCATTAGAGTCACTTCCAAATATAATAATATCATCCACATAAACAATCAAAACAATAGTACTAGTGGAAGACTGACGAACAAAGGCAAAATCATTAGAATGAGAATGCTAAAAACCATACCCAAGTACAATAGCACTAAATCAATCAAGCCATGCACGAGGAGATTGCTTCAAACCATACAACGCCTTTCTTAATCTACAAACAAGGTGTTCACTGCCAGAAATAACATACCCAGGGGTTTGATCCATGTATACTTCCTCCTTAAGGTCTCCATGAAGGAAAGCATTCTTGATATCAAGTTGATACAAAGGCCAAGAACCACTAACTACAACAGATAGTAGGATCTGAACCAAATTCAAGCCACAGGAGAGAATGTTTTTATATAGTCAAGACCATATGTTTGTGTATAACCTTTGGCAACTAAACACTCCTTAAGGCGCTCAACAAAACCATGAGGGAGGTACTTGACAGTGTATACCCAAAGACAACCTACAGTTTGTTTCCCAGTAGGAAGGGCAGTAAGTTCCCAAGTCTGATTAAGTGCACTCATTTCCTCATTTGTAGCATGTTTCCTTCCAGATTAAGTGCACTCATTTCCTCATTTGTAGCATGTTTCCTTCCAGACGAAGTCGAGGCCTGCTTATAGATGAGGGACTTGAAATAGAGGACATAGTACAAGCAAGTGAATGCAGACAAGGTGACACAAAATTTGCAATTGGGTGTTGAGTACAAGAATGTTTAGCTTGTCTGATGTAGGACAAAATCTACCATTCAATTTTTGTAATTTATTTATTTAAGTATTTTTTTTGGTACTTTTCGTTATTTTAGGTTTAGGGCATTTATTTCCATGTTTTTAGGTGCTTTTAATGCTTTGTAGGTCAAATTTGGTCCCTGTTATGGTTAGGTATTAATTAGGACTTATTCTTGAATACATTTTCTTGCCTGTCAAGCTTTACGGAGTCCTTAAATAGACCCCAACGTTTGTAAACGTTTTTTCAGAGATTATTATTAATAAAATTCAAACTTTGTCTATTTCTTTCTTCGGTGGATTTCAGGAAATTATCATCTTGTGGATTTAAGGAACCCCTCATGAATCGAGGTTTACTACCATAAATTAATAATTTAGTTTTTTTTTTTCCATCAAGAGAGCACCGTGTGTGCTTTCTTTAGGCTTCTGCGACATCATTGTCATAAAGCAATAGGCAAATCATCAATTTCTAGAGGAGAGGTGGAGGAAGCAGGAATCTCTGACAAAGTAAATGTAGCACCAGGACTATATGACACAACATGCCTATCCTGAAATTGTTGATAAACATGCAAGGAGGGATTAGTTTGGAAAGCCAAAGGTCTTGGAGGATGAGAAGACAAAGGTACATGAAGTTTAGGAGATGGAAAGGAAACCTCCCCCCTCACGATTGGAGTTGCATACATTAGCCCGGTGATGAAAAGAATGGGGTCGACTCAAAAAAAAAAAAAAAAAAAAAAAAAAAAAAAATTCAGTACTCACAAAATAGTGATGAAATTCAGAAGTATAACAACGGTAACCTTTTTGAGTAAGTGAGTATCCAAGGAAAATACACTTACGAGATTGAGGAGACAGTTAATCTTGACTAGGATCAAGGACATGAACAAAAGCAACACAACCAAACACACAAGGAGTAAGTGTATATTTTGCTGGATTGAGACAGTATGTGAGTCAGATGCTCACCAAAATCAAACGCTTGGCTCAACATCACTCTTGTCATGTTTGGTTTGTAGCACATCCTAGACAGGTTGTGTAACACCCCAAACCAAAAAAAAAAAAAAAAAAAAAAAAAAGTTTGGCAATATATTTTGAGGTTATTTTTGTAAAATTTTCCCCTGAAGATATTTTGAGTGGACTAGTGGTCCACATTGTTCCACAACACCCCCCCCCCCCCCCTTCTTATCACCATATAGTAGACCCCTCCACCTCTCTCATCTTATTCTTCTTTTTCCATCTCTTGATTCTCTCTCTTCCTCCTTTAGTAATTGACACACTCCATAGCCATCTCCACCTTTCTCTCTTGGTGGTTTCTTCCTTGCAATCTCATATGAAGGCTCTAGATTTTCCCCTGTATACTTGGCGATCATAAAAAAAAGGGTAATTTTCATGTTCTTTTTGATAGTTTAGTTTAAATATGCATTTTTGTTATTAATGGTGGATCCAAGTGATTTTTAGTTAATAGTACTACTTTGAGTTTTGTTTAATTTAACATGGAAGGTGGTCTTGGATGGATGGCTGAAAATCTCAAGTTATGGGTTGTGAGTTTTAATTCATAGCATCTATGGGTTTGGTTTTTGTGTGATATTTTCATAAAATTAGTTTGATGCTTAGCCATTTATTTTGATGAAGGGTAAGGAGGTTTTGAAAACTAAATTTGAGGGTTGGGTTTTCTTGAACAACCATATGGTTTTTGTTGTTCTTGTGATTGTGAATTTTTAAATTAAAAAATTTGGTTGATTTAAAAAGTGGGTTTCTTTACATCTTTGAGTGGTTTTGTGACATGCAAAAATGAGTGTAGCTATGTAGATAGTAGATGAAAATGTAACTATAGAATTATTTAAATGATGTAGGCTTGTCAAGTGTTTGATGGATGACCTCAATGAGTTATGAGGTTGCATTTGCTTGACTTGTGGTTGTGGTAGGTAAATAAAAGGTTTTGGTTGTGTTATAGCCCTATGAGTTTCTTGTATGCTTGCTTGGTTCCTGTTTGGATAGGGGTAATTGTCTTAGGATGGTCAAATCAGGCTTTAGGGTTATAGGTTTGATTTTTGAGGGGATCTTTTTCTATTTATGGAGTCAAATATGATAGTGTAATTTGCAGTAGGCCTTGTATTAATAGACTTGATACTTGTGTTTCTAGGTTCCAAGGTACTTGGTGATGGACTTAGTAACTTGATTGGTTGAATGCGGTGCCCAGTTGAGGTAAACTTGGATTGGACTGCTGAGATAAGTGGCTTCTTAGTAAGATGTTTTTTAGAAACATACTCGCATAATGTGAAACTTTGTTTTTGTGTTAAACACATTTTGGAAAATTATTTGTGAAACTATGTTTTCTTAAAAAGTGTTGTGTTGTGACCCTACTATATATGATTGTATAGGAAAAGCGCATCATGTTTAATATTGCATGTGGGAAATGAATGAACATTTGGCATGGAAAAGAAAAACATCTTTGAATTCTTTGATAATGGGTTTCATGGATTTATGGTATTATTTGAAATACTAAAGACGCTTTATCTTAACTTGTATTATTTGGGAAATTGATGCAAAACATTCTTGACAAGAAATGGTTTTGAGGACTTTGAGAATATTGTGGATATTTAGTTATTGAAATATTTTATGAAACTACTTGGAAGTAAACTATGTATGTTGAATACATTTAACTTGTAAGCTTTTGATGTGGGTTTGTCCTTGTGCTATGATATTGGTGATTACCCCATCTTTGTGGTGACGTTTGTGTGACGTGTGATTACCTTCTCTTTGTGACGTGTGATTTTCATCATACTATGCTCTCCAAAGAGCAACACTTCTCAAAACTTTGTATGTTGAATACATTTAACTTGTGAGCTTTTGATGTGGGTTTGCTCTTGTGTTATGATACTGGTGATTACCTCATCTTTGTGGCGACATTTGTGTAACGTGTGATTACCCCACCTTTGTGACGTGTGATTTTCATCATATTGTGCTCTCCAAAGAGCAACACTTCTCAAAATCTCAAAAAAGGATGCTAAGTTGGAATCCCATTCTAACTAAGGATTCTTGTGGTTTCGGAGGAGCTACATGAGAACCAGGAACGAAAAGCGCCTCCCGGCTCTTTGGTCTTAAGAATGTTGGTTTTAAGAATGAGTGATTGCCCTTCTCCGACTTGTCTTTGTGATGACAAGCCTGGTTGGAGGCTCCCAATTTGCATGACGCGGGTAAATCCTTAAGTGTGTGGGTGAGGCCGTTGCCCATAGGGCCAAAAGATCACATTTAAAAGGGGTACTGCATGACGTGTCATTCCTTGCCCCCTAGGGGGGGAAGGGATAAATCCTTGAGTGTGTGGATGAGGCTAGGTAGGGTCAATAGACCACATGCAAAAGAGGTACTATATGACGCATTATCCCTTGCCCCCATGGGGTGGAGAGATAAATCCTTGAAGGTGTGGGTGAGGTTGTTGCCCATGGGCCGATAGACCACATGCCAAAAGAGGTACGTATCATGCAATTGTGTTTGGCTTTTGACCTGTCTATGGCGGTATGTCTTGGTGATATTTCCGTTTTTGTGGCACCTTGTCATGTGGCTTTGGATGAGGTTTTCTTTTTTTGAAATTGTATTGGAAACTTTTATGACTCATTGTGAATAATATGTAGTTTCATAGTTATTTTGGGAAGCTTGATGCTACATTATGTTTATCATTCTTGTCGTATTTGTTAAGGAAATTTATTTTACAGAATTTAAATGGAAATTCCCAAATTATAGCATGTTTTGTAAAGTGCTCATTATCATTGAACTTGCATTTCCCCCACCCCTATTAATTATGTTACTTACTGGGCTTTAGCTCATCCCACTCTCCAATAGTTTTACAGATAAATTAGCTATACATTGGGTATGAAGCTTAGTTTATTGGTGGTGATTGGAAAACTATACTAAGTGGGAGATTTGTACTATAAATTGTTGGTGACTTAACTTTCTAAATTTATTGAGGCTATAGCTAATTCTACTAGAGGTTGGGCTCTTGAGGTTTGTTAGCCTTGAGCATGGTAGGCCTAGATTTTCTGTTGAGGTTATGTATTTTAGAGAGGATCATGACTTTGTGTTTATTTATTTGGAGCTTTGGATTTTTATATATATTTGGAGACACGTGATTTGTAGTTTGTATTGTTTGTAAATGTGTTATAGAGTTCTAACTTATATTGTGAAGAGATCAACATGTTTATTTACTTTATCAAAAGAAAAAAGAAAAAAGAAAAATCCTCTTAAAGGCTCGGCTTTTCATGCCTTGGACCCTTTTTGGGTTTGGAGCGTGACAGGTTGACTACCATGACCTGTAGTTTGTTCCAGAGTATCTCTTTCTTTCTAAATTCTTCCCTTGTTTTACAGTTGCAGTAACGGGTTGGTGGTCCTCCTAATATGTATGATATAGGTGGAAGTGCGCACTTCATAAACAAATGTGACAATGGGATTGTTTATTCATCGTAATCAGAATCCTGCGGCTGGGCCAATAGATCAAGTACAAGTGAGTATTATTTTTGTCATCATCATTGTTTTTGTTATTACACATGGGAATCTATTTGTAAACTTACCAAGTTGTAATTGCAGGTTTGTGTTAGGAAGATTCGAAATAACGTTGCCGGAACCATAGGAGATGCCTTCTTGTCTTATAATAGGTATACCTTTAAGGTTTACTGTTGCACTCTTGTGGATTTAAAGAATTCACTTTTATTGAGGAAGAAGAGGGCAAGAGTGAAACAAACTAGGTGCAAATTATGCATAATCATAGTTGCCACTAGAGGACATTCTTCAGTTCACGCATCTAATGTTTTCTTGTTATATTGTGCTCTACAATTCACTCCCTTCTCTCATTGTCATATGTATGTCATCAAATTTGGGCACGATATGAAATAGTGTTAAAAGATGGTAACATTCATGTACTTGTGTAGGGTAACTGGTGAATTCATGGATATTGATGAACCATCTGGCAAGAGATAGGCAATGATATGATTGTTGAGGAAGAAAACATTTGCCTGGTCGTATCCACCAATTTATAGGCCCTCACAGAGTTTTTCTTGGTGCAAACTGTTGGTGGTGAGAGATGATGATGGGCAGTAATTTTGCATCGAAGCTGATAAGATTATGGTTGGCATACAATTCTGGAGGGTAGGCTAAAATTTTCTACTATTAGAAACTTATTTTAGGAGATGAATGATTTATTTTGTTTGAACTTGTATAATATCAGACGATATTCAACAACTCAGGAGGGTGTTTGGTACATCTACTCAAAACACATTTTTAATTTTTAAACAATATTACATGCATTTCTATACAATATTTCACTCACACGTATTTCCACACATGTTTTCAAACAACAAAACACATGTTTTTAAACACATGTACCAAACACCCCCAAATGATTTCCACTAATACGTACACGCGTCTGCACAGCACAATCCCTTGGTAGAAGTTGGAATGCATTTTTTTGAAATCTAGGACAAAATTAATGGGACCGTAAACGTGTTGAGATCGAGCTCAACACCAAACTAGATTATGTGTTCAAATAATTTGATTTCATATAAATTTATATAATCTAATTTCAAATACGTATAAATATATTTATATACATGTAAACATACTTTTAATATTATATATGCTCAAATTGAGTCTCATATTCATGAGTTTATTTATGGACACATTATCATGTTTGGGTTTGGTTGGTTTGTTAAATAAGTCATCATAAATAAGGTAAGTTGTTTCTTAGCTTGGGTTAGAACTTAGAAGGTTCATAAATAGCTTGGTTCACATCTCTGACCTAATATTTTGGGGTTAAACCCTGTGAGTTATTTCTTGTTCCAACTCCAAGCGAAATATCTTCAAGCATACGTATGCTTTAAGATTTTTTTAATTTTTTTATTCAGCAAAAAAAAAAAAAAAAATCTTCAAGCATACGTATGTTTTTCCACCACCGGTTATTGAGTGGAACAAAGCAGGGAATATAAATTGATCAATGAGCTGTAGGCTATATATAGGAAGTCGGTAACATTTTAAAACATCATCATCATCTTGTTAACTATTAATTATATACAGATTTTTTTTTTTTTTGAAGATAATTATATACAGATTTGAGAGGTAGCTTTAAGAGGGTCTAATATCAAATTTGGTTAGCCAAATTACTAGGTGGATTAACACATAACGGAAAAGGCTGTAATATATTGAATCTAATTAAAAATTAGGTTATTGTAATGTGGGGGTGGGCCAACAAATCAGCTCCGTCAATTCTGACCCGGTTCCCATAAACAGTAACTGAAGAAGAAGTCTTAAGATTTTGTTGGATTGAATGGCCGTCTCTATCCACAATTTCCTTTCTTTCCCATTTCCTGCCTTTAAAGAATAGGGGACTTAGGGTTAGGGTTAGGGGGACCTCCATTAATTTTATGTCCGATTACGTTAGACCTTAGAAGAAGGGGAAAAAAAAAAAAATGCCACGTGCGAGATACATAATTGAGAAGCATTAAATACATTATCTTTATATTAAAATATGGTTACGTGACTTGTAAAGTCGGAAAATATGACACGGAAAAAGACACATATGGGCGTGTTGACTGTAAAGAAGGTATTAGATAAGCCCGTCTCACCGAGAATCTTGTCGTGTTGCAATCAAAAGTAGGTTCCCCAGATAAGACCGGCTCTTAAAGACAAGCAATATAATAAATAATATAGCCTGCAGCCTTGCTTTCTTCTTGCTCCCATTGATTTACATTGTTAATTTGCCTTTCGACAAGTTTTCTACTCTTCCCCAACGCGGTGTTAGCCGCCCGCGCTTATTCGTAAACATTTATCTTCCTAAGAAACAATAACTCCACCCAACCCAAACAGCCCTTATAAATATATATAGAAAACCCTCCATCAACTCATACCTATATTCTCTCATTCTTCTCCTTTTATCATTCCTCCTACTTTGTTTTATTATCAATATCTACACATACCTTTCTTTGGTTTCTTAAGAGAGCTTTGTTCAAATATGAGTTCAAGTGAGCCTGCAGGTATTACTAGATACCATGTTTTATTAGTTATTGCTCATGTATTTCATTTTTCACCACAGGTTATGTTGATGTTTGTAAACAATCTTTGAATTTTCTGCCACATTCTGACACTCAGGAAAATTGTTCAGGTGTTCGTTAGTGGGAAAAAATTATTTCAATACTCATCTGCAAGAGGAAAAGTAATTTGAATATTTTTTTATAAAAAAATAATTTGATTTTTATAACCTACAATTGCAATATTAAGATTAAGAAAAGCCAACTGTGCTACCCATGCCCTTATTGCCTGGACTCCTTTTTGGAATGATTTTATTTTTGGGGCCTTCCCCATCTTCAGTTTTCCAGTCCACCTTAAAATTTTAATGTTATTTATGATTTCAAAACATTTTGGTCATAATCACGTACTCCTTATGGAAAATATTGTAATCTTGCACTTGCAGGCAAGATGCATCCGATCACTTGCTATATTTACTCAAATAATTCATGTGTTTTTTTTTTTTTTTTTTTTTTTTTGTTGAATTAAGTATTGATTACATGGAGTGGTTTAAAAAAATTTCAGTTGCATATCCTCCACCTTCAACCGCGCCAACTTATTATGTAGCTCCACCACCGGCTGGTTATCCTACAAAAGATGGCTCCGGATACTCTCAAAATCCTCCTCCTCCTGTGGAAACCAAGTCTAGGGGTGATGGGTTTTGGAAGGGATGGTAAGCCTTCTCTCTCCCTGATTTATTTATCTATTCATTACCTTTTGATTTACATATTATGTATATGTTTATTTTATGCATAGATGACATACATAATAATGATCTGTCTATTTGTTTGCTATATGCAGTTGTGCTGCCTTGTGTTGTTGCTGTGTGCTGGATGCATGCTTCTGAGGGTTGACAGCATTCTAGAGGCCTGAGGCCATTGTTCTTTTATTTGATTTCACTCTTTTTTTTTTTTTTTTTTGGTCAATAAAATATTTATACAGAGTTTGTTATTATCTTATTGTTTTAGTTTTAATTAGTGCCTTAGTGGTTGATTTGCTGTCCTTGTATCGTTGTTCTAATTAACATTATTATACAATTGATTTATTTTTTTAATATATACTCTCTCTCTCTCTCTCTCTCTCTACTACTACTACTACTACTACTACTACTGGTCCCGTCCCGTCCGTTTAAACAGCACGCTTTCTATAACTTTGAATTGGCACCTCTCCATATATAAAGTGTTTGAAGGTCTAGGAGGGAAAGAGTTCGAATTGCAGGATTTGCAGCATATTGTAATTATTTCTCAAAAAAAAAAAAAAAAGAATTGTAATTCTGAGGCTAAAATGTAGCAAAATGTCTCCGTTCTGAAATTATCTAGAAAAATGTCCTTGTTTTGAAACTTGATTTGATGAGAATCGAGTTATATGAAAAAATTCACATTGAACTTGAGTTCCATAATTTTATTTTTTTTATTTTTGATTGCCTATAACTTGATTTTCTAAAAATTGAGTTTCAATATAAAACCTGATTTTTAGAAAATCGAGTTTTAAAACAGGGATATTTTATATTTTGTTAGATAGTTTCAAAATAGGGGCAATTTGCTACATCTTTTAGACGAAAAGGGCAAAAGCGCATTTTTGCTATAAATTTGATATACACAAGCCTAGTCTTTGTGAAAAGCAATAAGTCTAACGAGTCTAATGAGTCATGAGACTTGACACGAGAGGGTTATTTTTTTAAAGACAATTTTAACATGTGGCGTTCGCTTCGGATGATATAGCTCTTTATTATTAGATTAAGATACCAATCGATTTTTTAGTGTAGGTAGAGATCAAATTCTATATATTTTATTTGACAATAAAAAACTTTACCAGTTGAGTTATTTGACCCCCACACAATAGGGCCAATTTGCTTATAAGTTGTGTTTTTTAGTGTTTAGTGTGCCAAATGCTAAAATTTTAGCATTTGGTACACCTTCTGCCAATGCTCTTAATGAACTATTTTAGAAAAATTTTAAATACCACTTTCACTCAGAAGTTTGTTCAAAGTTTCAGTTTTTTTTTTTTTTTTTTTTTTTTTTTTTTTTAATAATTTTTTTATAGAATTATGTAGACAAGAATGCCTAACTTGAATTCTGACCATTATTAACTGTTGGTAAACTATTTTTAATAGTATTTTTCTAGTCACGACTCTTTAATGGTGTCTCTTCATTATTTATATATGTATATTTGGAATTCACAAGAATTGCTATTTATAGGTTTTATTGTACCCTAGAGAATGGATACTTTAAAGTAATCCTTTTGCAAACTTCTTATAGTGGGAGAAAAAGGGAAACTTTTGTTGCTTACAAGTATGTAGCAATTGCGGCATATAGGATTATATGGCAACAAAAAGAAAGTAACAAGTGTCTAAGAGTTCACCTGATTATGTGCGTTGCACATGACCCTTGGACGCATGTTGATTTATTTTTGCTGCCTCATAACTCATTATGCAACAAAACCTCTCTCGGGAGCAAATATTGATGTGAACCCTGTCAAGAATAATGAGACCCAACAACGAAAGGGAACCCAAGATCGTTCTATGGACAGATTCAAATGGGAGACCTCGACCCGTTGTTAATGACAAACAAGAACCTCGGTATAAGGAAGATGCCACAAACGGTGATGGAAACTCCGTTTGATAAGTCGAGATGAACGCCACGGGAATTCCCGATAAGTTTGAGTAGTTCTTCAAAGAACCAAAGAGAATAAACCTCACAAGTTTTATCAATAATATCTGAAAAACATTTACAGACTTAGATGACTATTTAAAGGCTCTTTAAAACTTGACAGATAAGAAAATATATTCTAAAATAACTCCTAATTGATACCTAACCATATTAGGAATAAAGTTTGACCTAAAAAGCATTAAATGCACCTAAAAACAAGGAAATAAATCACCTAAACCTAGAATAATGTTTTTTACATAGACCTAAAATATTTCATGCCAATTCTTAGCCTTGACCGGATCCTTCTAGAACTTGAATCAAGGTGAAGATTTTTTGTTGCCCATGTGGATCATGCTCAATGGGCCTCCACGAATTTGCTTGAGCCCATAACTCTTGGATGAGTCCGTTAAGTACATCCTTGAACTTCTTTGCTTGTGCTCTCGTAACTGGCCCAATTGGTACTTGAACGAGATCCTTCGAAGCGGTGCCTTGATCTCCATCATTCCCCTTCTCTTGAAAAAGATTTGCCCTCAAATCATCACCTACATCAAAAGGACTCAAATCAGTAACATTAAAAGTGGCACTTACATCGTACTTACCAGGTAAATCTAGCTTGTAAGCATTGTCATTGATACGCTCGAGGACTTGGAAGGGACCATCTCCTCTTGGGAGCAATTTGGAACATCTTTTCGCCAGAAATCTTTCTTTTCTCATATGTAGCCAGACCTAATCTACGGGTTCAAAAACCAGTTTGCGACATCCCTTGTTGGCTTGTGTGGCATATTGCTCCATTCTTCGCTCAATGTTGAGTCTTGCTTTCTCATGAATCTGCTTCACAAAGTCAGCTTTCTTTTTGCCATCTAAATTAACGTGCTCTATCAAAGGTAAAGGAAATAAATCCAATGGAGTTAAAGGATTAAACCCATACACAATTTCAAATGGCGAAAATTTGGTAGCAGAATGAACAGCTCTATTATATGCAAACTCAACATGTGGTAAACATTCTTCCCATGTTTTGATGTTCTTTCTAATGATTGCCCTCAATAGAGTAGACAAAGTCCTATTTGCTATTTCAGTTTGACCTTCAGTTTGTGGATGACAAGTAGTGGAAAACAATAGCTTAGTACCTAGCTTACACCACAAAGTCTTCCAAAATAGCTCAAGAACTTAGCATCTCTATCCGAAACAATTGTCCTAGGCATGCCATGTAATCTCACAATCTCTCTAAAGAACAAATCAGCAACATGTGAAGCGTCATCTATTTTGTGACATGGAATAAAATGTGCCATTTTAGAAAATCTATCCACAACTACAAAAATTGAATCTCTTCCACGTTTAGTCCTAGGCAATCCTAACACAAAATCCATTGAAATATCAATCCAAGGCTCACTAGGAATTGGTAAAGGAGTATACAAACCGTTGGGCTGCACTTTGGATTTAGCTTGCCTACATGTGACACATCTACCACAAATCCGTTCGACATCTCGTTTCATGTGAGGCCAATAGAAGTGTTCCTGCAAAATAGCTAAAGTCTTTGCAACTCCAAAATGTCCCATTAATCCCCCACCATGTGATTCTTGCACTAATAACTCCCTTATAGAACAATTAGGCATGCATAGCTTATTTTCTCGAAATAGGAATCCATCAAGCTTAAAGAACTTACCAAAGGTGATTTTCTCACAAGCTCGATATTCCTCACAAAATTTGTGGTCTTCAGTGTATAATTCTTTAATGTGTTCAAAATTAAGCAATTTTGTATCAAGTGTGGAGAGTAAGGCATACCTGCGAGAAAGTGCATCGGCGACTACATTCTCCTTACCTTGCTTGTACCGAATGACGTATGGAAACGTCTCTATGAACTCCACCTATCACGCATGCCTTTTGTTTAGCTTGCGTTGGCCCTTCGGGTGTTTCAAGGACTTATGATCGGTGTGAATCACAAACTCCTTAGGCCATAGGTAGTGCTGCCACGTCTCTAAAGCCCGAACCAATTCATACAACTCCTTGTCATAAGTTGGGTAGTTTAAGGCTACCCCGTTGAGTTTCTCGCTGAAGTAAGCAATTGGTTGTCCTTCTTGCATAAAAACAACTCCTATACCAATACCTGAAGCATCACATTTAATTTCAAACGTTTTAGAAAAGTTGGGTAAAGACAACAAAGGTGCGTTAGTTAGCTTCTCTTTGATTAATTGAAATGCCTTCTCTTGTTCTTCTCCCCACCGAAATCCAACGTTCTTCTTGATCACTTCGGTAAGCGGTGCGGCTAAGCTACTGAAGTCCTTCACGAACCACCGGTAGAAACTACCAAGTCCATGAAAACTACAAACATTACCTATACTTGTGGGGCTTGGCCAATATTGGATTACACGTACCTTCTCTTCATCAACCTGTATACCTTGTGCACTAACAACAAATCCCAAAAATACAAGCTTATTGGTGAAAAAAGTGCACTTCTTTAAATTAGCAAACAACCTTTTTTTCCTTAGCACATCTAAAACGGATTTCAAATGTACTACATGATCGTTTATGTTTTTGCTATAAATAAGTATATCATCAAAATAGACAACAACAAATCTGCTTATAAATGCACGCAAAACATGGTTCATAAGTATCATAAAGGTGCTCGGAGCATTAGTCAAACCAAAAGGCATGACTAACCATTCATATAAACCATATTTTGTTTTAAAGGCGGTTTTCCATTCATCTCCTTCTTTTATCCTAATTTGATGATAACCACTTTTTAAATCAATCTTAGAAAATATGCAAGAACCATGCAGCTCATCTAACATATCATCTAAGTATGGGATAGGATGATGATACTTTACCGTTATGTTGTTGAAGGCTCGGCAATCAACGCACATTCTCCACATCCCATCCTTCTTAGGTACTAGTAAGACCGGAACTGCATATGGGCTTATGCTCTCCCTCACGTGCCCTTTCTCTAACAATTCACTTACTTGCCGTTGAAGCTCCTTTGTCTCCTCGGGATTGCTCCTATAAGTTGGTCGGTTTGGAATGGTTGCACCGGGAACAAAATCAATTTGATGTTCAATCCCTCGGATTGGAGGTAACCGATGTGGTGTTTCCTCAGGGAAGACATCCTCGTACTCCTGCAAAAGAGAAACAATAGAACTAGGCAAAGTAAGGTCAAGTTCGTTAGTGTTTAAAAGTGCCTCTTTGTACAAAAGTACAATCATCGGCTTATTTGAAAACATTGCTTGCTTGATTTCACTCACTTTTGCATAGAAATTCTTTTGTTTTCTCTCTGATTTTCTCTCAAGGGCCGAATTTTGATTTTCTTTTTCTCCCTCATTTTTCTCGGCCTCTCTTTGATTTTCACTCCTTTTCTTTTGCTCACTCTCTTTCTTTTGATTACTCTCCTTTTGTAATCTTATTTGATCCTCGTATACTTGCTGTGGTGTCAATGGTACAAGAGTGATTGATCGTTGATTAAGTAGAAAAGAATACTTGTTCATAAAGCCATCATGCTTCACTTGCCTATTGAATTGCCATGGACGCCCTAGCAATAAGTGTCCCGCTTGCATCGGTACTATATCACACAACACTTCATCTTTGTATTTACCAATTCGAAATGCAACTAACACTTGCTTGTTCACCCCGATCTCACCACTATCATTTAGCCATTGCAACTTGTACGGTCTAGGGTGCTTTACCATGGGCAATCCCAATTTCTCCACCATAATTGTGCTTGCAATATTAGTACAACTACCACTATCAATAATCGCATTACATACCTTGTCTTTAACATAGCACCTAGTGTGAAAGATGTTCTCCCGCTGTATTTCATCAACTCCTTTTGCTTGCAAGCTGAATGCTCTCCTCGCCACCAATGTCAATGCACCAGGGGCTAAATACTCCTCCTCGGAAACATCCTCTAATGGCGGCATGTCATCGGTGTCGGAATTTTCATCATCGGTCACAATTTCATCATTGGCTTGCAACACCATGACTTGCTTGTTTGGACATTGACTTGCTATATGGCCCTTGCCTTGACATCTAAAACATTTAATATCACGATTCCTAGAGGTAGAGGCTTCAGTTTTAATTTGAGGAATGTGGCTGGTGGTCAAGGCTTCAGTTTTAAAACATTGACTTGCTTGTTTGTGACTTGTCCAGTGGCTTAGCATGACTCGATTTCCAAGAGGTAGAACTAGAGTTATGGCCTGCACGTGTCCCATTCCCTCTCTTGAGTTGTTGTTCCACTTTGATAGCCATATGCACCATATCTTCCAATTCCACATAATGCTGCATCTCTACCTTATCATGGATCTCTTGGTTTAAGCCAAGCAAAAATCTAGCCATTGTAGCCTCTCGATTCTCCTCTACATTAGCGCGGATTATAGCAATCTCCATCTCCTTGTAGTAGTCCTCTACGCTTCGACTCCCTTGTCTAAGACCTTGTAGCTTTTTGTACAACTCTCGGTAGTAGTAACTTGGAACGAATCGCTTTCTCATCACTACTTTCATCTCCTCCCATGTGTGTATTGGGTGTTCTCTATTCCGCCTCCTGTTTATCACAAGCTGATCCCACCAAGTAATAGCATATTTAGAAAATTCAATCACGGCTAATTTTACCTTCTTTGTCTTGGAGTAATTGTGGCAATCAAACATGAACTCCATCTTCTTCTCCCACTCAAGATATGCCTCAGGATCAGACCTACCTTGAAAGGACGGAATCTTCATCTTAATACCACCCAAGTTGTTATCTTCGCGATTCTTAGCTTCTCTAAATCTTCCTCCAGGTCTCCTATTGCTAACAATGGAATCCCAATCTCCTTCTTCATCAAAACCAGACCCATGACGCTCTTCATCCTCCTCCCTCGATGGAACTCTTTCCCTTCTACGCAAATTACGACCGTTTTGTGGTTGCTCCTCAGGTCTATTCTCCATCTGATCTATCCGTTTGTGAACCTGTGCCATCTTCATCTTCATCAGATTAGAATTAGAAGGAATATGACAGTTTCGGAATTTTGGAAGCACAGAATAGTGAATTTTTTTTTTTTTTTTTGGTTCGGACTCCTTTCTATCTTCTTCTTTGAGTCTTTTTTTTTTTTTTTTTTTTTTTTATATTTTATATTATGATCAGCAACTAGCTTTTGAGAATAATGAAATAAGATTTCAAAATAACTAAGAGATGTGAGACCAGATCAATAGTTTAGACATCAACAAGACAAACAAAGATTGAACAGATAGGGTAAAAGAAATTCGGCTAAGAAGAGATAAATATATTAAAGGATAGGCAAACCTGAACTAGAAACCTGCTCTGATACCAAATGATGTGAACCCCATCAGGAATAATGAGACCCAACAACGAAAGGGAACCCAAGATCATTCTATGGACAGATTCAAATGGGAGACCTCAACCTGTTGTTTATGACAAACAAGAACCTCGGTATAAGGAAGATGCCACAAACAGTGGTGGAAACTCCATTTGATAAGTCGAGATGAATGCCACGGGAATTCCCGATAAGTTCAAGTAGTTCTTCAAAGAACCAAAGAGAATAAACCTTACAAGTTTTATCAATAATATCTGAAAAACGTTTACAGACTTAGATGACTATTTAAGGGCTCCTTAAAACTTGACAGATAAGAAAATATATTCTAAAATAACTCCTAATTGATACCTAACCATATTAGGAATAAAGTTTGACTTAAAAAGCATTAAATGCACCTAAAAACAAGGAAATAAATCACCTAAACCTAGAATAACGTTTTTTACATAGACCTAAAATATTTCACGCCAATTCTTAGTCTTGACCGGATCCTTCTAGAACTTGAATCAAGGTGACGATTTTTTGTTTCCCACGTGGATCATGCTCATTCGCTTGAGCCCATAACTCTTAGATGAGTCCGTTAAGTACATCTTTAAACTTCTTTGCTTGTGCTCTTGTAACCGGCCCAATTGGTACTTGAACGAGATCCTTCGAAGCGGTGCCTTGATCTCCATCAAATATCCTCTTAAAAAAAAACTTTTAATTCTTCTTCTTTTTTTATAAATAAATTCAAAGGTGGGGGAAAAGAGAATTTGATGTGCAGTTTTCAAAATTATAAAATAAGATTTTGTGTATTCGGACAGGTTCAATTGAACCAACTCTGCATGTTGGCAAGACAAGATGAAATTTCTAATTTTATGATAATTTGCAATCACTTCCTAAATTGAATCTTGAAGAAACTGGTGCAATCTAGGCAAAAACTTGAAGTAGATGAACTTGTTTATAGTGGCCATATTCTGAACATTCCAATTGATCAGTTGTATGACTTTTTTAATTGTAAAATGGTTATAGGTATATAACGTTTAGAATTGCATTCTAAAGATAACATTTAAATAAAAGCAACAAATAACATAAACAAAAACATAAACGTCACGAGGAGAATATTATTGTACTCATAATATATAGCTTTTTTTTTTTTTTTTTTTTTTTTTTTTTTTTTTTTTGCAAATAAAAGCATTAGAAAATTTTTATATATAAAAAATTCTATTAATTTTGAGTTTGTTAGGCTTTTTACAAATTTATTTAATACATAAATTTCTTAATGTCATATGTATCATGTGTTTTTCGAATTTACATGTTAATGTTGATAACTTACTTATTTTAGTAGTCAATAATCAATCCAATTTTAAAATTGGATTCGGATAGGATATACTATGCACAAAGTATGGTCTATTTTGTGAATGTTGGCTTCTTTTCTTCTTCTTTTTTTTTTTCTTTTCTTTTTTTTTTTGCATAATATGTTCGGCACATTCCTTAAGAAGTTTGACCACTC
Source organism: Quercus robur (assembly GCF_932294415.1). NCBI lineage: Eukaryota > Viridiplantae > Streptophyta > Magnoliopsida > Fagales > Fagaceae > Quercus > Quercus robur. The sequence continues at coordinate 29,674,230 of NC_065537.1, read as the reverse complement.
TTAAATCAACTCTCAATTATTGAGTGAAAATGTTTTGTAGATGAATATGTTAAATTTTTAGTAATTAAATAGAAGAGTATGTGCCAAACTAACAAGTATTTTAACATGCAAAAAAATGAATCCAATAAATAGACAATACATTGAGTGGATTATAATGTCCAAGGTTTATATAATCTGGAAGAATAAAACAATTTCATTAATTGAAATTGTCATACAAATTGGATTTTAGAACATAAATCCCAATAGATCAACCAATAGAATCCACTACATCCCCTATGCATAAGTATACAAATAAATGAAATTTGTGGTTTGTGTTAGAGCGAAGAGAAGCAACATTATAGAAACAAGAAATAAAATCAATGCCCAAGGACTACTGAAATAATTGCACTTTGGTTTTGTAATCCCTACTTCTAATGTCAACTATAGTGCCTATTCACAATATTGAAGATTTTAGATTAATTCATTAGATGGGTTGACGAAGTAACCAAGCTTGAATATCAAGGAGATTGCTTAATAATCACCAAATCCAATTTTCCACAATTCCTTTGAGACGACCGGTTCAACATCATGGCAATATTGCTTATATGTAATTAGATTTCGAAAGTTACACTGTTCAATCCTCAATTGTCAAAGTTGGGATTTTTCCATTACCTAATTTCTAAACTGTAAATCAACTATTTTTCATTTCAATGTTTTCGTAAATTTGAATTTGGCCCTATGAAGTAATGTGACACAATTCATTGACTCCCAGTTCTTTGAATTATGTACTATTTCATGAAAAGAAGGGCACATGTTTGTATGGACCATACCAAGTAAATGCTCAATATCATGGATTGAATTCCTAGATTATAAACATAAACATAAACAAGAAATATTTTTGTACTCATAAACATATTTTTCTTTTTATAAATACAACCATTAGGAAATATAAAAATTAATTCTATCAGTATGTGACTTTATTATGCTTTTTACAAATCAATTTATTGATTATATAATAATTTTAATATAGTTTTAATAAATATCTATTATTTAATTTAGAAATGGACTTACAATCATATATGCATTAAATATAACTAGCTTGTAACCTCATGCATATGCATAGATACACTTAAAGATATACATTAAGATGTATAATATAATTCCTATATATATAATTTAAATACTATTGGTAGTCATTTTTATATTTTATTAACTCTTTAAAAATTTTTATAAGGATATTATTAAGTATAAAACGTAAATTATCCATTTTTTTTTATGATTCATTTATTCTAAACTCTTTGGTTTTTGTATTTAATAACTCACTTGGATAAATATTTATGATGTGGTCCTACATTTGATTCTAAATTTAAGAAATAAAACTCTTTAAGAATAAATAATTTAGGATACATGGTGCAAAATTGGAACCCTAATTTGGAATTCTAATTTGAGTTTCTCTTAGATTCATCTATTATTTTATATATATAGATATATAAGTTATGGTTAATCTTGTAGTTATCCTTTTAGCCAATTAATCTTGGCTAAATTAATGCCACTGTACAAATAAAATGGGTACTCTAAAGTTATATTGTTGTAAAAATTATATTCTAATAATTTTTTTTTTTTATAAAATCATAATTTTAAGAATGTTAAAATTATGATAAGTATGACAAACTTAATCATAATTTTATAATGTTATAATTAATTTCCTTAGGTGTTATCATTTGGAGCCCTTATGACGAGCTTGTTAGCCAAATTAAAGATGCTTGGAATGCTATGATGGTAGGTCTATCATTTACGTGAGGTTGTTTAGGTTTTCTAGCGAATGAAGAAATAATTACTGCTTATTTCGGTTTTCTCAATCATTAAATATAATGTTGGATTTTTTTTTTGGGAGAAAACCGATCCATGGGTCAATATTATTGTAGAAGAAGACAAAATTACAAGGAATCACGAGTGACAAGAGGAGCTATATCATCGGGAGTGGACTCAATCCATTCTTGAAGCTCACTGCCAGAAACAACATTTTTGGCTAAGAAGTGGGCAACTAAATTGCCTATTAGTTTAATAAAAGAAAAATTACAAAAACCAAGATCAGTAGCTAACTCCAAAATATCACCAATGAAATGTCCATACTTTGGGTTTCTAGTATCTCCAGCTAGGATAGAGTTGATAATTACCTCAGCATCACCCTCTACAGAACACTCTGAAACGCATAATTCTTTTACAAAAACTAGTGCCCTCCTACGAGCTAATGCCTCAACCACAGTTGGGGAGATAGGTAGAGATACCCTTTCACATATGAAACCAAAACATAACTTGCAGAGTCATGCACTACCACTCCTAAACTAGCAGCTCCTAGGTTGTTGAAAGTGGCACCATCAAAATTAATTTTAAGATGGGGGTAGATGGGAGGGTTCTAACGAATGGCTTGAGTTGATTCCTGGGTGGGGTGAACAAAGGACCCTTGAACATGCTGATAAACTTGAAGAAAAACCATTGCTCTTTGACAAATATTATGAATCTCTACCACAACCTCCCCTACTCTCACCAAATTTTTTCGATTCCAGATAAACTAGAAAAGTGTGGCGACAAGGTTAAGATCAAACCTTTCCCTCATACTCAAAAACATTTCCCACAAATCAGCAAAAGAGTTGATGTGATACTTGAAAAACTTCTTGACGACCTCGTTAGGTTCCCATATGGTAATGTTGGCAAAATATAATGTTGGCTAATATCATAAGAATTTGAAGGTATAATTATGGAGCCCGTTGAATGAGATAACACATACTTCTTTTTTCATGTGATTAAATTAATAAATAAATACATACATATGATGGATCTGATGGACGACAATGTGAAAATAATTCGATAATTATATAATTCCGTATCAAAAACTAGAATAATATATATATATATATATATATATATATGGGTATATGATGTTATATTTATAGTCAAATATTTAGAAATGAATTTCTATTTCAAAATATTTAATTCCATATAGATCATATAATTACTATTGTAGAGAGATGGCTAAAAGAGCCCAAATAATAAATTGACAAAACCCAAATAACATTGGATCATGTGCTAAAACAGGCCTAGAACAGATTCCTGTTGGATGAAAAGTCTCCCTGATGGGTACACACCTTGGGCTACAAACCAAAGGGTACATTACCAAGAATTTAGTGAAATCCTTCTCAAATGGTTTGTATGTCGGATCTCGGCCCAAACGGCCTCACCATCTTGGATCCGATCATAAATCACAATGGAATCCATTTGAGGTGAAGCACTTCTACCAAACTAACAATGTTAACCTAAATTCTGAGTTTCCAAGGAATAATTCTGTAGCATACGTGGCAATCTGAGAATGCCTTCTAGAGCTTCTTGATAGATTTACATCAACTTGCTTGACACACTTGCATTTACTATTGGATAACTTATCAAAATAAGACAAAAAACCCCAAAAGTCTCTATTCATCATAACATTGAGAAAAGAATAGCCTGATGGGATAGAAGGCTGCCTAATTAAATAAAGACAGCTTATGCTGATGCTTATGTTGGAGAAGAAAATGAAGCACATGAAAGAAGGGATAAGGATGAAAAAGGAGGGGGATGGGGAGTATAAAAGAGAGGACATTGATAAGAAGTGGGAGAGATTTTTCCATATTTTGAGAGGAAATAGTAAATAGAGATACACTATTGAGATATTATCATTTCAATTTGGGTTACCTAGTTCATTTTTTAGTTAGAACTTAAAAATTCGTAGGTTTTCATATATTATTTTTCTCTAAGTTTTGGCGTGTGTGCACACGCGTACACACACACATATATATAGTTGGACATTTTGAGGTTAAAAGAGTATTTAATCCAATCTTCTTTTGGTTGTTTGTGGTTCACTATGGAGTTTGTTCAAAGTTTTAGTATTTTCTTTTAAAATTATGTAGACAAGAATGCCTAACTTGAATTTTGACCATTATTAACTGCTGGTAAACTATTTTTATTGGTATTTGCAGGTCATGACTCTTCAATGGTGTCTCTTCATTATTTATATATGTATATTTGGAATTCTCAAGAATTACTATTTATAGGTTTGGTTGTATCCAAGAGAATGGATACTCTAAAGTTATCCTTTTGCAAACTTCTTAGAGTGGGAGAAAAGAGAAAATTTTTGCTGCTTGCCAGTATGCAGCAATTGCTACATATAAAATTAAGTGGCAGCAAAAAGAAAGTGACAACTATCTAGGGGTCTAGTTGATCATGTGCATTGCATAAGACCCTTGGACACATGTTGTTTTTTTGTTTTTGTTTTTGTTTTTGTTTTGTTTTGTTTTTTTGTTTTTGTTTTTGTTTTTGTTTTTGTTTTTGTTTTTTTTTGTTTTTTGTTTTTTTTTTTTTGTTTTTGTTTTTGTTTTTGTTTTTGTTTTTTTCTTTTTTTGCTGCTACATAACCCATTATGCAAAAAAACCTTTCTCTAGAGAAAATATCCTCTTAAAAGACAATGTTTTCAAACACTCCTTTTAGGAAAAAAAACTCTTGATTATTTTTCTTTTTTATAAATAAATTCAAAGGTGGGGGAAAAGAGGATTTGATGTAGCGTTTTTCAAAATTATAAAATAAGATTTTGTAAATTTGGACAGGTTCAATTGAACTAACTTTACATGTTGGTAAGACAAGATGAAATTTCTAATTTTATGGTAATTTGCAATTGCTTCCTAAATTGACTCTTGAAGATATTGGTGCAATCTAGGCAAAAACTTGAGGCAGATGAACTTGTTTATTGTGGCCATATTCTAAACACTCTAATTGATCAGTTGAATGATTTTTTTACTGGTAAAATGGTTATAGGTATATAACATTTAGAATTGCTTTATAAAGATAATATTCAAATGAAAGCAACAATAACAAAAATATAAACATAAAAAGGAGAATATTATTGCACTGATAAATATATAGTTTTCTTTTTGGTGACAAATAGAAGCATCAGAATATATTTAAATAAAAAAATTCTATCAATTTTGAATTTATTAGGTTTTTTACAAATTTATTTAATACATATATTTTGTAATGTCAAATGTATCATACGTATTTTAAATTTACATATCAATGTTGATATTTATGAATATTGGCTTCATTCTTTTTTTTTTTTTTTTTTTGGTATAATAAGTTATTCACATTCCTTAGGAAGTTTTCAGCTCTTTCAACCACTCTTAAATCGACTCTCAAGTACCAAGTGAAAATGCTAGTGTATTTTGCAGATGAATATCTTAACATGCAAAAAATGCATAGAAAAGCATTTGCCAAACTAACAAGTATTTTAACATGCAAAAAATGAATCCAACTAATGGACTATTCATTGAGTGGATTATAATGTCCAAGGTTTATATAATTTGGGAAAATAAAACAATTTTATTAATTAAAACTGCCACACAAATTAGATTTTAGAACATAAATCCTAATAAATCAACCAATAGGATCCACTACTTCCACCATGCGGAAGTATACAAATGAATGGAATGTATGGTTTGTGTTAGAGTGAAGGGAGGCAACATTGTAGCTGCAAGAAATGAAATAAATGCCCAAGGACTACTGAAATAATTGCACTTTAGTGGTTTTGCAATCCATATCGCTAACATCTACTACGATGCATATTCACATTGTTGAAATTTTTAGAGTGATTCATTAGATTGGCTGATGAAATGACCAAGCTTGAATATCAAGGAGATTGCTTAATCATTGCCAACTCCAATTTTCCACAATTCCTTTGAGACGCACTAGTTCAACATTATGGCAATATTGCTCATATGTAATTAGATTTCAAAAGTTGCACTATGTTCAATCTTTGTCAAAGTTGGGATTTCCATTACCCAATTTCTAAACTTTAAATCAACTATTTTTCTTTTCAATGTTTTCATAAATTCAAATTTGACCCTATGAAGCAGTGTGACACAAGGCATTGACTCCCAGGTCTTTGAATTAAGTACTATTTCACGAATAGTAGGGCACATGTTCATACGTACCAGAAGAAATAAATACTCAATTATGTACTCATAAACATATTTTTTTCATTTTACAAATACAAAAATTAGCAAATATAAAAAATAATTCTATAAATATGTGACTTTATTATGTTTTTCCCAAAATAGTTTATTGATTATATAATAATTTTAATGTTGTTCCAATAAATATCTATGATTTAACTTAGAAATGGAATTACAATTATATATGCATTAAAGATAATTACGGTTAATCTTTTAGCTATCCCTTTAGCCAATTAATCTTGGCTAAATTAATGCCACCATACAAATAAAATGGGTATGCTAAGGTTATACTGTTGTAAAAATTATACTAGTAATACACATTTTATTTATTTATTAAATCATAATTTTATAATGTTATGATTAGGTTTCCTTAGGTATTATCATACGGAGCCTATTGCTAGGGCGTGCTTGTAAGCCAAATTGAAAATGCTTGGAATGTTGTGACAGAGGTCTATTATTTATATTAGGTTGTTTAAGTGTTTCAGAGTATGAGGAAATATTAATTGATGTTATTTTGTCTTCTCAATCTTTAAATATAACTAGTCGCAACCCTGCATGATGCGTGGGAATATCTAATTATTTTCTAATGAAATATAATATATAATTTATTTTCTAAAATATTCATAAAATCATATATTAGGATTAGTAATCTGTAATAAAAAAAAAATTTCTCTTAAGAGAATTTAATTTTATATGTATTAAACTATTAATTAAGATTATATATATATAACCCTTTACCAAACCAACGAAGGGCAAGAACCTTTTTTTTTTTTTTTTTTTCCTAAAATAAAAAATGTCATATTGCTTTCTTTTTTAAAATAATGATTTTTTTGTTCTCTATAAATTAAAAATTATATATATTTATTACTTTCTTTTTATATTAAAATAGTCATCTACTCATATTATGAGCTAATTTGCTAGCGTAGATTACCATAGAGGGGTTTAAGTTTTTCAAATGATGATAGTTAGAAATGAATTATAAAAAAAGTGTTTTCCCACCATTAAAAAATTTTCAACTTATTTTTAATCCAAAACCAATCTATTTCTTTTGAAGTATTCAAAATAGGATAATAATCTCTCTTGAAAGTAGTGTTTATCTCAATACATTCATAAGATATACCAAATAAAAAATGTCATATCAATTGTTGCTTAACAATAATTAATTGGACCAATTAGAGAAAAAATTGTTATAATCTATTAAGACTATTTTCTCTACAGAAACTGCAAACCTGTCCACTTGCAAAAAGATTATAGATAAAAAATTATTAGTAAAATCTCCTAATTAAGTTTCTATATGCATTCTTATAATATAGCAATAATGATAACAATAAAAATAACAATTCTAAAATATGTTACTTATTCGATTATTATTTTTGACTAATCTTTACTTTTTTCTAAATATATATGTGGCAATATAGGGTATTTCTAATACAACTATTAACTTTCTCTATGAAAACTACAAATTTATTCACCCAAAAGGATTAAAAAATAAACAAAACTTAGTAAAGTATAATATGTTTAACATCTAAATGTATTAGTAAAAAAATTCTAACTTGCAAAATAACTAATTATTAACCTAAATTAAATCAAATCAATGGGATAAAAAAAAAGAACTTGTGATTAGGAATTGGAATTCTAAAAAACATAAATATGCAAAAAAGTAGATACAAATTTGCCAAAAAGAGAAACAAATATGATGTTACAATTATATTAATAATAACAAAAAAGCAATGTTAGTGGAAAAAAATTGTTAAAACAATAAAAGAATCCACCAAAAGAAAAAAAAATGGAGAGAGAGAGAGAGAGAGAGAGAGAGAGAGTATTGATCTCTTTAGTCATGAACAACTTGGAAGAAATAGGGGAGAGAGGTGGAAATGAAGTAAAAAGAAATTTATAAGAAAATTAAGATGGAAGAGGAAGGGTTGAAGTAGATGAAAGGTTGAAAATTTTAAAAGACAATGATTGAGAAAATTTTGGAACGATAGAATTTAAGATGGAGAAAATTTAAATATGAATCAAATGAAAAAGATAATGGTTGGAGGAGATGAAATATTGAACTAAAAGCATTATTATTGGTAGTGTTAAAAAGTCATATTGCTATTTTTAGCACCACCAATTCTAAAAAGTAAGCTGCAATGGTAGAGTTAAACATAAAAATTTTAGCTCCTCATCTATAGTGCACAACCATCTATAGCTATGCATTATAGCAAGAAGTTAAAAAAAAAGAAAAGAGTATTTTATTAAACCTCCCATTAAAATAATGTTTCTTTCCCTTTCTTTTATGTTATTTTTTTTCCTTCCTGTTACAGAGACTCTATTCTAACCAAGTATCAGGCATGTGTGATACTCCCTTTGCATGTGTTTGGTTTTTACCTTTAGCTCTGCTTATTTGTTTGTTTTTTTTTTTTCCTAGTTTTTTTGCTCTTTTTTTTTTTTTTTTTTTTTTTTCATTGGTTTTTTTATGGATATTGGTTATAGTGGTGGGGTTGTGGCAGTGCTGGTGGTTTCCATGGTTGTTATGGTGGTTGTGGTTGTGTTTTGGCTGTTGAATGAAATATTATTTTATTATAGTATTTATATTATTTTAGTGTGTTAAAAATTAAAATAAAATCACTGATATTGGATATTTTGTAAAGTGGGAAAGTAAAATTTATTATTTAGTATAAACATTGTTTTTGGTTTTTTATTATTCATTGATTTTATTATTTAGTTATAAACATCTAATTAAAGTAGATGAATATGTAAAGACAAATTTAGATGTACAGTTAAAACAGCCTAAGATGAATCTGTAAAATCAATCTATTTATATATTTAATATTGTCAAAAAATTTAAGAATAAAAAATAAATAAGAAAAAGTATAATTATATGGCTAATAATATGGCAGATGAGGTGATGCAACATGAGTATAGCAACAATTAATATTATGCTTCAGATTTTAGATATATATAGGTATAGATGTTGGCTAATATCATAAAAATTTGAAGGTATAAGTATAATTATGGAGCCTATTGAATGAGATAATATATACTTTTTTTCAAGTGATTAAATTAATAAATAAATACATACATCTGGTGGATATGGTGAACAACAATGTGAAAATAATTCAATAATTATATAATTACCTATCAAGAACTAGAATAATAAAAAAATATAGGGTAAAGTTTAGCTACAAAATTGGTTGTAGTTTTAAACTACAACCTTATTCAATAAAATAAATATTACTACATATTTCAAAATTTTAACCGTTGAATTGCCTGTTCTTTATGTTCTTAATACACATGTCAAATTTTGTGTTAATTGAATATTATTTATCATATGGTCTATAATTTAAACAATTAATTGATGACATAATTATCAATATTTAAATTTCTAGAAATTTTGCAAGTATGGAAGATATAAGAAGAAGATTTACCTAATAGTAGATTTGTCAAAGTTTACCTCTAATAAAAAAAAATCGAATTTTGCAATTAAGGCCAACTCAACAACTTTGGGGGACTTAGGTGAAAATTTTAAGTGGGGTCTTTTTATATTTAAAAATTAATTAAATAACATTTATTAATTTTTTTTATTTAAAATCTATTTTTCTTGCTTTTTGAAATGCAAAATTATTAATTAAGTTTTTGTATTTAAGTTCCTCTAACATTTTTTTTCCCTAATTGATAATATGACTAATCCACTTAATCTTTTTTGTGATATAGTATAGAATGATAGAAATTGATTATTGTAATTTTTCTAAAGCCATGACTACTTTATACTTTAAAATTTAAATCTACACAAATAAAAATTAATTTATTACATGGTTCAAGAAATTAGTATCACTACTATAGTGTTGGTGGGAAGTTTATTCCTTGAAGAATTTTGAATTTTGTGGACTTAGTTAAGAATGTAATTAGTGACTATGGTAATGTATCTTTTAACTAGGTTCATAGGGAGGCTAACCAAGCTACGCATGTGCTAGCCAAGTGCTCCCTTAGCCAGTCTTTTTTTGGTTATTTTGATATGGGATTTGGCTCTTCAAGTTTTGTTAATGTTATCTTGGCTGAGGTATTCCAGGCTATTGTAAATGAAGTGGTTCAATAAGATTTTTATTGAGCCAAAACAAAAAAACGAAATTAGTATCACTATAATATAAATGAGTTGGTATGTATACACCAAATTATTAATTAGTGTAATAACTTATAATAATTGATAAAGTACAAGCTTGTGAAAATATATATATATATATATATATATATATTTTTAGTGGGTATACATTGGGTGTGGTGTGGCCCGTGTGGGTGGGTTGGTGAGTGTGTAGCCGTGTGGGTGGGGGCCAGCTATGAAATTGTATTCCACTTCTTTACTCCTATCATTCTATCAAGTATGTTCATAAAAAAAAAAAAAAAAAAAAAAATCATTCTATCAAGTATACTCAACAGTTGAGTCCTATCATTCTATCAAGCCAAGTATCAAGCTTTGTGCAATGTGCATTGTCACTGTGCAGTGCTGTGCAAGAGCAATACCAGTGTGTTGTCCTTGTCCCATCAACCTAGTAGATTAAAAAAAATGTAACTTAAAATATTTAAATTGAATAAAAAGAAAACATTTCACTCTTAATCTTTAGGGAAAATTACACTTTACTGTCTTAAACTATAACTAGATTGCACTTTACACCTTAAACTATTCAATTGCACGCTTTGCATCTTAAACTATGACCTTTGTTACACTTTGCATCCCAATGTTAGTTTTACTGTTAAGTTAGATGGAAATTTGTAACACGACTTGCACATGATTTTTGTTTAAGTAACACCAATTTAAAGACAAAAACACCCTTTTCCAATCAATTAAAAACAAAATATCTCTCTAATGTGCGTAGCATCTCCTCCCCAAATCAAATCTGTCTAAATTCCCAACAGCTCTCATATGTGTCAACTCCTCTCCTTTCTCTCATTGTTCAGTTGCTCCACTAAGTAAAATAATACTAAGTTGCAAAAAAAAAAAAAAAAAAGGAAATCTACATCAAGTTTAAAAAAAAAAAAAAAAAAAATTAGAAAACTATCTAAAACGTGAAGTCCAGAGACAGTTTGGGGAATAATATAAGGTAGACAAGACTAATATGAACTTTTAAAGAAGTATGTCAAGATTGAATCCATTCAAATTTTTATTTTAATATTGATTGTTATAGATTTTTACTGTGTTATACCTATGCTTTGATCCCTCACCAGATGTTGTAAAGAAAGCCATATATATATATATATATCTCATATGGTAGGCCCGGATTGTTTTTTTTTTTTTTTTTTAGATGTTGGTTGTATGTGTTTGCATTAATTATCTCTCGGATTCTATTATAATTAATTGTATTCAAAACAAACAAAAATATGTCAAGATCATGACCATCATGTTTTAGAGGAGCAACTGAAGAATTTCAAAAGAAGAGAAGAGCTGTTGGCGGAGAGAGAGGGGAAGAGCTGATGTTGGGCACGCGTGAGAACTACTGGGGATTTAGGGTTAGACAGAATTTGATTTGGGGAGGAGAAGAGGCTAGCACACGAGAGAGCTTTTGTTTTTAATTGATTGGAAAGAGGTTGCTTTTGTCTTTAAACTATGTGCCACCTAAGTAAAAATCACATGCAAGTCATGTGCTATAAATTTCCATCTAATTTTATAGTAAAACTAACTTTGGGGTGCAAAGTGTAACAAAGGTTAGAGTTTAGGGTGCAAAGCGTGCAATTGAGTAGTTTAGGGTGCAACGTGTAATTTAGGGTATAGTTTAGGGTGGTAAAGTGTAATTTTCCTTAATATTTAAATATCGAAAATGGGTGGGGAGGGGGGGGGGGGGGGTTACCTTACCTGCAAGGCCAATTGAATACAGAATGACTGAGCTTATAAAAAAAAGATCAAGAATCAAAATGAAGAAAAGATAGGTAAGAATATAGATGGAGAGGCAGAGAGATAGAGATATGAGAGATTTTTTTTCTTTTGTTTTAGAAATTTATAATCTCTATTTTAGCATATTTCAAGACAATTATGTTGTATTATTAATAAATTTGTCTAGTATTAATTTTGATTTTAGTATATTTCAAGAATGAGTTAATGAATTTCTCTTTTGAAATTTAATTTTGTTAGCTAAAGTTTGACTTTTTTCGTTTTTTTTTTTTCTTTTAATTTTCTGCATTTTAGGATACAATAGGGAATTTTTAATGCATTTTATTGACCAATAAAAGGGCGAATTATTTTGTTGGTAATTAAAATATATAGTTAAATATATATATATATATATATATATAATTTTTTTTAACAAGTGAGAGCCTTAGGTGATTGCATCAATTGTATCTATTCGTTAGCTAACCCTGTTTGCAATCCATACTTCTAACATCTACTTACTACAATGCATATTCACATTTTTGAAGTTTCTAGACTCTAGAGTGATTCATTAGATGGGCTAACGAAGTGACCAAGCTTATATATTGAGGAGACGGCTTAATCATCGCCAAATCCAGTTTTTCACAGTTCCTTTAAGACGCACCAGTTCAATATCATGGCAATATTGCTCGCATGTAATTAGATTTCAAAAATTGCACTCTGTTCAATCTTTGGGCGATGTCTTGCAATCAAAAGTAAGTTCCCCAGATTAGACGGCTCTTCAACAACAACAACAACAACAACAATAATAATAATAATAACAATAATAATAATAATATATCCTGCCTTGCTTTCTTCTTGTTCCCATTGATGTACATTGCTAATTTGCTTTTGCCTTTCGCCAAATAGTCTTTTAGCTTTTAGCATTCTTCCCCAACGCGGTATAGCCGCCCTCGCTTATTCGTAACATTTGTCTTTCTAAGAAACAACAACTCCACCCGATCCAACCCAACCCAAAATCCCCCCGTTTATATATATATATATATATATATATATATATATATATAAAACTCTTCATCAACCCTTACCTATATTATCTCATTCTTTTCCTTTTATCATTTCTCCTACTTTGTTTTATCAATATCTACGCATACCTTTCTTTGGTTTCTTAAGAGAGCTTTGTTCAAAGATGAGTTCAAGTGAGCCTGCAGGTATTACTAGATACCATGTTTTATTAGTTATTGCTCATGTATTTCATTTTTCACCACAAGTTATGTTGATGTTTGTAAACAATCTTTGAATTTTCTGCCACACACTGACACTCAGGAAAATTGTTCAGGTGTTCGTTAGGGGGAAAAAATTATTTCAATATTCATCTGCAAGAAGAAAAATAATTTGAATATTTTTTTATGAAAAAATAATTTGATTTTTATAACCTACAATTGCAATATTAAGATTTAAGATTAAGAAAAGCCAACTGTGCTACCCATGCCCTTATTGCCTGACTCCTTTTCGTAATGATTTTATTTTTGGGGCCTTCCCCGTCTTCAGTTTTCCAGTCCACATTAAAATTTTAATGTTGTTTATGATTTCAAAACATTTTGGTCATAATCATGTACTTCTTATGGAAAATATTGTAATCTTGCAATAACAGGCAAGATGCATCCGATCACTTGCTATATTTATTTAGATAATTCATGTGTTTTTTTGTTCAATTAAGTATTGATTACATGGAGTGGTTTAAAAAAAAATTTCAGTTGCATATCCTCCACCTTCAACCGCGCCAACTTATTATGTAGCTCCACCACCGGCTGGTTATCCTACAAAAGATGACTCCGGATACTCTCAAAATCCTCCTCCTCCGGTGGAAACCAAGTCTAGGGGTGATGGATTTTGGAAGGGATGGTAAGCCTTCTCTCTCTCTGATTTATTTATCTATTCATTACCTTTTGATTTACATATTATGTATATGTTTATTTTATGCATAGATGACATACATAATAATGATTTGTCTATTTGTTTGCTATATGCAGTTGTGCTGCCTTGTGTTGCTGCTGTGTGCTGGATGCATGCTTCTGAGGGTTCTGAGGCCATTGTTCTTTTATTTGATCTCACTCCTTTTTTTTGTTGTCAATAAAATATTTATACAGAGTTTGTATTCTTATGAAGGGAGGAATGGACCATTGGATTATTTGTCCGGTTCTTTATCTTGACATAGTTATCATTACTTTGTTATTATCGCATTGTTTTCATTTTAATTAGTGCCTTAGTGGTTGATTTGCTGTCCTTGTATTGTTGTTGTAATTAATATTATTATACAATTGATTTATTTTTTTAATATATAGATTCTCTCTCTCTCTCTCTCTCTCTCTCTCTCTCTCTCTCCTGACTTCTGGTCCAGTCCGTTTAAACAGCACGCTTTCTATTACTTTGAATTGTAAATCTAATATACACAAGCGTAGTCTATGTGAAAAGCAATAAGTCTAATGAGTCATGAGCCTTGACACAATGCGTCTATTTTTTTTTTTAAAGATAGTTTTAACCTACGGCGATTGCTCTTGATGATATAGCTTTTTATCATTAGACCAAGATATCAATTGTTTTTTTGATGTAGGCAAAGATCGAATTCTATATATTTCACTTGACAATAAGAGACTTTACTAGTTGAATTAATTGACACCCATACAATAGGGCCAATTTGCTCATAAGGTGTGTTTTTTAGTGTTTAGTGTGTCAAATGCTATAATTTTAGCATTTGGTACATCTGTTGCCAATGCTAGCTCTTAATGAATCATTTTAGAAAAATTTTAAATACAAGTTCGTTCAAAGTTTTTTTTTTTTTTTTTTTTTTAAGAATTATGCAGACAAGAATGCCTAACTTGAATTTTGACCATTATTAACTGTTGGTAAACTATTTTTAATGGTATTTTGCTGGTCATGACTCTTCAATGGTGTCTCTTCAATATTTATATATGTATATTTGGACTTCTCAAGAATTGCTTTTTATAGGTTTTATTGTACCCTAGAGAATGGATACTTTAAAGTAATCCTTTTGCAAACTACTTAGAGTGGGAGAAAAGGGAAAAATTTTGTTGCTTACAAGTATGCAGCAATTGCTGCATATATGATTATGTGGCAGCAAAAAGAAAGTGATAAGTGTCTAAGAGTCCACCTGCCTCATAACCCATTATGAGGCAAAATCTCTCTCAAGAGCAAATATCCTCTTAAATGAAAACTATTGATTCTTCTATTTTATAAATAAATTCAAAGGTGGAGGAAAAGAGGATCTGATGTGCAGTTTTCAAAATTATAAAATTAGATTTTGTGAATTCGGACAGATTCAATTGAACTAACTTTACATGCTGGCAAGACAAGATTAAATATTTAGTAATTAAATTGAAGAGCATGTGCCAAACTAACAAGTATTTTAACATGCAAAAAATAAATCTAATAAATAAACTATTCATTGAGTGGATTATAATGTCCAAGGTTTATATAATTTGGGAGAATAAAACAATTTATTAATTGAAATTGTTATACAAATTGGATTTTAGAACATAAATCCCAATAGATCAATCGATAGAATCCACTACATCCCCTAAATGGAAGTATACAAATGAATGATTTTGTGGTTTGTGTTAGAATAGGGAGAAGCAACATTATAGCAACAAAAAACAAATCATTGCCCAAGGACTATTGAAAGAATTAAACTTTAGTTTTGCAATCCATAATTTTAACGTCAACTACAGTGCATATTCACATTGTTGAAGATTTTAGAGTAATTCATTAGATGAGTTGATGAAGTAAGAATATTGAGGAGATTGCTTAATAATCACCAAATTCAATTTTCAACAATTCCTTTGAGATGCACCAGTTCAACATCATGGCAATATTGCTTATATGTAATTAGATTTCAAAAGTTACACTCTGTTCAATCCTCAATTGTCAAAGTTGGGATTTCCATTACCTAATTTCTAAACTTTAAATCAACTATTTTTCATTTCAATATTTTTGTAAATTCGAATTTGGTCCTATGAAGTAGTGCGCCACAAGGTATTGACTCCCAGTTCTTTGAATTATGTACTATTTCACGGAAAGAAGGGCACATGTTCATACGGACTAGACCAAGTAAATGCTCAATATCATGGATAGAATTCCTAGATTATAAACATAAACATAAACATAAAGAATAGAATATTTTTGTACTCAAACATATTCCTTTTTATAAATACAAACATTAGCAAATATAAAAATTAATTGTATCAATATGTGACGTTATTATGCTTTTTACAAATCAATTCTATCAATATGTGAACTTGAAATTCTAGGCCAAAAAGAAAAAAAAGAAAAAAAAAGAGGCCTTACCAATATCCTTTTTCAAGCAGCTAATTCAAGTACAAACCCTCCTTTTTGAAATCTCAACGTCAACCACGGTAATAAGCCATTGTCAAACACCCTTGAATCCTAAATCACATTCACCAACAGATATGTACTCCTCAAACTATGAACACTTGGCAGCAATGGCGAGTGAAAACTTAAAGAAAGTCAGTGATAAACCAAAGAAAAGAAAAAAAAGAGGAACTTGCAAAAGATTGAACCTGAAAAGTTGTAGGACCCTTTGACAGTAAATGTCTTCAATCTAAAGAAAAAGAAAGGAGGGTGTAGAGTTAAACTAAATGTCTTCAAGTTGATGAAGAAGGAGAGATAGCAAGTGAGATAGAAACAGGTAAAGTGTACATGAGTTTGTGGATTTAAAAGTGTAGGAGTTTTAATTTACATAATTATCCCCGTTAGTTGAAAACTTGTAAGTGGGTATGATGAGGGTATTTTAGACATAAAAAATGAGGAATTCAAACAGGAGAAACCCCTTAAATAGTAGTATAGATAATAACAATAACAATAACAATGCTAAAATATGTTACTTATCCAATTATTTTTGTTTGACTAATCTTTACTTTTGTCTAAATATATAAGTGGCCATATAAGGTACTTCTAATACAACTATTAACTTTCTCTATAAAAACTACAAATTTGTTCACCCAAAAGTATCAAAAAATAAACAAAACTTAGTAAAGTACAATAGTTTAACATCTAAATGTATTACTAAAAAAAAAAAAAAAATTCTAACTTGCAAAACAACTAATTATTAACCCAAATTAAATCAAACCAATGGGATAAAGAAAAAGAACTTGTGATCAAGAATTGGAATACCAAAATACATAAATATGCAAAAAAAGTAGACAAAAATTTGCCAAAAAGAGAAACAAATATGATGTGACAATTAAATTAATAATAACAAAAATCACTGTTAGTGGAAAAAAATTGTTGGAGAGAGAGAGAGAGTATTGACCTTTTTGATCATGAACAACTTGGAAATGAAGTAAAAAGAAATTTATAAGAAAATTAAGATGGAAGAGGAAGGGTTGAAGTAGATTAAGGTTGAAAATTTAAAAAGACAATGATTGAGAAAATTTGGAACGGTAAAATTTAAGGTGGAGAAAATTTAAAAATGAATAAAATGAAAAAGAAAATGGTTGGAGGAGATGAAAGATTGAACTAAGAAGGCAATGGTTGAAGAAGATAAAATGTTGAATAAAGTAAAAATTGTATAAAAAAAATGATGCTAATGACGTGGTGTAAAAAGAGATTTATAAAATTTATTGCTAAACTTCCATATTATATATAGTATAGATAAATATGTATAGACATTGTTTTTGGTTTTTATTAGTCATTGATTTTATTTTTTTAGTTATAACCATCTAAATTAAAGTAGATGAATATGTAAAGATAAAGTTAGATGTAAAGTTAAAACCGCCCAAGATGAATTTGTAAAGTCAATCTTTTTATATATATTTAATATTGTCCACAAAATTTAGGAAAAAAAATAAATAAGAAAAAGAATAACTATATGGCTAATAATGTGACAGATGAGGTGACACAATATGAGCATAGCAATAATAAATGTTATGCTTCAGCTTTTAAATATAATATATAGATATAGATGTTGGCTAATGTCATAAAAATTTGAAGGTATAATTATGGAGCCCGTTGAATGAGATAATATATACTTTTTTTTTTCATGTGATTAAATTAATAAATAAATACATACATCTGATGGATATGATGAATGACAACATGAAAATAATTCAATAATTATATAATTTCCTATCAAGAACTTGAATGGTAAAAAATATAGGACAAAGTTTAGCTACAAAATTGTTTGTAGCTTTAGGCTACAACCTTACTCAATAAAATAAATACTACTATATATTTAAAAATTTTAACTGTTAAATTGCATGTTCTTAATGCTTTTAATACACATGTCAAATTTTGTGTCAATTGAATATTATTTATCATATAATCTACAAACTTATTTTTTATGCATAATTTTAAACTACAAAAAATTGCAATTCAAACAATTTATTGATGTCATAGCTATCGATATTTAATTTTTTGGAAATTTTGCAAACATGGAAGATATAAGAAGAAGATGTAATCCAATGGTGGATTTGTCAAAATTTATTTCTAATAAAAAGATATTGGGTTTTGTAATCCATACTTCAAACATCTACTACAATGCATATTCATATTTTTAAAGTTTCTAGAGTGATTCATTAGATGGGCTAACAAAGTGACCAAGCTTGAATATCGAGGAGACTGCTTAATCATCGCCAAATCCAATACAATTTCCCACAATTTCTTTGAGACACACTAGTTCAACATCATGGCAATATTTCTCATATATAAGTAGATTTCAAAAATTGCAATCAATCTTTGGGCGGTGTGTTGCAATCAAAAGTAGGTTCATCGACCGATATGGTGAGGTGGAAAGGAGTTGAACAAGCTAGAAATGCAAGGAGATAAGATGGGTAGCCCCTGGATAGCTGATGCCAGCACGACAAAGTTGCCAGAGATGGTGCACAGGTTGAGGGAGGAATCGGGGGTAGTGGGGAATCACGTGCATGAAACGACAAACTTAGTGGACAACAACCCTACACGAGAGGTGGTCGGAATAAATCCTTCTACACCTAGGATAGAAGTGTTACTTGAGAATGGAAAGGTCTAAAAGCTGGTGGGAAAGGTGGGCGAGATGGAAGCTACTTTGGGGGTGTTTGGTGGGGATTAGATTGTAGACCAGGTGACTCAATCGAGGGTATGCTGTGGGAGATTGCTACCTATCAAGACTCAGAGGAAGTGCCCAAATCAAATCTAGCACCAAACTAAGAGTTTAAAACAAAGGAGGGAGGCCCAACTATTTCGGACTCAATATAGGGCCTGTTAGCAATGAGCTTTGATGAAAAGAAAGGATGGGCATCAGATCCCCTCAGCCCAACAAGCTGATACTTGAAAAGAATGGCTAGGGAAGTGAAAGCAAAGGCAACCCATGAAAGAATAACCCCACTTAAGGCGAAGCGTGAAGGCCCAATTCCACTCCAAGATTTAGACCTGAATATTTGTGATCTAAAACGCAGGAAAGGAAGTATAAAACATAACCAAACCCTATGCGATGAGAAGTAGATAGATGGCAGTGTGGCGGTGATTGCAGAGTAGCACTGCCTAGCCAAATAAGCGTGATAGCCTAGAACTGCTTGGGATTGGGGTCATCCTTGGCGTTTCGAACACTCACCGAGGAGGTGAGAGCAAAAGACCCTCTTTTGGTCTTTCTATCGGAGATGAAGGCTAGAGTGAGCAGGATCAAAGGCATTTAGAACAAAATTGATTTCACACAAGGAATTACAGTTCCTAGTGATGGTCAAAGTGGTGGTCTGGCATTGCTATGGAGGGAAGGTACTGATGTGAGGTTCAAGAGCTGCTCCAACTCTCACGTTGACGTGGAGATTCATGAGAATTCTTCATCGACACCATGGTGTGCAACTGGTTTTTATGGACAACCCAATGTAACAAGACGTTTTACTTCATGGTAATTACTAGAGGTTTTGAGAGGGCAGAGCCATCTACTGTGGGTGGTTTTGGGTGACTTTAACGAAATTACCCACTCCGACGAAAAATTAGGGGGGCAGGAAAGAGATGTAGGACAAATGAGGGAGTTTAGAGAATGTTTAAGTAGATGCGGTCTAATTGATCTGGGTTTCGCAGGGCAAAGATACACTTGGTGCAACAGAAGGTATGGGGAACACCGAAATAAGCTTAGACTTGATAGAATGGTAGCAAGTGAAAGTTGGATTGAAAAATTCCCTGAAGTGGGTGTTCATCATTTTGCAATGTCTATATCTGATCATTGTCTACTAATGCTTTTCCTTAACTGATGACAACACCACAAACAGGTAAGGAAAAGATTTTTCTTTGAGGCCATGTGGATAAGGGAGGAAGGTTGTAGGGAGGTGATTAAGGAGGCGTGGGATCCACTGAGGAGAGGCCTAAACCTTTTGATCAAGGATAGCTTGAGAAGCTGCCAAGAGCATCTACAACAATGGAATTGGAGAGTGTTTGGGAATGTAAACAAAAATATAAGGTAGAAATAGATCCGACTTCAACAACTTGAATCCATTGATGGTTTTCTTGATAAGGCTGAGGAAATTCAGAGCACAAAGAAGGAAGTCAATGAGATCCTAATCAGTGAGGAAATCATGTGGAAGCAGAGATACAAGGCCTTGTGGTTGAAGTAGGGAGATTGAAACATGAAGTTTTTCCATGCCACGGTTAGTTAAAGGAAAAGGAAAAACAGAATAGTGGGACTACAAAATAAGCACGGGATTGGAAAGATGACTAAGAGAGTATAGAGAAGACAACCTAAAGTATTTTGCGAATATATTCATGTTTGATAATCCCTTCAACTTTGATGTGAGTTTAAACGTAATCTCTAACTGGGTCACATTAGACATGAATGAGGAACTGTTGATAAAGTTCAAGGCAGAGGAGGTTTGGAGAGCCTTACAACAGATGCACCCTATAAAAGCACCAGGCCTTGGACGGTATGTCTCCCATTTTTTGCCAAAAATATTGGGATATAGTAGGTCCTGATGTAGTACAATGTGTTTTGGATGCTTTAAATTTTGGTGTGTTGCCTTGTGGTCTCAATGAAACATATATGTCTTATATTGAAGGTTAAGTCACCCCAAAAAATTACTAAATTCAGGCTTATAAGCTTATGTAACTTGCTATATAAGATTATCTCTAAAGTTCTTGCCAACAGGCTAAAAAGAATCTTGAAGGAGGTAGTTCATGAATCTCAGAGTGCATTTGTGCCAAGCAGATTGATAACAGACAATGTGCTAATAGCTTTTGAGACGATGCATTGTATTGATCAAAGAAGGAAGGGTAAGGAAGCCCTAATGGCTGTGAAGCTTGACATGAGCAAGGCCTACGATAGGGTAGAATGGTTGCACCTTGAAGCCATGATGAAGAGAATGGGTTTTCATGAGAAGTGGATTTCGCTAATGATGATGTGTGTGACTACAATGTCTTATTCAATATTGATAAACGAGGAACCAAAAGGGAAGATCATCCCTTCGAAGGGATTGTGGCAAGGAGATTCGATCTCATCATACCTATTCTTTTTATGTGCAGAGGGGTTGTTGGCTATGTTGAGAAAGAGGAGAGGGAAGGTCACATTAAAAGCGTGTCTGTATGTAGAAGGGCATCGAGAATCTCCCACTTGCTATTTGCTAATGATAGCATTATATTTTGCAGGGCATCGGTCTTAGAATGTGATAGAGTGATCAAGATGTTGGAGGGTTATGAAAGAGACTTAGGTTAGAAAATTAATAATGAGAAAACCTCCTTATTTTTTAACAAGAATACGAGGAAGGAAGTACAGGATTAGATTAAGCAGAAGTTTGGGGCTAAAATTATCCTACATCATGAAAAGTACCTAGGGTTGCCTCCACTAGTTGGAAGGGGTAAAAAGAAAGCACTTAGTAGAATAAAAGACCAAGTGGGAAGAAAGATTGCGGAGTGGAAAGGCAAACTCCTATCAAATGCAGGTAGGGAGATCCTCATCAAAGCAGTAGCACAAGCCACGTCCACCTACATAATGAGTGTGTTTAAATTCTTGGATTTGCTGTTTAAGGATCTGAACTCCATGATGGGGAATATCTAGTGGGGTCAGAAGGAAACAGAGAGGAAATTAGCTTGGGTTTCTTGAGAGAAGCGATATACACCAAAGTCTGAAGGGGGATGGGCTTTAGGGATCTTAAGGCCTTAAACTTAGCCCTTCTCATAAAGCAAGGATGGGGAATATTGGAAAACCCAAGATCATTGGTCCATAGGGTCTACAAAGTGAAATATTTCGCAAAGGCTCCATTTTTACAGGCTCAGTTGGGTAAACGACCCTCATATGCGTAGAGTAGTATTTTGGCAGCCAAGGAAATAATTGTGAGGGGCTCTCAGTGGTGTGTTGGTAACAGGCAGAGGGTGCATATCTGGGATGACAGGTGGATTTCAAGACCTGACTCCTTCAGTGCAAGCAGCCCACATGCTCCCCAGGCTGAGGTAGAACTGGTGTCGGATCTCATTGATGTTGATAAGAAAATTTGGGATGTGTCTAAGGTGAGAAGTATCTTTCTCCCCCAGGAAGCAGAGGTGGTGATTCCAATCAGCAATAGGTTGCCAGAAGACTCATTCATATAGGCTTGGACCACAAATGGCAAATTCATAGTCAAGAGTGCTTTCAGAGTGGCGCAAAAGTGGCTGAAAGAAGGTAGCAACCGATCTGAAACAGGCAGCAGCTCTGATAATTCGAAGATGAAAGCCATCTGGAAAATGATTTGGAAGTTAAATTGTCCAAATAAGATCAAACATTTTATGTGGCGAGCTTGCAAGAACATCCTCCCAACTAAAAATCGCCTTAAAGCTAGGGGAGTGGGACTGGAAGATTGCTGTGCTTAATGTGGCTTCAGTGAGACTTCGGGGCATATCTTATGGGGCTGTAAATTTGCTAAGGCTGTTTGGAGCGCAACAAAAATTAAATTGCCTCGGTTGCCTGATTCACTGAGGGACTTCATAGACCTGGTGTGGGTAGTCATGGAATCTTGCTCAAACATTGACTGGGTCACGTTTGCCGTGACAGCATGGAGCTTTAGAACAACAGAAATACCATAGCACATGGTGGACAGTGCAGAGGACAGGAAGCAATTACCAGATTTGTGACTGAATATATAGATGAGTTCAAACAGGATCATCACACTCCGATGAGAGTTTCATCCTTAGCCTCACAACCATGGTCACCACCACAGCAGGGATGGTACAAGGTTAATGCGGATAGGGCTGTATTCAAGGAGGTGGGGGGCTGTGGTATAGGTGCGGTTTTAAGGAATGACAAGGGACAAATGATGGGATCAATGAGTAAAAGAGTGGAGCTGCCTTTGGGTGCATTAGAAATAGAAGCCAAAGCTGTAGAAAAGGGGTTGCAACTAGCTTGGGATCTTAGCCTCAAGTAGATCATTCTTGAGTGTTTCCCTAATAGTAGTCAACTCTTTAAGAGAACACAGTTTGATACCGAGCAGCATTCACAAAGTTGTAGAAGGAACGGTACTGAGGAATCTACGCTGTTTTGATGCGTGGGAAGCTTCCCATACACGCAGGGGGAGTAACTCTGCAGCTCATGTTTTGGCAAGACATGCCAAGTCTGTTACTGAATGTATTATATGGGTGGAGGGTACCCACCTATAATAGCTGATCAAGTGCAACATGATGTAATTTGTATGAACTCTATTTAGTTTAATGAAATCCTTTGTTGAGAATCAAAAAAGAAGAAAGAAAAAAAAGTGGGTTCGCGGATAAGACCGGCTCTTCAAGAGAAAAGCAATACAATAATAATAATAATAATAATAATAATAATAATAATAATATAGCCTGCCTTGCTTTCTTCTTGTTCCCATTGCTGTAAATTGCTAATTTGCTTTTGCCTTTCTTCGAATAGTCTTTTAACTTTTAGGGTTCGTTTGGATGGAACTTATTGTTGCTGAAACTGAAAACTGAAAACACTGTAGCAAAATAATTTTTAAATGTGTGAAAAGTACCGTGGGATACATTTTTAATATTTTTAAATGCGTGAACAGTGCTACTACAGTACGTGAACAGTACTGCTACAGTGTATAAACATAATTTTTGCCTATTATGTTGCCTTTGCACAGTAAATTTACTGTTCATGTGCTGAAAAAAAAAGAAAAAAAAAAAGAAATGTGAACGTAGGTTTCAGCGGTTTCAGCTGAAACCAAATGCTCACTTAGTATACTTCCCCAATGCGGTGTAGCCGCCCTCGCTTATTTGTAACATTTGTCTTTCTAAGAAACAGCTCCACCCTACCCAACTCAACCCAAAATCCCCCCGTTATACATATATATAGAAAACCCTTCATCAACCCTTACCAATATTCTCTCATTCATTTCCTTTTATCATTTCTCCTACTTTGTTTTATCAATATCTACGCATACCTTTCTTTGGTTTCTTAAGAGAGCTTTGTTCAAAAATGAGTTCAAGTGAGCCTGCAGGTAACTACTGGATACCATGTTTTATTAGTTATTGCTCATGTATTTCATTTTTCACCACAAGTTATGTTGATGTTTGTAAAAAATCTTTGAATTTTCTGCCACACACGGACACCTAGGAAAATTATTCAGGTGTTCGTTAGGGGGAAAAATTATTTCAATATTCATCTGCAAGAAGAAAAATAATTTGAATAATTTTTTATGGAAAAATAATTTGATTTTTATAACCTGCAATTGTTAAGTGTGGGGTAGTATATAAACTTCGGCAGGACATAAAAATGGCAGTAATGCAAAATATCAAAGACCTTGTGAGCTTGGGTATCTGTTGCAATATTAAGAAAAGCCAACTGTGCTACCCCTGCCCTTATTGCCTGGACTCCTTTTTGTAATGATTTTATTTTTGGGGCCTTCCCCATCTTCAGTTTTCCTGTCCACATTAAAATTTTAATATTGTTTATGATTTCAAAACATTAGGGAGAAAGATAAGAAATTTGTTTTTGGTCATAATCATGTACTCCTTATTGAAAATATTGTAACCTTGCACTTGCAGGCTAGGTACAGCCAATCACTAGCTATATTTGTTCACATAATTCATGTGTTTTTTTGTTGAAATAAGTATTGATTACATGGAGTGGTTTAAAAAAATTTCAGTTGCATATCCTCCACCTTCAACCGCGCCAGCTTATTATGTAGCTCCACCACCGGCTGGTTATCCAACAAAAGATGGCTCCGGATACTTTCAAAATCCTCCTCCTCCGGTGGAAACCAAGTCTAGGGGTGATGGGTTTTGGAAGGGATGGTAAGCCTTCTCTCTCTCTCTCTCTCTCTCTCTCTCTCTCTCTCTCTTTCTCTCTCATTTATTTATCTATTCATTACCTTTTGATTTACATATTATGTATATATTTATTTTATGCAAAGATGACATACATAATAATGATTTTTCTATTTGTTGGCTATATGCAGTTGTGCTGCCTTGTGTTGCTGCTGTGTGCTGGATACATGCTTCTGAGGGTTGAGAGCATTCTAGAGGCCATTGTTCTTTTATTTGATCTCTCCCCCTTTTTTTTGTTAATAAAATATTTATACAGAGTTTGTATTCTTATTATGCGAGGAATGGACCATTGGATATTTGTCCGGTTCTTTATCTTGACATAGTTATCATTACATTGTTATTATCTTTACTGTTTTCATTTTAATTAGTGCCTTTGTGGTCGATTTGCTGTCATTGTAATTAATATTATTATACAATTGATTTTTTTTTTTTAATATATAGATTCTCCCTCTCTCTCTTCTGACTTCTGGTCCAGTCCGTTTAAACAGCCCGCTTTCTATAACTTTGAATTGTAAATCTGAAATACACAAGCCTAGTCTATGTGAAAAGCAATGAGTCTAATGAGTCATGAGACTTGACACAATAGGGCTATTCTTTTTAAAGACAATTTTAATCTAAGGTGTTCGCTCCTAATAATAATATAGGTCTTTATTATTAGATCAAGACACTAACTAATTTTTTAGTATAGATAGAGATCGAACCCTATATCTTTTATTCGACAATAAGAGACATCACTAGTTAAGCTAATTGACACTCACACAATAGGGCCAATTTGCTCATAAGGTGTGTTGTTTAGTGTTTAGTGTGGCAAATGCTAAAATTTTAGCATTTGGTACACCTGCTGCCAATGCTCCTTATGAACCATTTTAGAAAAATTTTAAATAGCACTTTCTCTCTAGAGTTCGTTCAAAGTTTCAATTTTTTTTTATTTATTTATTTTTTTTTTTAAGAATTATGCAGACAAGAATGCCTAACTTGAATTTTGACCATTATTAATAGTTGGTAAACTATTTTTAATGGTATTTTGCTGGTCACAACTCTTCAATGGTGTCTCTTCATTATTTATATATATATATATTTGGAATTCTCAAGAATTGGTATTTATAGGTTTTATTGTACCCTAGAGAATGGATACTTTAAAGAAATCCTTTTGCAAACTTCTTAGAGTGGGAGAAAAGGGAAAACTTTTGTTGCTTACAAGTGTGTAGCAATTGCTGCATATAGGATTATGGGTAAGTAAAAAGAAAGTGATAAGTGCCTAAGAGTCCACCTTATTATGTGCATTGCACATGACCCTTGAACACAAGTTGATTTCCTTTTGCTGCCTCATCACCCATTATGCAACAAAATCTCTCTTAGGAGCAAATATCCTCTAAAAGGAAAACTCTTGATTCTTCTTCTTTTTTATAAATAAATTCAAAGGTGGGGGAAAAGAGGATCTGATGTGTAGTTTTCAAAATTATAAAATAAGATATTTTGAATTTGAACAGGTTTAATTGAACTAACTTTACATGCTGGCAAGACAAGATGAAATTCCTAATTTTATGATAATTTGCAATCACTTCCTAAACCGACTCTTGAAGAAATTGGTGCAATCTAGGAAAAAAATTGAAACAGATGAGCTTGTTTATAGTGACCATATTTTGTACATTCTAATTAATTAGTTGTATGATTTTTTTATTTATTTTTTATTGTAAAATGGTTATAGGTATATAATGTTTATAATTACTTTCTGAAGATAACATTTAAATAAAAGCAACAACAACATAAATACAAACATAAACATAACAAAGAGAATTTTATTGTACTCATAAATATATAGTGAAAATGTTTTGCAGATGGATATGTTAAATTTTTAGTAATCAAATAAAAGAGCATGTGCCAAACTAGCAAGTATTTTAACATGCAAGAAAATGAGTCCAATAAATAGACTATTTATTGAGTGGATTATAATGTCTAAGGTTTATATAATCTGGGAGAATAAAACAATTTATTAATTGAAATTGTCATACAAATTGGATTTTAAAACACAAATCCCAATAGATCAACCAATAAAATCCACTACATCCCCTATGTGGAAGTATACAAATGAATGATATTTGTGGTTTGTGTTAGTACAAGGAGAAGCAACATTATAGCAACAAGAAATGAAATCATTGCCCAAAGCCTACTGAAATAATTAAACTTCAGTTATGCAATCCATACTTCTAATGTCAACTACAGTGCATATTCATATTGTTGAAAATTTTAGAATAATACATTAGATGGGTTGATGAAGTAACCAAGCTTGAATATCAAGGAGATTTCTTAATAATCATCAAATCCAATTTTCTACAATTCCTTTGAGACGCACCAGTTCAACATCATGGCAATATTGCTCATATGTAATTAGATTTTGAAAGTTACTCTCTGTTCAATCCTCAATTGTCAAAGTTAGGATTTCCATTACCTAATTTCTAAACTTTAAATCAACTATTTTTCATTTCAATGTTTTCGTAAGTTCGAATTTGGCCTTATGAAGTAGTGTGACAAAAGGCATTGACTCCCAGTTCTTTGAATTATGTACTATTTCACAGAAAGAATGGCAAATGTTCATACAGACAAGACCAAGTAAATGCTTGTTGAGGACAAATTTTTCACACCACATGGCTTCATTTCATTGGCGACCCACACCACGTCAACATTATCATGGATTTTGGGAAAACCTCTTTTAAAGCCCCAAAGAGCCCATATTTACACAAAAAGGCGTCAAAGCCCATGGTCCAAGCTCATGGCACATCATCTCATTTTTGGCTCATGATCCAAGCTCATGAGTCTCATCAGGGAGTCGTGGTTTGGAGGGCCAAGAAGTATGTTCAGTAAAGCTCCAGTGGTTCAAAGTTGATAAAGGAAGGCATGTTGCTTGACGTGTCTTCCCCAATTCCCTGAACTCTAATGGGTCAGTGTGCAATAGGTAACATTTGGGTAAGCCTCTTATATCACATAACACTTAAAATGATAAAACTCCCCATGCTTTTTACATAAAAATTAATTTTCATCATATAATATAAGTATTTCATATCAATTATATTATTATCATCTAAATCAATTCCAAGAACATGGCTAAATATATATTAATATCTTATATCTAGCATTAAAATGCTCTCCTTACTCTCCAAGATTTGGTTAAGATACAAAAAGACCATGATTACATCTCTAAAATTTCATCAAATATATTTTCCAAAAGAGAAAACTTAGCCAAAAACACCAAAAACGGCTCCAGCGGAAGCTGCAACAGCTTCTGCAGAAGCTGAAACAGCTCCAGCAGAAGCTGCAAACAGCTTTTGCAGAAGTTGAAACAGTTTCAGCACATTCTGCAGTAGCTCCAGCTATGGTATCAGAAAAATCTCATAAAACTTATCTCAACATCTTTTATCAAATCATGAATTTAATGCCATATACTTTCTTCCAAGCAAATGATGTAATTTGGATGGCATCATCCAATTGTAATAGCTGTGATTGACAGCTGTTACAGCTATAACTTCAGCCAT
Organism: Quercus robur; assembly: GCF_932294415.1. Lineage (NCBI taxonomy): Eukaryota > Viridiplantae > Streptophyta > Magnoliopsida > Fagales > Fagaceae > Quercus > Quercus robur. The sequence continues at coordinate 29,645,560 of NC_065537.1, read as the reverse complement.
TAAGTCTCAAACTTTCTTCTTTTGGCCAAAAAACAAAAGACCACTTACTTTGTCAAAGATTTTTCATGATTTGCTAAGTTTCTCTTCAACTAGTTTTGATCTAGTTACATAACTTGGTTCTATAAAAAGAGGACTAAGCCACACACTAAGGGACCCCTCCTCTCTGACCCCCTTCTCTCTGATCTCTTCCTCTCTGATCCCCCCTCTTTGATCTCTCTGATCCAACCCTCCTCTCTAATCTCCCTCTCTGATCCTCTCTCTCAGATTCATCCCTCTCTCACCCTGTTATGTAGAAACTTCATTCATTTTGCTGCAAAATACACATTTTCCCACACTCCATTATTCTGAAGTATCATCATCTTATTGCCCAAAAACACATCTCCATCTCATTCTTTATTTCTCATACAAAATCTCCATTCTTAGAAAGCAACATAACGAATGTCATAATACAAAAAACAATCCCAGCAACAACCTTTACTACATTTAACCTTCATTTATCTATCTCATACTTCCATTTATTTTACAAAACACATTCCTCACAAAATACCCATACGTACTTCTCATATATCTCTAAGCTCCATGTCTCACAAATTATACATATACAAGATCCATGTCCAACATAGTATCTACATATAATTCCCATACATATTACAAACTCCATATCTCACAATATATACATATTCCTTACCATCTCCACACATTTTAAAACAAATCAAACACCCTTCCAAGAACTTATTACTAAAAGCCTTTTCTTATGAAAGGCAAAAACTTATAAAATCAAAAGCCTTTCTTATGGAAGGCAATATCACTCATATTTGATTAAAAACTAAAAGAGTATTACATGGGGAAAGTCATTTAAGTGTTTGATGAAATGGGATAAACTTAACCAACCTATGCACACGGCTGGACATACTCTCTCTCCCTCTAGTTGCACCCATTTTTCCCCTTCAATCATGAAGTCACCATGGAAGGACTCATAATATCATATTGTGCCATTGGACTCATTCTATCACGTTACTGAAATGTCTAAGTCCACTGCTGTCCTATGACTGGAGCCCTACATTATGAAGATAAGTCATTATATTTTACCTTCAAACTTATATTATCAAGTATATTTTGTTCATTATTATTATACCATTCAACTAATGTCATTATACTGTTGAAATCTTACTAGCTCATCAACATTATAAGGCTAGAGCCATAAACTATGAAGCTCACCAACATTATACAGCTGGAGCCACAAATCACATGAAGAACAAAGTGATACTACACGGCTGGAGTCAGAAACATAAAAGATAAGTCCATGTTCTCTCCATCTTTGAAATTACATTATTGAGTATATGTTAACTCATTATCATTTTAATATTATCTCACCATTTAATAGACATGGTCTCACTAATAATAAACATACATATTAATAAATTAATATACCACCAATGAACATATATTACTTGGACATAAACCATTGTTGGACTTGTATCATTTGGACATATACCACTAGTGGACATATATTATTTGGACAAAGACCATTGCTAGACATACCTTGTTATGATGAACATGAACCATGAACCGCAACTAGACATGGACTATTGGACTCATCCCATTGTTGGATATTTGACACCTAATTAATTATTTTCTAATATTGGACATCACTCAATATACATAATAATAATGTATCAACTCACCATTTAATCAAAGCTATCATGCTAAACATATTATTTATTTATTTCAACCACTATCATGATTCTAAGACTTTGAGTTTTATCTATTTTGTAGGCTTAAAAATGCACTGGTAGCCATTGGTCTATGCGGCCCAATGTCGAGTTCTGGGTTGACCTTCCCAAAACAAATCTGGGCCTAGCAAAGTCACACCTCCAAAGGCACGTGGCTACGTGCACAAAAAACGCCCCCGACAATGCTCAATATCATGGATTGAATTCCAAGATTATAAACATAAACAAAAAAATATATTTGTACTCAAACATATTTTTCTTTTTATAAATACAAATATTAGCAAATTTAAGAATTAATTCTATCAATATGTGACTTTATTATGCTTTTTACAAATCAATTTATTGATTATATAATAATTTTAATATTGTTCCAATGAATATCTATTATTTAATTTAGAAATGGAATTACAATCTATTATTTAATTTAGAAATGGAATTACAATCATACTTGCATTAAGTATAATTATGGTTAATCTTGTAGTTATCCTTTTAGCCAATTAATCATGCCTAAATTAATGCCTCTATAAAAATAAATGGGTACTTTAAAGTTATATTGTTGTAAAAATTATATTCTAATAAACATTTTTTTTATCAAATCATAATTTTAAGAATGTTAAAATTATGATTAAGTATGACAAACTTAGTCATAATTTTATTATGTTATGGTTTCCTTAGGTGTTATTATATGGAGCCCATTGTTATGACGAGCTTGTTAGCCAAATTAAAGATGCTTGGAATGCTGTGATGGTAGGTCTATCATTTACGTGAGGTTATTTAGGTGTTCCAGAGTATGAGGAAACAATTACTACTCTTTTCGGTTTTCTCAATCATTAGATATAATGTTAGGTTTTTTTTTTTTTTTTTTTTTTTGTTGTTGAGAAAACTGTCCCATGGTTCAATATTATCACAAAAGAAAACATAATTACAAGGAATCAGGAGTGACAAGAGGAGCTATATCATCAAGAGTGAACTTAATCCATACTTGAAGCTCATTGCCAAAAACAACTTTTCTAGCTAAGAAGTGGGCAACTAAATTGCCTATACGTTTAACAAAAGAAAAATTACATAAACCAAGATCAGCAGATAACACCAAAATATCACCAATCAAATGTCCATACTTCGAGTTTCTAGTATCTCTAGCTAGGATGGTGTTGATGATTACCTCAGCATCACCCTTTACAAAACACTCTAAAACACAATTCTTTTGCAAAAACTAGTGCCCTCCTATGAGCCAATCCTTCAACCACAGCTGGGGAGGTAGGTAGAGATACCCTTTCACACATGGCACCAATAACATAACTTGCAGAGTCACGCACTGCTACTCCTAAACCAATAGCTCCCAGGTTGTTGAAATGGCACCATCAAAATTAATTTTGAGATGGGGTAGATGGGTGGATTCCAATGAATGACTCAAGCTGATTGTTAGGTGGGGTGAACAGTGGGCCCATGAACATGCTAATAATCTTGAAGTAAAACCATTGCTCTTTGATGAATCTTATGAATCTCCACCACAACCTCCCTTACTCTCACCAAATTTCTTTGATTCTAGATAAACCAGAAAAGTGTGGTGACAAGGTTAAGATCCAACCATTCCCTCATCCTCAGAAACATTTCCCAAAAATCAGCAAAAGAGTTAAAGTGATACTTGAAAAACTTCTTGACAACCTTGTCAGGTTCCCAGATGGTGTTGGCTAATATCATAAAAATTTGAAGGTATAATTATGGAGCCTGTTGTATGAGATAATATATATTTCTTCTTTCATTTGATTAAATAAATAAATAAATACATACATCTGATAGATTTGATGGACGAAAACGAGAAAATAATTCGATAATTATATAATTCCCTATCAAAAACTAGAAAAAAAAAAGTATGGGTATATGATGTTATATTAATAGTCTAATATTTAGAAATGAATTTCTATTTCTAAATATTTAATTCCATATAGATCATATAATTATTATTGTAGAGGGATGGCTTATAGAGCCCAAATAATAGATTGACAAAGTCCAAATAACTTTGGGCCATGGGATAAAATAGGCTCAAAACATATTCCTCCGGGATGAAAAGCCTCCTTGTAAGGTACACACCTTGGACTACAAACCAAAGGGTACGATAACCATGAATCCAGTGAAAGCCTTCCCAAATGGTTTGTACCTCGAATCCTAGCCCAAAGGGCCTTGCCATCTTGGATTCGATCATAAATCACCACGGAATCCATTTGAGGTGAAGTGTTTCTACTAGACTAACAACGTTAACCTAATTTTTCTAGTTTCCGAGGAATAATTCTGTAGCATATATGGCTATTTGAGAATGCCTTCTAGAGCTTCCTGATAGATCTACAACAACATGCTTGACACACTTGCATTTAATGTTGAATAATTGATCAGAATAAGACAAAAAACCCCAAAAGTCTCTGTTCATCATAAAATTGAGAAAAGAAGAGCCCAATGGGATAGAAGGCTTCCTAATTGAATAAAGACAACTCATGCTGATGCTTGTGCTGAAGAAGAAAATGAAGCACATGAAAGACAGGATAAGGATGAAAAAGGAGGAGGAAGGGGAGTATAAAAGATAGGAAACTGATAAGAAGTGGGGGAGATTTTTCTAGATTTTGAGAAAAAATAGCAAAGAGAGATACACTATTGAGATATTATCATTTCAATTTGGGTTACCTAGTTCATTTTATAGTACTTCAAATTCGTGGGTTTTTATATATTATTTTTCTCTATGTTTTGGCATATATATATAGTTGGACATTTTTAATCCAATCTTCTTTTGGCTGTCTGAGGCACACTCTGGAGTTGGTTCAAAGTTTTAGTATTTTTTTTTTGGAATTATGCAGCAAGAATGCCTAACTTGAATTTTTACCATTATTAACTAATGTAAACTATTTTCAATGGTATTTGCGGGTCTTGACTCTTCAATGGTGTCTCTTCATTATTTATATATGTATATTTGGAATTCTCAAGAATAGCTATTTATAGGTTTGGTTGTATCCAAGAGAATGGATACTCCAAAGTTATCATTTTGCAAACTTCTTAGAGTAGGAGAAAAGGGAAAAATTTTGCTGTTTACAAGTATGCAACAATTATTGCATATAGGATTAAGTGGTAGCAAAAAGAAAGTGACAGATGACTAAAGGTCCACTTTATCATGTGCATTGCACAAGACCCTTGGACACATGTTGATTTTTTTTTTTTTTTTTTTTTTTTTTTTTTTTTTTATTGTTGTTGTTGTTGTTGTTGTTGTTGTTGTTGCTACATAACCCATTATGCAGCAATTGTTGCATACTAATATGCAACAAAACCTTTCCTGAGAGAAAATATCCTCTTAAAAGACAATGTTTTCAAGCTCGCCTTTCAGGCAAAAACTCTTGATTCTTCTTCTTTTTTATAAATAAATTCAAAGGTGGGAAAAGAGGATTTGATGTAGCAGTTTTCAAAATTATAATATAAGATTTTGTAAATTTGGACAGGTTCAATTGAACTAACTTTACACTCTGGTAAGACAAGATGAAATTTCTAATTTTTGGTAATTTGCAATTGCTTCCTAAACTAAGTCTTGAAGATACTAGTGCAATCTAGGCAAAAACTTGAAGCATATGAACTAGTTTACGGTGACCATATTCTAAACACTCTAATTGATCAATTGTATGATTTTTTTAATGGTAAAATGGTTATAGGTATATAACATTTAGAATTTCTTTCTAAAGATAACATTCAAATACAAGCAACAATAACATAAATATAAACATAAAAAAGAGAATATTATTGTACTCACAAATATATAGTTTTTTTTTTTTTTTTTTTTGACAAATAGAAGCATTAGAATATATTTAAAATAAATAAAAAAATTCTATCAATTTTGAATTTATTAGGCTTTCTACAAATTCATTTAATACATAAATTTTGTAATGTCAAATGTATCATATGTATTTTAAATTTACGTATCAATGTTGATATTTATGAATATTGGCTTCATTTTTATTTTTCATTTTTGTATAATAAGTTTTGCACATTCCTTAGGAAGTTTTTAATTCTTTTGACTGTTCTTAAATCGACTCTCAAGTACCAAGTGCAGTGGCATAGCTATTAAAGGACCAAGGGCGGCTTGGGCCCCCTTAAAATTTTTGAAATGTTTTTAAATTTTTTTTGAAATATCTTAAATAATTTGAAAATTTTTAAATAACCTTATCATTTTAGCCCCTCATACTTGATAACAAACATTGTCTACCCTTTAAAAAAGATCTATAACCACCCTAATTTTTTTTTTTTATGCCCAATAAATTTAAACTTTGGTCCATAATTTGGTCCACTTAACAATATATTAGGGTCTTTCAAGCAAAAAGAAAAAGACAAAAAAAAAAAAAAATTGGACATTACTATTTTAAATTTCATGCAAAATATATATATTTATATATATGGTGTTAGGGTTATATTTTATGTAATTGGCTAGTCCTCTTACAAAATGCACTTTTCTTGTAATTGGGTAGATCTAAGATGGGTTTAATACATCAAGAAATATGTTTTTCAAGCATATCAAGTGTTTGTATTAAAAGACATGAAGTTTGGCCCAAGAAACAAGTGAAGGAAAGCTGTTTATTAAGTCTCGACAGATGCCTACTATCGAGACTTAATATGAAGCTCAATAGATAACTCAACAACAGCTCGATCTATCGAGATTTATGATTTTCAGTTTTCTAGATTTGAAATTCTGCCTAGGCTTTTGTATTTGTTTAAGGTTTCTTTTCTCACAACCCTAGACCTATATAAGGCTTATTTGAAGTGTTATCTCATGCAGATATAAAGACCAAGAAATTTATTTTCTCTGTGAGAAGCTACTACGTTTGTATGCCATAGGGTTTTGTAACCAAGTGCTTCCAGGTCTTCATTGTTGATGAATTGAAGAACTTTTTAGCCAACAACATCATTCAAGTTGCTGTAGCTAGTCACATGCTAGGATCCGTACAAACGGTTAGTAACAAATTGGAGATTTGTGCACCAAAGGAAAGAAGGCTACTATAAGACCAAGTCCAATTGGGTATTAGAGCAAAGGTTTAACTGTAGGTTGTTATTTCAAGATAGGCCAGGGTAGGTGGTAGGATTCCTTATACATGTAACTGCTTGATTGTTGATTAGTGGATTCTTGGGAGTGGTGACCTTAAAATCACCCGGTGGGATTTTTCTCTTGCAAGAGGTTTTCCCCATTTGTCAACAAATCACAGTGTCAATTTAATTTCTATTGCATTTAGTTTATTTGGTGATTTGTTGGTGCCTTCACAATTTGCATGCAATTAAATCAAATTATTCAACTTTGGGGCCAAGCTATCTTAACCCAACAAGTGATATCAGAGTAGGTACACTCTGATTTGGTTTTAATCATTGCTGCGTGGTCCATTCACCCTTGTTGCTATAGATCGTGGGCAATCCCTGATTATTCCTCCTTTATTTGATGGTATTAACTATGCATAAAAGTACGCATTAGAGCCTTTTTGCAGTATTTAGATGAGAAATTATGGCTTGCAATTGAAGTAGGTTAGAACAAACCTGAAGAGCTGTGGACACAAGGGAGGAGTCGCCACCTAGTTATATGGTCTAAGAACCATGAATATAGCGTCCTTTGAAGGAAGGAACTTTGATCTTACTACCAGAGTTTGAGTTCAGAGTTTAAGTACAGTTTAAGGAAGGTGTTAGGCACCCAAGATCGCCCAACTCTAAGGTTGGTCTCCTATCATTGTGTCTTATGTCTTAACCCTATTAAAAACCATTTAAATACTTGCATTCTAAACTCACACATACACATAAACTAACATGGCACCTTTAATCCTAAACAAGCATACTAATCTATCCACAAAACAAAAGAGAGTCAAACACACAAAAGAAAACCCAAACATTCATCTAACATGCTTCAATATACATTTGAACAAGGTAGCAACCCTAGACATGGCAGCAAGCATCATCAAATGGTGTGCTGTTGCAGGCAACCAAAAATAAAACCTATACTTCTAAAAATATATGTAGTAGTGTGAGTAAGGATCGTTCCCATAGAGAGTATCTAGCCTAGTTTTATGCTATGTGAACAAGGAGGAGGGGTTATAATGAAAACAATTTTAAGAAAAACAATTAAGGAACAATTCAAATTAAAATATCGAAATCAATCAAAAGAACAAACCTTGATCTAAGTCAACATCCACCATCAGAATTTTACAACTGATCATCGATGCAAGTATATATCAATTTACACTTTGAATATTCACCGTTGGAACTATTTTCCTATCTCTCCTTAGTCGAATTTAATTAGAAAACAAACGATCTAATTAACCCTAACTACTAAAGAACCCAAGACAAGCGCTAAAGGTTTAATCTAGTAGCAGCCTTAAGAATTAGAGGGATCAATGAAACTAAACAACACAAACAGAAGCGGTTGTATTTAAATTAGTCGAGCATTCTTCCTAAGATCTAATAATTTCTGACACAGCAAATCATTAAATCTTGGTTGCTTCACAAGTTAGAGAGATCAAATAATTACGGATTTGATATCTAACCTAGCAATAGATTGCAACGAATAATAAACTAGTAGGCCTCCTAGTAATTAAATGAGACAATCATGAAAATAAGCACAGAAGAACATCTGATATTCAAAGCATAAATCGAACAATAAAAACAAATTAGATCTCACAGTTTTATTGATTCTGAGGCTTCAGTTTCCTTTGACCAAGTATAAAAGTTTAGCCACGCAAGGCCATGATGAAAACTCAAAGGAAAAAATCAAAGAAGAGGGGAGAGAGAGACGTGTGTCCAATTCTGATTTCTCCTCCCCCTTTTACACGTTAATTCCCCCTTTCCCAAGCCTACAAAATCTCCTAAAAATATTCTTAATAATAATATCCAAATCTAACTAATTAAGGAAAAATATTAAAAATAAAACAAAGTCCTAATACAACTAGGAAAGTGGTGTTTTTCAGCTGGAAATTTCGTGCATCAGATCTGGAGGCTTCCAAAAATAAACCACATTAGATACGCATATTAGAATTTCAGGCAAAGGAACATTCCAGAACGTCAATAGTGCAGGTGCAGCAATTTCAAGCTTGATTTCGACCTTTATGCAGCCCGTATCTCTAAAAACTCAAAACATGAAAGTTGTAGAGCTTTGTCTTGGCGTTCCACAGTATCTTGAATCATCTCAATTGGAGATTGGATGAGAGAGTTATGCCCAGATTACGAAACGATATCAAAGCTGTCCAGAATCGCCCAATTAGCTACGTTTTGCACTTAATGCCTCCATTTGCATCCTAAATCAAAATATAAGAATAATGAGTACATTTAGGCACCAAATAAATATAAAAGACTAAACATTAAGGGAGAAAAATATGACATTTTGCATTCTTATCATCAAACAAAACAAAAAATGAACATATTAGAAACCCTAATCATATATATAAAAACCCTAACACAAATGCATGGATATTGCTAATGCATCACTTATCCTTTACTTACTTCTCAGTAGCACAGCACCTATGGCATCAATGCATGAACATGTCGATGAATGGCATAGCATTAAAACTAAGAATACCTTGACCTAAACCCTAATCTAGACATGTGATAACAAAATAAGCATGTTAAAAGGTGAACAGACAATTATGGCCTTGAAAACATGTGAAAAGGAGGCTATGCAAACAAACATGTGAAGGCAGAGTCAAAACAAACAAAAAATTAGGGATTTTGGATAACAACATCATGCATGCTAGAACAAGTCTGCGTATGCTTGAGTTCAGCCTGTGTGCACAGGTTAGATCATGTATACGCAAATCCTTACCCAAAAAACCCAATTTACACAGAAACAGATCAGAAGTAAAACGAAACATAAAACATAAAATCTAACAACCTAACATGCTTAAAGATATAGAGAAAACATAAAACTAATGTAAACAAACATATATAAACGTAAACTAAACAAAGAAATAGATTAAAATAAGGATTAAAGCTGAAAAAAAAAAAGCTTAAATGAATACCTTAAAGCAAAAGCTCCTAGGCTTGACTTTTTACCATTCCCCTCAGTCAAATCTATCACAATTCAATAAAATAGTGATTAGTAATCTTAAACTCGAAGGATTGGGACCAAAAAAGTTCCCAATCAAATAAAAAATGACTTGAGGGTGTTTTGTGTAAAACTCCATTTTGATTCACTATCTTATAATGAATCTTAGGTTTTTCCTATGGGATTTCTGTGTGTTTTGAAAAAGTACCATGTTAGGCTTTATATAGGGTCTGTTTGGATATAACTTATTTTGCTGAAACTGAAAACTGAAAACTGAAAACACTGTAGCAAAATAATTTTTAAATGTGTGAATAGTATTGTGGGACCCATTTTTAATGGAAAAGTTGATAAAAAGTAGAGATTGTGGGACCCGTGAATAGTGCACAAGTGCACTGTTCACAGAAGAACAGGTCAACCATTGCGGCTGAAAAGAAAAAAAAAAAAAAAAAATCGGAGGAAACGCAGACGCAGCATAAGTGCTATCCAAACAAGCACATAGTGGAAAAAATGGGGTTTGGAATGGCTCACAGACAATGTGGGATTCGTTTCAAACCTTTTATTGCAAAAAACTTGCATTTCTTATGCTTTTGAAACCCTAGCTATATACGTAGGAACATGTCTGTGTATGCATGCATTGACCCGCATACGCAGATCACGACCCACGTACGTAGGCCAAGGACTACTTTGGTCAATTTTATTTCCAAAAATATATTTTTTTCTCATTAAAAAGGTTATATTTTCCATTTTAACACTTCTAAAGTCAATTTAATATCTAATTGGGCTCTAAACTAGCCTTGGGTCTTAGAGTTCGAGTATCATTGGAGAACAGGGGCCCGAGTCGTAAAGGGTACAAAATGTAGTGTCTACAAAAGCCACGAGCAAAATGGGATGATACTAAGATCAAAGTTGCAAATTTTAACATTAGTGTTGTGACTAATGAAGAATTCAAGATCTCCACTAACAATGCAAAGAAAGCATGGACTATTCTTCAAAATACCTATGAGGGCACAAAAGCTATTAAAAACTCCAGGCTCCAAAGGCTCACTACCTGTTTTGAGGAAATAAGGATGGATAAGGATGAGTCATTCAATGAATTCTATTCCAAGCACAAGGACATAGTGAATTCAGCTTCAATTTTGAAGGATAGATTCTAGAGCCCAAGATTGTCAAGAAGATTCTCAAAACTCTTCGAGAAAGATTCTATGCCAAGATCACTGCCATAAAAGAATCAAAGGATCTTGATTCTATTCCTTTGACAAAGCTAATTGGGAATTTGCAAACCTATGAACTAGGGTTAGCAAGGGTTGGTAAGGGTAGCAAAGGCATGAACATGGCTTTGAAGGTTAAGAATGATCATAACAATGAGTTGTCTAAAGATGAGGATACTAAGTTAAAATCTTATATTACTAGACAATTCAAGAAGTTCATTAAGAATGCGAACGTAAAAGCAAGTGATAAGGATCACAAATAGTATGGATTCACTCAATTCAAGTCCCAAGACAGAGGCAAGAGAGAATTCAAGGATGCTGGTCAAAGCAACAATGTTCCTACTGGGCAATGCTACGGATGTCAAGGATTTGGACACATGAAGCAAGAATGCCCCACATATCTCAAATCTATTGGCAAAAGCAAAGCCCTAGCTGCCACTTTGAGTGATACAGGACCAGAAGTAGAATCTGATGATAGTGATCAAGATGGGATAGTGAGTGCTTTCACAGCTACTGTTGACTCCCCTAAGGAAGCAATAGAACTAATTGATGAGGAAGAAGAGTTGAGAGAATCAACGTTTGAGAAGATGGATGAGCAAGACAAAATCCATGCTACCTACTCTAAATTGTACAAGATCTTCAAGAAGCATGAGAAGCTTTACCCGTTAGCTACGAGAAAGCTTAGTGAAATGGAGCTTAGTGAAGTGGAGTTGGAATGAGAGGAACTCTCCACAAAGTTTGATAAAGCTAATAAGGCAGTGGTTGAAGAAGATGAAAGGTTGAATAAAGTAAAAATTGTATTTAAAAAATGATGCTAATGATTGGTGTAAAAGAGATTTGTAGAATTTATTGCAAAACTTCCATATTATATATAGTATAGATAAATACGTACAGACATTGTTTTTGGTTTTTGGTTTTTGATTATTTATTGATTTTATTTTTTAGTTATAAATAATATTAATTAAAGTAGATGAATATGTAAACACAAAGTTAGATGTAAAGTTAACAAGATAAATCTGTAAAGTCAGTCTATTTATATATTTAATATTGTCAACAAAATTTAGGAAAAAAAAAGGAAAAGAATAATTATATTGCTAATAATGTGTTGGATGAGGTGGTGCAATATAAGTATAGCAACAATAAATGTTATGTTTCAGTTTTTAGATATATATATAGATATAAATGTTGGCTAATATCATAAAAATTTGAAAGTATAATTATGGAGCACGTTGAATGAGATAATATATATATTTTTTTCATATGATTAAATTAATAAATAAATACATACATCTAATGGATATAATGAACGACAACATGAAAATAATTCAATAATTATATAATTTCCTACTAAGAAATTGAATAATAAAAAATATGAGACAAAGTTTAGCTAAAAAATTGGTTGTAGTTTTAGGCTACAACCTTACTCAATAAAATAAATATTATTACATATTTAAAAATTTTAACCGTTGAATTGCATGTTCTTGATGTTCTTAATTCACATGTTAAATTTTGTGTCAATCGATTATTATTTACATATGATCTGTACACTTATATTTTATGCATAATTTTAAACTACAAAAATTTCCAATTTAAACAATTTATTGATGATATAGTTATCGATATTCAAATTTCTAGAAATTTTGCAAGCATAGAGGATACAAGAAAAAGATGTAGTCCAATGATAGATTTGTTAAAATTCATCTCTAATAAAAAGATATTGAGTTTTGCAATCCATACTTCTAACATCTACTACAATTCATATTCACATTTTTTAAGTTTCTAGGGTGATTCATTAGATGGGCTTACGAAGTGACTATGCTTGAATATCGAGGAGGCTGCTTAGACCTTGTTTGGATTTTTTTTTTCATCACTCATCATTCCTTACTCAATTTCCGTCATTCATCACTTATCACTCATCACTCATCACTTAAAATACTCAACTCCCTACACCCCACCCCGTTTGGCACCATCACTCACTTGTCATTACTCAATATTTTTCAATTGTTCGTGGGACCCACACACTGACCCAATGTTAGTTGACTTTTCTCTCTCCTTTTTTCCCCCTGCCTCTCCTCTTCGTTTTTCTTTGCTTTTCCCTTTGTTTTCTCCTATTTTTCTCTACTTTTCTCTTCATCCGTGTTAACACATACTTTAATCAAGCCCACCATGATCCTTATTTTCATACTTTTCCCAAATCTAAAATATAACCAAATGGCTATCCAGTATTTTTCTTTTCCAAAAACCTAAAAAAAAAAAAAAAAAAAAAAAAAAAAACCACCGCCACAGCCACCGCTACAACCCACAGTGACAACAGCAACAACAACATCAACAACGGCGACAACTTTGACATCAACAACGGCAACAACTTCGATAAACTCAAGAAGAAAAAAAGGAATGGAAACCCAGTGAAAAAAAAATAATAATAAAAATCCCAAGTCCAGAAACCAAACCCAAAAACCAATGTGAAAAGAAAAGAAAAAAAAAAAGAAGAAAAAAGAAAAGGAGAATAGAAAAGAACATAAGAAAAAAAAAGAACTATACCTAGAAGAAAAAGAAAAGAAAAGAAATGGAGAATAAAAAAGAAAAGAAGAAAAAAAGAAAAGGAGAATAGAAAAGAACATAAGAAAAAAAAAAAACCAAACCCAGAAGAAAAAAAAAAAAGGAGAATAGAAAAAAAAAAGAAGAAAAAAAGAAAAGAAAAAAGAAAAAAAGAAAGAACCAAACCCAGAAAGTGAAAGGAAAAGAAAAGAAGAAGAAGAAAAAAAAGAGGAGAATAGAGAGAGGTGTGTCCCAGACCCGTGAAAAAAAAAAAGAAAAAAAAAGATAAATTCAGTTGGAGAGAGCAAAAAGTATGACCGTGGGACCCATATGTAATTTTAATTACAAAAATGTCATTAAAAACATAGTTATGGAAATTGAAAACAGCTAAAATGTGTTTTCAGTTTTCATAACTCATCACTCAAAAATCAGAGAATTAAGTGATGGAAACAAAAACTAGAAATATAGTTATTGAAATTCAATCAAATTTTTGAGTTATGGATCCCACAATTTTTGAGTTATGAGTTATGAAAACAGAATTGTAAGTTATGGAAACTAGAAATCTAAACACCCCCTTAATCACCGCCAAATCCAATACAATTTTCCACAATTTCTTGGAGACACACCAGTTCAACATCATGGCAACATTAGGCATCTACAATTAGATTTCAAAAATTGCAATCAATTTTTAGGCGGTGTGGCCAAATGCCTCGTAGATGAATTGACTCCTCTCTGTGCATAAAGTACGTGGGGGTCTAGGGGAGAAATAATTCGAACTGCGAAATTAACAATATGTTGTAATAATTTCTAAAATAAAAAAAAAATAAAAAAAATAAAAAAAGAAAGAAAAAGGAAAAAGAAGAAGTTCTTTGGGCGGTGTGTTGCAATCAAAAGTAGATTCGCCAGGTTAGACCGGGCTCTTCAAGACAAAAGCAATATAATAATAATGATGATGATGATATAACCTGCCTTGCTTTCTTCTTGTTCCCACTGATGTAAATTGCTAATTTGCTTTGCCTTTCGCCAAATAGTCTTTTTAACTTTTAGTATTCTTCCCCAACGCGGTGTTGCCGCCCTCGCTTATTCATAACATCTGTCTTTCTAAGAAACAACTCCACCCGACCCAACCCAACCCAAAATCCCCCGTTATATGTATATATATAGAAAACCCTCCATGAACCCATACCTATATTCTCTCATTCTTTTCCTTTTATCATTTCTCCTACTTTGTTAAGAGAGCTTTGTTCAAAGATGAGTTCAAGTGAGCCTGCAGGTAACTACTAGATACCATGTTTTATTAATTATTGCTCATGTATTTCATTTTCACCACAAGTTATGTTGATGTTTGTACACAATCTTTGAATTTTCTGCCACACACGGACACCTAGGAAAATTATTCAGGTGTTCGTTAGAAGGAAAAATTATTTCAATATTCATCTGCAAGAAGAAAAATAATTTGAATCCTTTTTATGGAAAAATAATTTGATTTTTATAACCTGCAATTGTTAAGTGTGGGGTAGTATATAAACTTGGGCAGGACATAAAAATGGCAGTAATGCAAAATATCAAAGACCTTGTCAGCTTGGGTTTCTGTTGCAGTATTAAGAAAAGCCAACTGTGCTACCCATGCCCTTATTGCCTGGACTCCTTTTTGTAATGATTTTATTTTTGGGGCCTTCCCCATCTTCAGTTTTCCTGTTCACGTTAAAATTTTAATGTTGTTTATGATTTCAAAACATTAGGGAGAAAGATAAGTAATTTATTTTTGGTCATAATCATGTACTCCCTATGGAAAATATTGTAGCCTTGCACTTGCAGGCAAGATGCATCCAATCACTTGCTATATTTGTTCAAATAATTCATGTGTTTTTTGTTGAATTAAGTATTGATTACATGAAGTGGTTTAAAAAAAATTCAGTTGCATATCCTCCACCTTCAACCGCGCCAGCTTATTATGTAGCTCCACCGCCGGCTGGTTATCCTACAAAAGATGGCTCCGGATACTCTCAAAATCCTCCTCCTCCGGTGGAAACCAAGTCTAGGGGTGATGGGTTTTGGAAGGGATGGTAAGCCTTCTCTCTCTCATTTATTTATCTATTCATTACCTTTTGATTTACATACATAATAATGATTGTCTATTTGTCTATTTGTTTGCGATATGCAGTTGTGCTGCCTTGTGTTGCTGCTGTGTGCTGGATGCATGCTTCTGAGGGTTGAGAGCGCTCTAGAGGCCCGAGGCCATTGTTCTTTTATTTGATCTCACCCCAATTTTTTTGTCAATAAAATATTTATACAGAGTTTGTATTCTTATGATGTGAAGAATGGACCATTGGATATTTGTTCGGTTCTTTATCTTGACGTAGTTATCATTACATTGTTATTATCGCATTGTTATTAATTAGTGCCATAGTGGTTGATTGGCTGTGCTTTTATTGTTGTTGTAATTAATATTATTATACAATTGATTCTCTCTCTCTCTCTCCTGACTTCTGGTCCAGTCCGTTTAAACAGCACGCTTTCTATAACTTTGAATTGTAAATCTGTAGGTCCAGTCCGTTTAATCAGTACGCTTTCTATAACCTTGAATTGTAAATCTGATATACACAAACCTAGTCTATGTTAAAAGCAATAAGTCTAATGAGTCATGAGACTTAACACAATGGGTCTATTTTTTTAAATGGTATGTTGTAAAATGATGTACTAAAATGATAAAGTAGGTTTTTGATGTGTCAAAATGACATTTTTTTATGAGAGAGCTGATGAGAATGCTATGCCAAATGCTAAAATTTCAACATTTGGTACACCTGCTGCCAATGCTAGCTCTTAATGAACCCTTTTAGAAAAATTTTAAATACCACTTTCATTCTGGAGTTCATTCAAAGTTTTTTTTTTTTTTTTTTTTTTTTTTTTTTTTTAGAATTATGCATATAAGAATGCCTAACTTAAATTTTGACCATTATTAACCATTGGTAAACTATTTTTAATGGTATTTTGCTGGTCACGACTCTTCAATGGTGTCTCTTCATTATATATATATATATATATATATATATATATGTATATATTTGGAATTCTCAAGAATTGGTATTTATAGGTTTTATTGTACCCTAGAGAATGGATACTTTAAAGTAATCCTTTTGCAAACTTCTTAGAGTGGGAGAAAAGGGAAAAATTTTGTTGCTTACAAGTATGCAGCAATTGCTGTATATATGATTATGTGGCAGCAAAAAGAAAGTGACAAGTGTCTAAGAGTCTACCTGATTATGTGCATTATACATGACCCTTGGACACATGTTAATTTCTTTTTGCTGCCTCATAACCCATTATGTAGCAAAATCTCTCTCAGGAGCAAATATCCTCTTAAATGAAAACTCTTGTTTCTTCTTCTTTTTTATAAATAAATTCAAAGTTGGGGGAAAAGAGGATCTGATGTGCAGTTTTCAAAATTATAAAATAAGATTTTGTGAATTTGGACAAATTCAATTGAACTAACTTTACATGCTGGCAAGACAAGATGAGATTTCTAATTTTATGATAATTTGCAATCACTTCCTAAATTGACTCTTGAAGAAACTGGTGCAATCTAGGCAAAAATTTGAAGCAAATGAACTTGTTTATAGTGACTATATTCTAAACATTCTAATTGATTAGTTGTATGATTTTTTTAATTGTAAAATGGCTATAGGTATATAGCATTTAGAATTGCTTTCTGAAGATAGCATTTAAATAAAAGCAACAATAACATCAATATAAACACAAACATAATGAGGATAATTTTATTGTACTCATAAATATATAGTTTTTTTGACGAATAAAAGTATTAGAAAATGTTTATATATAAAAAAATTATATCAACTTTGAATTTATTCGTCTTTTTACAAATTTATTTAATACATATATTTTGTAATGTCATATGTATCATGTGTATCTTGAATTCACATATCAATGTTGATATTTATGAATATTGGCTTCATTTTTTTTTTTTTTTTGCATAATATGTTTGGCACATTCCTTAGGAAGTTTTTAGTTCTTTTGAACACTCTTAAATCAACTCTCAAATACCAAGTGAAAATGTTTTGCAAATGAATATGTTTAATTTTTAGTAATTAAATTGAAGAGCATGTGCCAAACTAACAAGTATTTTAACATGCAAAAAAATAAATCTAATAAATAAGCTATTCATTGAGTGGATTATAATGTCCAAGGTCTATATAATCTGGGAGAATAAAACAATTTATTAATTGAAATTGTCATACAAATTGGATTTTAGAACATAAATCCCAATAGATCAACCAATAGAATCCATTACATCCCTTATGTGGGAGTATACAAATGAATGAAATTTATGGTTTGTGTTAGAGTAAGGAGAAGCAACATTGTAGCAACAAGAAATGAAATCAATTACCCAAGACTACTAAAATAATTGCGCTTTAGTTTTGCAATCCATACTTCTAACGTCAACTACAGTGCATATTCACATTGTTGAAGATTTTAGAGTAATTCATTAGATGAGTTGATGAAGTAACCAAGCTTGAATATCGAGGAGATTGCTTAATAATCACCAAATCCAATTTTCCACAATTCCGTTGAGACACACCAGTTCAACATCATGGCTATATTGCTTATATGTAATTAGATTTCGAAAGTTACACTTTGTTCAATCCTCAATTGTCAAAGTTGGGATTTCCATTACCTAATTTTTAAACTTTCAATCAACTATTTTTTATTTCAATGTTTTCGTAAATTCAAATTTGACTCCCAGTTCTTTGAATTATGTACTATTTCACGGAAAGAAGTGCACATGTTCATACGGACCAGACCAAGTAAATGCTCAATATCATGGATTGAATTCCTAGATTATAAACATAAACATAAACAAATTTTTCTTCTTATAAATACAAACATTAGCAAATATAAAAATTAATTCTATCAATATGTGACTTTATTATACTTTTTACAAATCAATTTATTGATTATATAATAATTTTAATATTGTTCCAATGAATATCTATTATTTAATTTAGAAATGGAATTACAATCATACATGCATTAAATATAATTACAGTTAATCTTATAGTTATCCTTTTAGCCAATTAATCTTGGCTAAATTAATGCCACTATACAAATAAAATGGGTACTTTAAAGTTATATTATTGTAAAGTTTATATTCTAATAAATTTTTTTTTTATCAAATCATAATTTTAAGAATGTTAAAATTATGATTAAGTATGACAAACTTAATCACAATTTTATAATTTTATGATTCGGTTTCCTTAGGTGTTATCATATGAAGCCCATTGTTATGACGAGTTTGTTTGCCAAATTAAAGATGCTTGGAATGCTGTGATGGTAGGTCTATAATTTACGTGAGGTTGTTTAGGTGTTCCAGAGTAAGAGGAAACAATTACTGCTCTTTTCGGTTTTCTCAATCATTAAATATATTGTTGGCTTCTTTTTTCTTTTTCTTTTTTTTTTTTTTTTGTTTTTCTGTTTTTTTTTTTTTTTTTTTTGTTTTGAAAACTGATCCATGGGTGAATATTATTGCAGAAGAAAACAAAATTATAAGGAATCACGAGTGACAAGAGGAGCTATATCATCAAGAGTGGACTCAATCCATACCTGAAGCTCACTGCCAGAACAACTTTTCTAACTAAGAAGTGGGCAACTAAATTTTCTATACATTTAACAAAAGAAAAATTACATAAACCAAGATCAGTAGCTAACACCTGAATATCACTAATGAAATGTCCATACTCTGGGTTTCTTGTATCTCTAGCTAGGATAGCGTTGATGATTACCTCAGCATCACCCTTTACAAAACACTCTGAAACACATAATTCTTTTGCAAAAACTAGTGCCCTTCTACAAGCCAATGCCTCAACCATAGTTGGGGAGGTAGGTAGAGATAACCTTTCACACATGGCACCAATAACATAACCTGCAGAGTCACGCATTACCACTCCTAAACCAGTAGCTCCCAGGTTGTTGAAAGTGGCACCATCAAAATTAATTTTGAGATGGGAATAGATGGGAGGGTTCCAACAAATGGCTTGAGCTGGTTGCTTGGTGGGGTGAATAGTGGGCCCATGAACATGCTGATAATCTTGAAGAAAAAACATTGCTCTTTGATGAATCTTATGAATCTCCACCACAACCTCCCTTACTCTCACTAAATTTCTTCGATTCCAGATAAACCAAAAAAGTGTGGCAACAAGGTTAAGACCCAACCTTTCCCTCATCCTCAGAAACATTTCCCACAAATCAGCAAAAGAGTAGAAGTGATACTTGAAAAACTTCTTGATGACCTTGTTAGGTTCCCAAATGGTAATGTTGGCTAATATCATAAAAATTTGAAGGTATAATTATGGAGCTTGTTGAATGAGATAATATATACTTATTTTTTCATGTGATTAAATTAATAAATAAATACATACATCTAATGGATCTGATGGACGACAACGTGAAAATAATTCGATAATTATATAATTCCCTATCAAAAACTAGAATATATATATATATATATATATATATTTATGGGTATATGATGTTATATTAACAATCAAATATTTAGAAATGAATTTCTATTTCTAAATATTTAAATCCATATAGATCATATAATTATTATTGTAGAGAGATGGCTTATAGAGCCCAAATAATAGATTGACAAAGCCCAAATAACATTGGGCCATGGGCTAAAATAGGCTCAGAACATATTCCTTTGGGATGAAAAGCCTCCCTAAAGGGTACACATCTCGGATTACAAACCGAAGGGTGTGTTACCAAGAATTCAGTGAAAGCCTTCCCAAATGGTCTGTACCTTGGATCTTGGCCCAAAGGGCCCCGCCATCTTGGATCCGATCATAAATCACACGGAATCCATCCAAGGTGAAGCGCTTCTACTAGACTAACAATGTTAACCTAAATTTTGAGTTTTTGAGGAATAATTCCATAGCATATGTGGCTATCTGAGAATGCCTTCTAGAGCTTCCTGATAGATCTATAACAACCCGCCTGACACACTTGTAGTTAATGTTGGATAACTTATCAGAATAAGACAAAAACCCCAAAAGTCTCTATTCATTATAACATTGAGAAAAGAAGAGCCTGATGGGATAGAAGGTTGCCTAATTAAATAAAGATGGCTCATGCTGATGCTTGTGCTGGAGAAGAAAATGTAGCACATGAAAGAAGGGATAAGGATGAAAAAGGAGGGGGATGGGGAGTATAAAAGAGAGGAAATTGATAATAAGTGGGGCAGATTTTTCCAAATTTTGAGTGAAAATAGTAGAGAGAGATACACTATTGAGATATTATCATTTCAATTTGGGTTACCTAGTTCATTTTTTAGTTAGTACTTCAAATTCGTAGGTTTTCATATATTATTTTTTCTCTAAGTTTTGGCATATTTATATATAGTTGGACATTTTAAGGTTAAAAGAGTACTTAATCCAATTTTCTTTTGGCTGTTTGAGGTTCACTCTGGAGTTGGTTCAAAGTTTTAGTATTTTTTTTAGAATTATGCAGACAAGAATGCCTAACTTGAATTTTGACCATTATTAACTGCTGGTAAACTATTTTTAATGGTATTTGTAGGTCATGACTCTTCAATAGTGTCTCTTCATTATTTATATATGTATATTTGGAGTTCTCAAGAATTGCTATTTATAGGTTTGGTTGTATCCAAGAGAATGGATAATCTAAAGTTATCCTTTTGCAAACTTCTTACATTGGGAAAAAAAGGGAAAAGTTTTACTACTTACAAGTACGCAGCAATTGCTGCATATAGGATTAAGTGGTAGCAAAAAGAAAGTGACAACTGTCTAAGGGTCCACTTGATTATGTGCATTACACAAGACCCCTGGACACATGTTGCTTTTTTTTTTTTTTGCTACATAACCCATTATGTTACAATTTCTGCATACTAGTATGCAACAAAACCTTTCTCGAGAGAAAATATCCTCTAAAAAGACAATGTTTTCAAACACGCCTTTCAGGTAAAAACTCTTGATTCTTCTTCTTTTTTATAAATAAATTCAAAGGTGGGGGAAAAGAGGATTTGATGTAGTTTTCAAAATTATAAAATAAAATTTTGTAAATTTGGACATGTTCAATTGAACTAACTTTACACGCTGGTATGACAAGATGAAATTTCTAATTTTTTGGTAATTTGCAATCGCTTCCTAAACTAACTCTTGAAGATACTAGTGCAATCTAGGCAAAAACTTGAAGTAGATGAACTTGTTTACAGTGGCCATATTCTAAACACTATAATTTATTGGTTATATGAATTTTTTAATGGTAAAATGGTTATAGGTATATTACAATTAGAATTTCTTTCTAAAGATAACATTCAAATACAAGCAACAATAACATAAATATAAACATAAAAAGGAGAATATTATTTTACTCATAAATATATAGTTTTTTTTTTTTTTTTTTTTGACAAATAGAAGCATTAGAATACATTTCAATAATAATAAAAAAAAAATCTGTCAATTTTGGATTCATTAGGCTTTTTACAAATTTATTTAATACATATATTTTGTAATGTCAAATGTATCATATGTATTTTAAATTTACGTATCAATGTTGATATGTATGAATATTGGCTTCATTTTTTTTTTTTTGTATAATAAGTTCTACACATTCCTTAGGAAGTTTTAATTCTTTCAACCACTCTTAAATTGACTCTCAAGTACCAAGTGCAATGGCATAGCTATTAAAGGAGGGGGGGGGGGGGCCCAAAAATTTTTGAAAAACTTTTTTTTTTTTGTGGAAATATCTTAAATAATTTGAAAAATTTTATATAATCTTATCATTTTGGCCCCCATACTTTATTATAAACATTGTCTACCCTTAAAAAAAGATTTGTAACCACCCTAATTTTTTTTATGCCCAATAAAATTAAATTTTGTTCCATAATTTGGTCCACTTAACAAAATTTTTGAAAAACTTTTTTTTTTTTTTTTTTGTGGAAATATCTTAAATAATTTGAAAAAATTTATATAATCTTATCATTTTGGCCCCCATACTTTATTATAAACATTGTCTACCCTTAAAAAAAGATTTGTAACCACCCTAATTTTTTTTATGCCCAATAAAATTAAATTTTGTTCCATAATTTGGTCCACTTAACAATATGTTAGGGCCTTTCAAGCAAAAAGAAAAAGCCCAAAAAAAATTGCACATTACTATTTTACATTTCATACCAAATAAAAAAAAAAATTTATATATGGCCCCCCAAAGATAAATTCTTGGCTCCCTCACTAACCAAGTGAAAATGTTAGCGTATTTTGCAGATGAATATCTTAAATATTTAGTAATTAAATAGAAAAGCATTTGCCAAAATTGAAAAGTATTTTAACATGCAAAAAATGAATCCAACTAATGGACTATTCATTGAGTGGTTTATAACGTCCAAGGTTTATATAATCTGGGAAAATAAAACAATTTTCTTAATTAAAACTGCCACACAAATTGGCTTTTAGAACATAAATTCTTATAGATCAACCCATAGGATCCACTGCTTCCACTATGCAAAAGTATACAAATGAATGGAATGTATGGTTTGTGTTAGAGTGAGGGGAAGCAACATTTTGGCTGCAAGAAATTAAATACATGCCCATGGACTACTAAAATAATTGCACTTTAGTGGTTTTGCAATCCATACTTTAAACATCTACTACAATGCATATTCACATTGTTGAAGTTTTTAGAGTGATTCATTAGATGGGTTGATGAAGTGACAAAGCTTGAGTATTGAGGAGACTGATTAATCATCGCCAAATCCAATTTTCCACAATTCCTTTGAGATGCACTAGTTCAACATCATGGCAATATTGCTCTATGTAATTAGATTTCAAAAGTTGCACTCTTTTCAATCTTTGTCAAAGTTGGGATTTTCATTACCCAATTTCTAAACTGTAAATCAACTATTTTTTTTTTCAATGTTCTCATAAATTGAAATTTGGCCCTATGAAGCAGTGTGACACAAGGCATTGACTCCCAGTTCTATGAATGAAGTACTATTTCATGAACTGAAGGGCACATGTTCATATGGACCAGACCAAGTAAATGCTCAATATCATGGATTGAATTCCTAGATTATAAACATAAATATAAGTAGGATAATATTTTTGTACTCATAAACATATTTTTTCTTTTTACAAATACAAACATTAGCAAATATAAAAAAATAATACTTTATTATGCTTTTCACAAATTAATTTATTGATTATATAATAATTTTAATATTGTTCCAATAAATATCTATGATTTAACTTAGAAATGGAATTACAATTATATAAGCATTAAAGATAATTACGGTTAATCTTTTAGTTATCCCTTTAGCCAATTAATCTTGGCTAAATTAATGCGACTATACAAATAAAATGGGTACTCTATGGTTATACTGTATTATACTCTAATACAAATTTTTTTATCAAATCATAATTTTTAGAATGTTAAAATTATGATTAGGTTTCCTTAGGTGTTATCATACGGAGCCCATTGCTAGGACGAGCTTGTAAGCCAAATTAAAGATGCTTGGAATGCTGTGATAGAGGTCTATCATTTATGTGAGGTTGTTTAGGCATTTCAGAGTATGAGGAAACAACAATTGCTTTTTTTTTTTTTTTTTTTTTCCCTAGTCTTCTTAATCTCTAAATATAACTAGTCGTAACCCTGTGTGATGTACGAGAATATCTAATTATTTTGTAATGAAATATAATATATAATTTATTTTCTAAAATATTCTTAAAATCATATATTAGAATTTAGTAATCTGTAATAAAATTTTTTTCTCTTAAGAGAATTTAATTTTAGATGTATTAAACTATTAATTAAGAATTTATTTTTTTTATTTTTTATACATAACCCTTTACCAAACCAACAAAGGGCAATAATTTTTTTTCTAAAATAAACAATGTCATATTGATTTCTTTTTTAAAATAACGAATTTTGTGTTCTCTATAAATTAAAAATTATATATATTTTTTACTTTCTTTTTATATTAAAATTGTCATTTACTCATATTATGAGCTAATTTGCTAGTGAAGAATACGCTGGAGGGGTTTTGGTTTTTCAAATGATGATAGTTAGAAATGAATAATAAAAATAGATTTTTCCCACCATTAAAAAAATTTCAACTTTTTTTAAATCCAAAACCAGTCTATTTCTTTTGAAGTATACAAAATAGGATCAAAATCTCTCTTTTAGAATATAGTGCTTATCTCAATACATTCATAAATATATACCAAATAAAAAATGTCATATCAATTGTCGCTTAACAATGATTAATTTGACCAATTAGGGAAAACAATTTGTTGTTATAATCTTTTGAGACTATTTTCTCTACAGAAACGGCAAAATTGTCCACTTGCAAAAAGATTACAATTAAAAATTATTACTAAAATCTCCAAATTAAGTTTCTATATGCTTTCTTATATAATAATAATAATAATAATTGTACGGGCTCAATTTGATCCACAACCCAAAAGATTTGAACAATGACCCAATAGGCCCAAAACAATAAATTTGTTAGAGAGTGGGTTTGTTACTGAACATTCAATGAGTTAAAATTAACTCATAGTAGGTTAATTAGTGTTGGAATGACTGAGATGAACAAGTTGAAAAGAAAAAGACTCCTTGGCTATGTCCGAGAATGGTATGTTCTTATAGATATTTTCAGACTTATACAAATATTTCAAGTTCTTGGTTACAAAGTGGTTTCCTTTCTGGTTTTTTGATGATCCCTTCTGTAATGGAATCTTTCTCCTTTTATACTCCATTCCCTTCTTTCATCTTAGCCTTCCAAGTGTAGATCAGATTGCTAATCTCCTTGATACTTGTCCCATCAGCACCTTCTTAAAGTCTTTATGGGAAACTGTAAAGCTAGAGATCACTATTCAGGTATCACTTCCACATTAATGCAGCTAGTTGGTTAGGTGCAAAGCATTTAATGCGGTGGTAGCAGCTTTCGTTCCAGATATTTCTTAATTCTCTGCTGACTTTCTTCTCTCCAAGGCTTATCCTTCTTCCAAGCATGGTTGTCCACTTCCTAGTTCTTGTTGGGTGGTCGAGTTTTAGGTTTCCACTCTGCTTCTCGAGGAGTTTTATCTCCCCAGACAATATCGCTTGCTTGTCGTGACCAGCTCCCATCCTCAGCCCAATAACCTACTTACCTTTATTAACACTAGTTTGTCCTCGAGCTCTTTGACGTCCTCGGGCGCAGCCCACTACCCAATACCCTTATCCAAGCCACTTATCCCCCACAATAATAATAATAATAATAATAATAATAACTAGCCTCTGAGCATGCACTCACGCATGTGCCTAGAGGCTCTTTTATTTTTGGGGTAAAGGTAAATTTAGAGTATTTATTATAATTTGGGATTACTACATTTTTCGATGACCAAAAAAAACCTTGGGTATGATGAAAAATTATTTCACCACACGTAATACTCATCACACCCTTAGATTTTTTTTTTTTTTTTTTTTTTTGTGTGATTGAAAAATGTAGTAATCACAAATTATAATAAATGTTCTATATTAATCCTTACCCAAAAAATAGAAGAGCCTTTGAGCACGCACGTGAGCACGTGCTCAGAGGTTAGTAATTTAGAAAATGTTTATTTTATTTCCCAAACTCATTTCTAGTTAAATTAGATTAAATTTGCTGTACTCATTTGACGCACTTTAAAACAAAATCATGCCTTTTTGTAAGGCCAAGTTCAAGTTCTAGTTAGCTAGTGAAGTTGCTTACCCACTAGAGCTAATACTAACTACACATCCATAACAAAAGTAAAAAGAGCTTATATTTAAAATTTAACAACTAACATTTTTTTCTTTTATGGTAAAAGACTCAATTTTTTTTTTTTTTTTTTTTTGGCCAAGGAAAGGCTCCAAATGTGCATCCACATTTTTTGTTTTTTATTTTAGTGGTGTTGTTGTTGTTCTTTTATTTATGATAGTCATCAAGTTGTATTTAATCCTAAAATTTAGCCATGTACTACACATCCATAACAAAAATTTAAAAAGAGCTCATATTTAGAATTTAGCAACTACCTTTTTTTTATTTTTTTTTATTTTTTTTTATTTTACGATAAAAGACTCAAATTTTTGTTGTTTTATTTTTTATTTTTTTTTTCCCTATTAAGGTAAGGCTCTAGATGTGCTTTCACATTTTTTTCTTTTTCTTTTTAGTGGTGTTGTTGTTGTTCTATTTTTTAATGACAGTTATGAAGTCATAAGTTTTATCCAAAAAGAGCTACGCCTATTTTGAAAAAAAAAAAAAAAAAAAAAAAATCCGACATTGTATCCATATAAACCCTACCTGGCCACCCATTAACATGATACATCAAATATATAATAATACCCTCTAAAAAAAAAAGTTGCATAAATTACATTTAAAAAAAGTAGCGTAAAAAAAGTATCTTCCTTTCTATACCTACCCCTAAATCCCATACAACCTCACTGTAAGCCTTCAAAATAGAACCCCAAAAATCCCTCATTTTTACATCTTCACTAACAAAAAACAAAAAATCTCTCCTCTCCTTTATCAACCCAAAAATCCCAGCCACCATATAACCAGCAAAACAAAAATGTATGTAACCAAAAAAAAAAAAAAAACCCAAAACATGTGAAAAATCTCACCTTTTCCCATTTTCACTAGCACAAAACAACAGTCAAACCTCTCTACAAAATCCCAAAACAAAGCCAAAATCCCAGCAAGAAAGAACCCTAAGACAAAGATTGTAACGACCCAGTCAACACTCAAAAAAAGGGGGGGGGGGGTCAGATTTTAAGTTCCCACGTGCCCCACCTAACCCCACTACCCATCATTCTCAACCACTCATTTTCACCCACCTCTCTTCTCTCTTTTGGCCAGCTCTCTCTTTTCTTTCTTTCATTTTCTTTCTTTTCTCTTTACTTAAACACACACACAGACACACTCACTTCCACACTCACCCGCCAGCCTCCACTCCAAACCACACCATCTCACCATCATTTTTCCGGCAAGATCACCAGAAAAATACTTAGGAACTCCAAAGCGTCTTCATCATTTTATTTGAGGTAAAAGTTCTAATCTCTTTTGATGGGTATTGTGTTCTTGTTTGAGGTTATTTTACTCAAGCTTTAATAATGATATTCATGTGATTTAAGAGTTTTGGAAATGATATTCATGTGTTTATATGTATGGGTTTTGGTCTTGGTGGATGTATTTGATGAGTGAGTTCATGATTTTTACAATGATGGCTATCTAAGGCTTGTTATGGTGAAAATTTAGAGGTTTTGAGTTATAACACAAGTTACATTACTTTGAAACACATGGTTCATATCCAGGTAGTTTCAAAAAAACCTTAAATAATCTCACTTCTACAAAGTTTGTAAGGTTTCAACTTCATTCTTGTCAAACAGATTTTCTAACAATTTCCCACATAACAAGACGAGATAAGCATCTTTAAATTTTCTAATATACCATAAAATCTAAGATTTCCTTATCTAAGATTAAATAAAAGATGCTCATTTTTCCATATTAATAGTTCAAGCATTCCCCAAATGCGATACCAAATATGATGCATTTTCATATATATAATATATAATAGGGTCACAACACAATATGGGTCTATGCCTTGCAAATTAAAGTGTTTTGAGAAATTTTGGAAGTAGAATACATTACATGTGAGGTTGAATACTAGGCTTGCCTAATTGAGTTCTTACTTGGCGATTCCTAATTTGTAGTTAGATACAATTTCAAGCTTTGTGCTCATTGTGATAGGTTTGCTTGATATTTTTTAGGTTCTAGCTAATCTCCCCTTGGAGCTTGGAGAATTGGGATTTTGCGGTTGTGAGGTAAGTAGCTTTTTAATGGGTTTTTTTTTGGAAAATAACCATGTTTTATAAATATTGTTTTTGGGTCAAACACATTTTGGAAAATTATATATGGATATATGTTTTCTTAAAAGTATTGTGTTGTGACCCTATTATATATTATATATATGAAAATGCATCATATTTGGTATCGCATTTGGGGAATGCATGAACTGTTGATATGGAAAAATGAGCATTTTTTATTTAATCTTAGATAAGGAAATCTTAGATTTTATGGTATATTAGAAAATTTGAAGATGCTTATCTCGTCTTGTTATGTGGGAAATTGTTAGAAAATCTGTTTGACAAGAATGAAGTTGAAACCTTACAAACTTTGTAGAAGTGAGATTATTTAAGGTTTTTTTGAAACTACCTGGATATGAACCATGTGTTTCAAAGTAATGTAACATGTGAGTTGTTTTAACACCATGCCATGTGTGATTTCCCGGTAATCACCCGATTTGATTTCTGTAGTTTTTGTGACAATGGAATCAAATCTAGGTCAGTGCCCTTTCACTTTGGATGACGCATTCTTCCCTATTGTTCATGGGGGGAAGAGGTTCCTTGATTGTGTGTGGGTGAGGCTACTGTCCATGGGGCCAAGAGACCACATGCAAGAGAGGTCCTATTTGACGCGCTCTCTCTGCTGCCCATGGGGGGAGAGAAAAACCTTGAAGGTATAGGAGAGGCTGCTGTCCATGGGGCCAAGAGTCTGCATACCAGAGAGGACAATATCATGCCAGTTGTGAATGGGTGGATCCCCTAACCGATTTATGTGGTAGTATGGTATATTTATGATAAATTACCGTATGTTAGATTTTATGACTTTGGAAATTATATTGTAGTGCTCACAGATTATAGTATATAGTTTCAAGGTATTTACTTTGAGAAACTTTGTGTTTCATTATTTAATCATTCTTGTCATATTATTATTATTGAAGATGAAACTTGCATTTCCCCCACCCCCATTAAATGTGCTACTTACTGAGCTCTGTCTCATCCCATTATTTTATAAACTTTTCAAAGTAGGCAACAATCTTTTGAGACAACTTTTTGGTGGCTAATAGTAGTTAGACTAACTACTGATGGAGGCTGAACTTTAGTAATGGATATATTAGATGGTGTACATCTTAGACTAGGCTTGACTCATTCTTTTGTATATTATAGTGGTTATGACTGTGTTCTCACTGATGGGACAAGCTGTTGATATGTAATTGTTTATTCAGACCTCTATTCTTTTGTGGCCAATGGTCCTTGTAATTAATGCTTAGAGCTCTGACTTACTCTGAGAGTATATTCTATGGGATTATTATGATAATTCTTGATGTTGGAACTTGATAGGATTTATGTGGATTGAATTGTCAAAAAGGAAAAATTTACAGGTACTTGAGACGTCTTTCTAATGCTTTAGACCCTTTGGGGTTTGGGACGTGACAAAGATGACCCAATAGCACTTCCTTACCTTTTTCAAGACATTAAATGTTTTCTTATATCATCACGCGTTTGAGATGAGGCTTGTTCAATTATGACTCAATCTTTGTAATAAAAACTGGTCTATAATTGATGATATGCCTTCAGTCAAAGAAGCGTAATTCCTATAATAAAAAAAAATAAGAGTAAATTCCTATAAATAAATAACCAATCCAAGTAGCTTAATTCCCTTTAAAAATACCATAAATTCAAAAAAATAATAATAATAAAAAAATAAAAACCAAAAAAAGAGTTTGTGTTTAATTCTAGGCCAAAAAAAAAAAAAAGAGCCCTTACCAATATCCTTTTTCAAGCAGCCAGTTCAAGCACAAACTCTCCTATTTGAAATCTCAAAGTCAACCACGGTAATAAGCCAGCATTAAACACCCTTGAATCCCTAATTACATTCACTCACAAGTAAGTACTCCTCAAACTATGAACACTTGGCAGCCATGGCAGGTAAGAACTCAAAGAAAGTCAATGATAAACAAAAGAAAAGAAAAGGAAACAAAGAGGAACTTGCAAAAGATAGAACCTGAAAAGTTGTTGGAGCCTTTGACAGTAAATGTCTTCAATCTAAAGAAAAAGAAAGGAGGGTGTAAAGCTAAACTAAATGTCTTCAATTTGAAGAAGAATGAGAGATTGAAAGTGAGATAGAAACTGACAAACTGTACAAGAGTTTGTGGATTTTTAAAGTGTAGGAGTTTTGATTTACATGTTTATTCCTGTTAGTTGAAAACTTGTAAATGGGTATGTTGAGGGTATTTTAGGAATAAAAAACGAGGAATCCAAAAAGGAAAAACCCCTTAAATAGTAGTATAGATAATGATGATGATAATGACAATAACAATAACAATATCAATGCTAAAATATGTTACTTATCCAATTATTTTTGTTTGGCTAATCTTTACTTTTGTCTACATATATAAGTGGCCATATAGGGTACTTCTAATACAACTATTAACTTTCTTTATAAAAACTACAAATTTGTTCTCCCAAAAGGATTAAAAAATAAACAAAACTTAGTAAAGTATAATAGTTTAATATCTAAATGTATTACTTTAAAAAAAAAAAAATTCTAACTTGCAAAACAACTAATTATTAACCCAAATTAAATCAAACCAATGGGATAAAGAAAAAGAACTTGTGATCAGGAATTGGAATACCAAAATACATAAATATGCAAAAAAGTAGATACAAATTTGCCAAAAAGAGAAACAAATATGACGTTACAATTAAATTAATAATAACAAAAAGCACCGATAGTGGAAAAAAAATTGTTAAAACAATAAAAGAATCCATTGAAAGAAAAAAAAAATTTGGAGAGAGAGAGTGTTAGGTTCTAAGGATTTAGGATCTAAATGTTTTAGAACTTCAATATGTAATGTTGGCAAACCATGATCAAAACTTAAAGTCTAGATTTAGGTTGCTCAAAGTATGTTTATTGTGAAGTTGAAATCGAGTAATTGCAGAAAATTACTGTTCACTTTTTGCAGGGCTCGATCGATCGAAAATTAGACTCGATCGATTGAACCTCATGGAGAATTTTTTTTTCCTACAGAATTTCCAACTCAGCCTAAGCCCATTTGACGTGTAGGGTTTTATGTTTTGCCTTAAATATAAAAGGAAAAACCTTAGCCACGTTTTGATGCTGTTCATATGCTCTATGTGTGAATCTCTTGTGAGATCTAGAGGTGTTTGCCTTCATACATACTTAGGGTTATCAAGATCAAGATTGATGTCGTGAGCTTGGTGATCACTTCAGTTGCTGCATAAAGAGCTTAAAGAAAAACACAAGTGGGAGTACTTGTGCTTGATGTGAATCTAAGAAAGAAGTAGTCTGTGGACTCGGAGCTATCACGTGGTTGTGGTAGTAAATTTTCTACTCGAGGTAGCAATAGGATGTTAGTGGTTTAAGTCGCTATTGTAAAACTTCAATTTTTTCATAGTGGATTTGTTTTACCTTAAGGATAGTTAGGTTAAATCATCCCCAAGTTTTTTACCGGTTTAGTTTTCCTGGGTTATCATATCATTGTGTTCTTTATTTTCCACATTGTTTACTTGATATGATTTACTTGTGTTAATCTAGATTTAAATAATTTACCTAAGTAATCACTTGACTAAATAATTAGGTTAAACAACTTGTGTTTTAAGGGGTCTAAAATCATACACATAGAGAGAGAGAGAGAGAGAGAGAGAGAGAGAGTATTGACCTTGTTGGTCATGAAAAACTTGGAAGGAATAGGGGAGAGATGTGGAAATGAAGTAAAAAGAAATTTAAAAGAAAATTAGGATGGAAGAGGAAGGGTTGAAGTAGATGAAAGGTTGAAAATTTAAAAAGACAATGATTGAGAAAATTTTGGAACGGTAGAATTTAAGATGGAGAAAATTTAAAATTGAATAAAATGAAAAAGACAATGGTTGGAGGAGATGAAAGATTGAACTAAGAAGGCAATGGTTGATGAAGATGAAATGTTGAATAAAGTAAAAATTGTATTAAAAAAATTGATGCTAATGACGTGGTGTAAAAAGAGATTTATAAAACTTATTGCAAAACTTCCATATTATATATAGTATAGATAAATATGTATAGACATTGTTTTTGGTTTTTTATTATTCATTGATTTTATTTTTTAGTTATAAACATCTAAATTAAAGTAGATGAATATGTAAAGACAAAGTTAGATGTAAAGTTAAAACTGCCCAAGATGAATCTGTAAAGTCAATCTATTTATATATTTAATGTTGTCAACAAAATTTAGGAAAAAAAATAAATAAGAAAAAGAATAACTATATGGCTAATAATGTGGCGGATGAGGTGGCACAATATGAGCATCGCAACAATAAATGTTATGTTTCAGCTTTTAGATATATATATATATATATATATATATATATATAGCTATAGATGTTGGCTAATATCATAAAAATTTGAAGGTATAATTATGGAGCCCGTTGAATGTGATAATATATACTTTTTTTTTTCATGTGATTAAATTAATAAATAAATACATACATTTGATGGATATGATGAATGACAACGTGAAAATAATTCAATAATTATATAATTTCCTATCAAGAACTTGAATAGTAAAAAATATAGGACAAAATTTAGCTACAAAATTGGTTGTAATTTTAGGCTACAACCTTACTCAATAAAATAAATATTACTATATATTTAAAAATTTTAACTATTGAATTGCATGTTCTTGATACTCTTAATACACATGTCAAATTTTGTGTCAATTGAATATTATTTATCATGTGATCTACAAATTTATATTTTATGCATAATTTTAAGTTACAAAAAATTGCAATTTAAACAATTTATTGATGATATAGATATCGATATTTAATTTTTTAGAAATTTTGCAAGTATGGATGGTATAAAAAGAAGATGTAATCGAATGGTGGATTTGTCAAAATCCACCTCTAATAAAAAGATATTGAGTTTTGCAATCCATACTTCTAACATCTACTACAATGCATATTCACATTTTTGGAGTTCATAGAGTGATTCATTAGATGGGTTGATGAAGTGACCAAGCTTGAATATCGAGGAGACTACTTAATTATCACCAAATCTAATACAATTTACCACAATTTCTTTGAGACACACCAATTCAACATCATGGCAAAATTGCTCATATATAATTAGATTTCAAAAATTGCAATCAATCTTAGTGCGGTGTGTTGCAATCAAAAGTAGGTTCGCTGGAAAAGACCAGCTTTTCAAGACAAAAGAAATATAATAATAATAATAATAATAATAATAATAAGGCGAAAATACAAAACTGACCCTCTAAATTTTAACTTTTTCATTTCAGTCTTCTAACTTTCAGTTTTGATATTTCAGTCCTCTAACTTTCAATTGTTGTTAATTTGGTACTCCGTTAAACTCTAGTTATGTCCTGCCGTCAATTGAGCCAAAACGACGTCGTTTTGGATCTTTTTTTTTACATATAATAAATTTCAGAATTTAAAGAAAAAAAAAACTGAGGGTCAATTCCGAAATTTAGTCTCCAACGTCTCCTCTCACTTGTTCTCAGCCTTCGAAACAGTCAGAACCCTGAAAAAACAAAACCCATATACAATCAAAATATGCAAAAAAAAAAAAAAAAGATTAAAAAAAAATCCAAAATCCAAAAAACAAAAACAAAAAGCAAAATGTTCTTTTATTCTTTGATGGCTTATCCTTTTGTGGAACAGTCAGAGACGCCGATCATTTCATTGGCAACTTTCCAGTACCTTGAGGATCTCGCCGGCCGGCGGTGGTTGTTGTCATCGATGACGACGGTGGAGAATTCTTTGTCTTTGACGCTTTCTTCCGTGCTTTCCTCTCCTTCTTCTCGTTTAGAACTGGTTCTCTTCCTCTTGCTCTGATTGTTCATTAGCGATACTCGATCTCTCTTGCTCCGTAACTTCACCACCTCTTGCAACTCCACCTGACCTTCCTCTGCTACAAAAAAGAAACGAAATTCACATACATACACACAAACACGTACATAAATTCGTAGCAATCTCATATAAAGTACGTACCAGGTGAGTCTTGGAGACTATTGCTTCTGTGACGTCGTCTCAGAGACTATTGACCCTCGTTTTTAAAAAATAAAAAAAATAAAAAAAAAAGCCAAAACGACTCGTTTTGGCTCAATTAATGGCAAGACATAACTAGAATTTAACAGAGTACCAAATTAACACCAATTGAAAGTTAGAGGATTGAAATGACAAAACTGAAAATTAAAGGACTGAAATGAGAAACATTGAAAGTTATATGGTTAATTTTGTATTTCTACCTAATAATAATAATGATAATGATAATGATATAGCCTGCCTTGCTTTCTTCTTGTTCCCATTGATGTACATTGCTAATTTGCTTTTGCCTTTCGCCAAATAGTCTTCTAACTTTTAGTATTCTTCCCGAACGCGGTGTAGCCGCCCTCGCTGATTCGTAACATTTGTCTTTCTAAGAAACAACAACTCCACCCGACCCAACTCAACCCAAAATCCCCCTGTCATACATATAAATAGAAAACCCTTCATCAACCCTTACCTATATTCTCTCATTCATTTCCTTTTATCATCTATTTTGTTTTATCTATATCTACACATACCTTTCTTTGGTTTCTTAAGAGAGCTTTGTTCAAAGATGAGTTCAAGTGAGCCTGCAGGTAACTACCAGATACCATGTTTTAGTTATTGCTCATGTATTTCATTTTTCACCACTAGTTATGTTGATGTTTGTAAACAATCTTAGAATTTTCTGCCACACACTGACACCCAGGAAAATTGTTCTGGTGTTCATCTGCAAGAAGAAAAATAATTTGAATCTTTTTTTTATGGAAAAATGATTTGATTTTTATAACCTGCAATTGTTAAGTGTGGAGTGGTATATAAACTTGGGCAGGACATAAAAATGACAGTAATGCAAAATATCAAAGACCTGGTGAGCTTTGGGTTTCTATTGCAATATTAAGAAAAGCCAACTGTGCTACCCCTGCCCTTATTGCCTGGACTCCTTTCTATAATGATTTTATTTTTGGGGCTTTCCCCATCTTCAGTTTTCCTGTCCACATTAAAATTTTAATGTTGTTTATGATTTCAAAACATTAGGGAGAAAGATAAGTAATTTATTTATGGTCATAATCGTGTACTCATCGAAAATATTGTAACCTTGCACTTGCAGGCAAGATGCATCCAATCACTTGCTATATTTGTTCAAATAATTTATGTGTTTTTTGTTGAATTAATTATTGATTACATGGAGTGGTTTAAAAAAAAAAAAAATCAGTTGCATATCCTCCACCTTCAACCGCACCAGCTTATTATGTAGCTCCACCACCGGCTGGTTATCCTACAAAAGATGGCTCCGGATACTCTCAAAATCTTCCTCCTCCGGTGGAAACCAAGTCTAGGGGTGATGGGTTTTGGAAGGGATGGTAAGCTCTCTCTCTCTCTCTCTCTCTCTCTCATTTATTTATCTATTCATTACCTTTTGATTTACATACATAATAATGATTTGTCTGTTTGTCTATTTGTTTGCTATATGCAGTTGTGCTGCCTTGTGTTGCTGCTGTGTGCTGGATGCATGCTTCTGAGGGTTGAGAGCGTTCTAGAGGCCTGAGGCCATTGTTCTTTTATTTGATCTCACCTCAATTTTTTTGTCAATAAAATATTTATACAGAGTTTGTATTCTTATGATGTGAGGAATGGACCATTGGATATTTGTCCAGTTCTTTATCTTGACATAGTTATCGTTACATTGTTATTATCGCATTGTTTTTGTTTTAATTAGTGCCATAGTGTTTGATTTGCTGTCCTTGTATTGTTGTTGTAATTAATATTATTATACAATTGATTTATATTTTTTTAAATATATAGATTCTCTCTCTCTCTCTCTCCTAACTTCTAGTCCAATCCGTTTAAACAGCACGCTTTCTATAACTTTGAATTGTAAATCTGATATACACAAGCCTAGTCTATGTGAAAAGCAATAAGTTTAATATATATATATATATATAGTTTAATATATATATATATATATATATATAAGAAAATCCAATTAGATTTTAAATTGGATTTTAATTATTTTCTAATTTTGTGCCATGTGTCCTGTAAGCTTCAAAGACGGGCGTGATGGGCCAAACCACTATTTGGGCTTACAATCTATTTATTTGGTGAGTCTGAGTATCCTACATTGGGTTGTCCTAGGTTAAGAGACCCAATGCAAACACTTTTCTCCCCTTTTCCAAACGTTAACTCCTCTCTCTTTTTCTCTCTTTCTTACTCTTTTCTTACCCTCCAAAATTGCATCCCCCTCTATCCATTCATTTCTCCTATTTATAGCCTTCGTTAATGGGATGATCATTGTAATCTCCTCCCTTAGTGCAAAGAAGGGTCCAATGTTAATGGGCTTAAGTGGGTTTTTAGGTATGAGTGGCCTTGGAAATGGTTCCCACTCTAGTCAATATGTTCAGTAGCGGAGTTTCCTTAGGTTTTGTCGGGTACATAATCTTCTCCCTTAGTGCAAAGAAGGGTCCAATGTTAATGGGCTTAAGTGGGTTTTTAGGTATGAGTGGCATTGGAAATGGTTCCCACTCCAGTCAATATGTTCGGCAGCGGAGTTTCCTTAGATTCTACCGGGCACGTAAACGGTGATGTGTCCGGGCGACGTGACCGAGCAAGTGCATAAATGCCGGGAACGGTTTACCGAGTGTCTTGTGAGCAGGGCGTATGTGATCCGCTTTCTAAGTGCCCTGTCAATACTCAGTCCACGTTGGTGGCTATTCATGGGTCTGGGCCAGGGCTATTGTCGATGTGTAGATTAGATCCTTGGCCCATATCTTTGATTCATGGCCCAAGACCCAATATGAGTTTGGGTGTTTAGGTGCCGTACAATAGCCCCCCCTTGATTCGTCCTCGGGCCCCAGGGACGAATCAAAGAGCCAAAGAGGTGGTGTTTTACCCGAGAAGCCTAATGGACGTGCTTGGGGTTTACAGTGGTCCTTAAATGCGCTTCTCAAAAGACGCGACGTTTCAAATCCTGCGGCTCCGCAGTCATTATTGCCTGACGGTTCACAAACCGAGGCACACGTGTGGACTGCTTTGGGCATTTCTAAGGTCACCCCCTTTTCTACTTCATCATTGCTAATTAATGTCACTTATTGTACACCAACTGATGCTTTCCCTGGCCCTTATAAATAACCCATCCTAATTCAGTTTCCCACTTTTCACTCTCTTGTCACTTCAAAATTTCTCTCTGCCGAGCATTCCCCTGCGCTCCAGTCCACAAACCCTGAATCCTCCTCTCCCTTAGAACCAGAAGTAAGTTTTCTTCTCCCTTTCCTTTATTTTCGTTTCCTTCCCCAGAGTCCCCTTTTAAATTTCTAGTCATAGAATGGGTTTTGCTCACCTTTTAAACGTCGGAGCTCCCCTAGCTGCTTTTAGGCGAGCCTTTAGCATCCCTGATGATGTGGAGTTGGCTTATTGTCACGAAAGTGACATAGCTCTCCATAGAGGGGCAGGCACTGCCTTTTTCCTACTGATGTCTGTCTTAGAAGGCGGGGTCAGGTTTCCCATAGACCCCCTCCTACTTAACACCCTTCGATACTACGGGTTGAGTGCTGACCAACTTCCCCCCAACTTTTTCCAGATAGGGAGTTGTGTGGCCAAGTTGAACCAAGTGTTCGGCTTGCAGTTAGACCACCACAATATAAACCACATGTACAACCTTTGTGGAAAGAAGAAGTCAAACTATTACTTAAAGACTAGAGACAATAGGGTACGGCTGATTTCTTGTTTGCCGGACTCTAATAGGAACTCCGCCGGGAAATTTGTCCGGGTGCGCGGCAATTGGTTTGCCGGTGACATCCCTCCCCCTTTGTCACGGCGTGAAGTTGATTCGTCCTAACCTTTAATTTCTCATGTTTTCCAAAATCGTAAATACATTATTTACTCTAACTTTGGTTTGTTTTCTTCTTTTTGCCGCAGATGGTTTAGTGTTCACTCAAGAAGTCAAAACAGTCCACGTCCGAGACCTAAATTTCGTATTAAGGTCTGAAATCTTCGTGCACCGGGACGGGCAACTTCGCGCTTCCCACCTCATTCTCGACATAGACCCGGTATACTCCACTTGGCAACCTTTCAGTCAAGCCCTCCTTGTAAACAGTCCACTCCTCTCTTACATAAACGTTCGGCACGCGAACTTCCTCCCCCTTAGCATCACTATAGGGTAAGCCCGTGACCTCAGCCCACGGTATACTTGTTCGGTCGAACTCACGCCCGTAAGGGACGAATCGGCTGAAGTAGCGTCCAGGCATCTCCGGGAATTAGCTTACGAGGCCGTTCAGTGCGAAGCCATACAAGCCGAACCTGCGAATCCGGTTCAAGCAGCCGCGGAGCCTAGTGACTCTTCCAGAATCCACTCCGCTCCTGAAGAAATGGTGACCAGAAGGACTTTGACCGCCAGTCGTTTCATCCCCGGTGCGAGCCAAGCCATTCAGCAGCAGCAGCCTGCACCTCAAGGGCGCGACCCGACTCCTCCCGTTCATCCTTCGCCTCCCTCTGCACCCGGGCGGTAACGCAAGAGGCAAAGGCTTGCCGATCAGTCCTTCACTAGCCCGGGAGAGGGCCAAGTCCAATCTCCACTTCAACCTTCCCGGGGTGTCACGATCCGAGAGCTATAGGCTCAAGTCGGGACAAATGTGGCCTCATCCTCCAAACCGACGCCTTTGTGGCATCCATCGTACAAGCTGGACGGCACGCCCTTTTCGGTTGACGCAAGCGTTCGGGGCTGGGAGAAGGGTGAAGGGGGCCGGGTGGCCCAAAGCTTGGCTCACGGCCTTCTCTTGACCGCGGACATAAGCGCATTTGCGGATGCGACCGATGAATCCATGGGGAGAAGGCTCCAATGGCACACCATCGCGGTTAGTCCTCTTCCTTCTCATTATTATCATTTTCCTCCCGCGCATGTCCTTATATTTATTTATTTTTCATTAATATATATATATTTTTTTTTGGTATTCGGTGTAACTTTGAATTGCCGTGCTTTAATAACATTGTTTTTAACAGGCTGCCCAGCTAGCCCATATATTAAATGAAAGGGTGAAGGATCTTTCCGAAGAGGCTGGTCGGGAGAGGGCCGGTAAGGAAAAGGCTGTGGAAGTGGCAAAGGAGAAAATGAAAATTGCCAAATCTGCCAA
Source organism: Quercus robur (assembly GCF_932294415.1). Classification (NCBI taxonomy): domain Eukaryota; kingdom Viridiplantae; phylum Streptophyta; class Magnoliopsida; order Fagales; family Fagaceae; genus Quercus; species Quercus robur. The sequence goes on along the minus strand of NC_065537.1, from coordinate 29,605,998 downwards.
GAAGAGGGCTGCTGCTGCGGAGAAATTATGAGCTTTGGCAGAGAAAAAATCGGTGGAACTGGCGGTGCAGCAAAATGAGATAAAGACGAAGTTGGCCAAAACAGCAAGCCTAAACTCCGCCATATCTGAAGAGGTTGCTGATCTACGGGCGACCCTTGAAGCGTGCGAGAATAAGTGGTACAATGAGGGGTTTGCAGACGCTGAGAAGAGAGTGGAGCCGGTGGTTATACAAGCTCAGGAGCTTTCTTTCCAGGAGGGCTGGATGGCTGCTCTACAGGCCCTAGGGGTGCCTGAGGACTCCTTTCTTAGGGACCCTAATCAAATCCCCGTTCCAGTTTCTATCCCTGTTGCCAAAAACCCGGCTGATCCCAATGAAGAGGAGGAGTTAGATAGCCTGAGGGAGCTGGTGGAGCAAATTGATGCCCACATAGAGATGATCGGGGTAGAGGTAACCAGCAACCCCCCCACCAAAGTCCCTCAAGATGAAGATGCCCATTCCCAGCCTCCTATGCTCGAGCGCCATGTCGCCGAGATCGCCTTCGAGACACAGCCTATGGAGCTTTCTTCCTAATTGCCGAACCTGCTTTATATTCTTTTTACTTACGTTTATTTAATTTCGGATTGGTTTGCCCAAGTCACCAGGCTGTGGCGACTAGACAATTATTTCCCATTTTAAATAGTTTGCTTGGTTTTTGAATCTTGGTGCCACCAGGTTTTGGTGATGACAAAATTTATTTATCATGCTTGATTTCAAATTTGTGTTATTTGCCAATCAATTGCGATGATGCACGTATATTTTTTGTCTCTTGTGTTTGCTTTAAAATTCCCACAAATGTTTGCGTGGCTTTCCCTCGCGGGTTAGTTGGGTTTGAACCGGGAAGTACATGGACGCAAGGTTTCCCCCTGCTCGGGAAAAGACATGAACCAAGAAACAGGCTTCCGTCCTTGGAAATACTTTAGCAAGGTTTCCACCTGCTCAGTGATAGTAATCGAACCGAGAAGCAGGCTTCCGTCCTTGGAAATACTTTAGCAAGGTTTCCACCTGCTCGGTGATAGGGATCGAACCGAGAAGCAGGCTTCCATCATTGGAAACATTTTTGCAAGGTTTCCACCTGCTTGGTGATTGGGATCGAACCGAGAAGTAGGCTTCCGTCCTTGGAAACATTTTAGCAAGGTTTCCACCTGCTCGGTGATAGGGATCGAACCGAGAAATAGGCTTCTGTCCTTGGAAATACTTTAGCAAGGTTTCCACCTACTCAGTGATAGGGATCGAACAGAGAAACAGGCTTCTGTCCTTGGAAATACTTTAGCAAAGTTTCCACCTGCTCGGTGATAGGGATTGAACCGAGAAGTAGGCTTCTGTCCTTGGAAATATTTTGGGGCTGCTTGAATCTCCTTAACTCCCTACTTATCCATCAGCCACACACAGTTAACAAAGATAATCTGCCCGGCAAGGACAAGTTAGTTGCATTTTTACCATGAGCCAGTACAATACCTATGTATATATATGCATACTTTTTCTTCTTTTTTCTAAGCATGACCGATCAATGATAAAACTTCTTTAGATTATAAGCGTTCCAAGGTCGGGGCAATGGTACTTCGTTTAAGTCTTCAAGATAATATGCTCCCACCCTTGCAATAGCTGTAACCCTGTACGATCCTTCCCAAGTTTGGGCAAGCTTCCCAGCATTTGTATCTCGCATGCTTCCTACTGCCTTCCTTAGTACTAGGTCTCTGGCGCTGAATTCTCTCACCCTTTCTCCTTGATCGTAGCAACAGGCAAGCTTTTGTTGATACTCTGCAAGCCTTATAGTTGCCGATTCTCGGCGTTCTTCAAGTAGATCCAGGCACCCCGTCAGCTGACCTTCGTTCTGTTTCGTGTCGAATTCTGAGACCCATGCACTGCATAGGTTGATCTCGGCTAGTATCACGGCTTCAGCTCCGTAAGTGAGAGAGAATGGGGTCTCGCCCGTGGATCTTCGAGGAGTTGTCCTATATGCCCACAAAACACTTGGTAGTTCTTCAACCTTGTTGCCCTTCGCTCCTTCCAGCCTTCTCCTCAAGCCGTTCACGATCACCTTGTTCACGGCCTCAGCCTGGCCATTGCGCTGAGAATACACCGGGGTAGAGTACCTGTTCGTGATCCCGAGATTGCTGCAAAATTCTTGAAAAATCCGACTGTCAAACTGCAGCCCGTTGTCCGATAAAAGGGAGTCCAGGACTTCGAACCTGGTGACTATGTTCCTCTATACGAATTTCTTCACATCCACGTCCCGAATATTAGCCAAAGCTTCTGCCTCCGCCCATTTGGTGAAGTAATCAACGGCCACCAACATGAATCTTCGATTGTCTGTTGCTCAGGGAAAAGGCTCGAGTATGTCCAGCCCCCATCGCGCAAAGGGCCAAGGACTGCTAATCGGATTCAAATTCCCGGCTGGTTGGTGTATCTGAAGGGCGTGCTTCTGACACTGTTCACACTTCCGAACGTATTCTGCGGCATCCTTTTGTATCTGGGGCCACCAAAATCCCTGCGTCATGGCCTGATGTGCCAGTGATTGTCCCCCTACATGGCTGCCGCATATCCCTTCGTGCAACTCGGCCAGGAGCTGACCTACTTTGTCCGGGTGCAAGCATAACAAGTATGGCCCTTCGAATGACTTACAATAAAGTTTCTGGTCTCTGGACAACCAATATCGGGCTGCCACCCTGCGGACTTTGCTAGCCTCCTTCTCATCATCCGGAATCCGGTCATTGGCTAAGAAATCCACGATGGGGTCTATCCAGCTCGGACCAACTGTTGCGACTGCTGTGACTTCGACTCCCGTAACCCCTTTAATTCCTGCTACCTTAATGCTCGACTCGGGGACGAGTTCCACTCTGATCAGCCGAGGAATATCCTTGGAAATTGACGACGCCAAAGTGGCGAGAGAGTCGGCATGTCTATTCTATGCTCATGCCACTTGAATCACCTTCACCGTACTAAAACCATCCATGACTTGCTTCACCAAGTCCAAGTAAGCTTTCATCCGAGGATCTCGAGCTTCAAAATTTCCCTGTGCCTGGTTGACAATGAGTCTTGAGTCCGAATAGATTTCCACGTCCCGGGCCTCTAATTGTGAAATAGAACTCAGTCCGGCAAGCAATGCCTCATACTCTGTCTCATTGTTGGAGGCAATAAACCCCAGCCTGAATGAATGCTCCAAGAGGATTCCTTCCAGGGTGATTATGACTACCTCGGCTTCGGCACCTTTGGTGCTGGAAGCCCCGTCCACGTGTACCTTCCACGGGCGATGCTCCACCTGACAGACCCTTTCCCCCCTGGGAGAGAATTCTACTACAAAGTCTGCTAACACCTGTCCCTTCACTGCACTTCTTGGCTTATACCTCACGTTGAATGCCCCGAGCCGTGTCCCCCATTTAGCTATTTGCCCCGTAAGATCAGATCTTTTCAATAATGGTTGTAAGGGATGTTCAGTCAGCACATATATGGTATGAGCCTGGAAGTACTGAGGCAATTTCTTGGTAGCATGTATTAGGGCCAACACCAACTTCTCCAAGGGCAAGTACCTAGTCTCGGCGTCAACTAGAGTCTTGCTGATATAATACACTGGCTGTTGTACTCCTTGGTCCCTTAACAGCACGACACTCACGGCATGTTCGGATACTGAGAGGTATATGAATAACTCTTCTCCGGGCTCTAGTGCACTCAACATTGGCGCTCGCACTAAGTACTCCTTAAGGTCCTGGAAAGCTTTTTCACATCCATCATCCCATCGAAACCCCTTTCATTTCTTCAAAAGCTGATAAAAAGGTCGGCAGCGATCCGAAAATTTTGAGATGAATCGGTTGAGGGCGGCCAGCATCCCGATCAATACTTGCACTTCTTTTGGGTTGCTCGAAGACCAGAGTCGCTTCACGGCTTCAATTTGGTTGGGATTTACTTCTATCCCCCGGTTGGAGATCAAGTACCCCAAAAATTTGCCAGCCCCTACTCTAAAGGCGCATTTTTCTGCGTGAAGACGCAATCTGTGCTTTCGCAACACCTCGAACACCCCCCGTAGATCCTCTACATGCCGGGCCTCTTGCTTGCTCTTCACCACCATATCGTCGATATACACTTCGACCGTATCCCCCATTTTATCCCGGAACATCCTCGTCATCATCCGTTGGTATGTTGCCCTTGCATTCTTTAGCCCAAAAGGCATCACGGTGTAATGATAATTGGCATCGGGGGATATGAACGCCGTTTTCTCCTGGTCTTCATCAGCCAGGGCAATCTGATGGTACCCTTGAAAGGCATCCAAGAAGCTCATCCTCGAGTGCCCGTAGGTGGCCTCTACTAGTTGATCAATCTTTGGCATGGGGAACGGGTCTTTTGGGCATGCCCAGTTCGAATCCGTGAAATCCACACAAACCCTCCATTTCCCGTTCTTCTTCCGGACAACAACGGTATTCGCCAGCCATTCCTGAAAAAAGGCTTCCCTTATGGCCCCTGCCTCCTTCAGCTTCTCCACCTCCTGTCTCACCGCCTCAACATGGTCTTTTGCCGACCTTCTCGGCTTCTGCTTCTTCGGAGGATATGAGGGGTCTACATTGAGTTTGTGGATAATAAACTCGGGATCAACCCCGGGAACTTCATAGGGATCCCATGCAAAAACATCTACGTTTTGAACCAGAAATAGTAATACTTGGACTCTTTCCTCGCGACTCATGCTTACTCCGACCTAAAAATGTTTATTGGTGTCCGACAATATTTTTACCTTTACTAACTCCTCGACACACCCAACCCCCATTCCTTCTTGGGGATCCTTTAATTGCTATAAAGGGTTTTTTCGGGACACATCTTCCTTTTCAACGCGCCCCTGTTCGGGCCACCCAGCCTCTATGCCTCCATCCAATTTCTTGGTGATTTCCCCCTGATTAACCTGATTCCCCTACTTCTAGTTTACTACGGCAGTAAGGCACTGTCTGGCTGCTTGCTGGTCTCCTTTTATTACAATAACACTCTGTTCGGTTGGGAATTTAACCTTCACACGCAATGATGATGGGACGGCCCTCATTAAGTGGATCCATGGTCTTCCCAGTATGGCAGTATATGGGGAAAATGAGCTTACTATTGTGAACATCACAGATACCTCCTTCCCTCCCATGATTACAGGGAGGGAGATTTGCCCTTCAGGAATCACTACTTTGCCATCAAATCCAACCAAAGGTGCAGTGTGCTTCACGAGGTCCTCATTCTTCAGACCGAGCCCCTTGAACAGATCGGGGTACATCACTTCGGCCCCGCTTCCCTGGTCTATCATCACCTTTTTTACTAAGAAACCGTTTATCCGAGCCATGACCACTAACGCGTCATCATGTGGCTGAATTGTCCCCTCTAAATCACCATCATCAAATGAGACAGGCTCCCAGGTAAACTTCATCTTCTTACTTGGCGACTGTAAATCCTGGTTACCTTTTACCGGCACTACCGTCAACACTCTTTTCCTCCTTCCCACAATGAGCTTCTCCGACGCAACATGGATTACTTCAATTATCCCCACTAGGGGGGGGGGGGAGAGAGTTTCCCCTTTTCCGGATATCTTGCCTTACCGCTCTGTCCCCCGAGTCTAGCACGAAATCCTTTAAGTGCCCGGCCTTGACTAGCTGTCCGAGGTGGTCTTTTAATACCCAGCATTGTTCAAAGGTGTGACCCCTATCTCGGTGATAAGGGCAATAAAGACTTTGATTCCTTCTAGATGGATCCCCGCCCATCTTGTTCGGCCACCAAAAATACGGCTTGTGTTTGATCCGGTCAAGAATCCTTTGTACTGGTTCCTTAAACGTCACGTTTACTTCTCCCATTTGTGTGACCGGTTCTTGAATCGCTGGACCCCCACGTGGCCTGAACGGGAAACCTGCCTGCCGGGGACGAGCCATTATCGGCGCTTTGCCCTTGCTCTATAACCGGTCATCTTCTAATCGTTTGTATTCCTTGATGTGTCTCATAAGCTGCCGCATGCCTTCGGGCGGCTTTTTGGTTAATGACTCTCTTAGCCTTGAATCCTCGGGCAACCCCATTCTAAATGTACTTGCCGCCACCCTTTCGTTATCCCCGCCGATCTCGATGTATAGCTCCCAATACCGACTGGCGTAACTACGAAGGGTCTCTCCTGTCCTCATTTTCATTGACAGGAGCACATCAACTGGTTGAGGTACTCGGTTGCACGTCACAAACCGGACTTCGAACTCTTGAATTAGCTCGGAAAAATTTCTTATGGATCCTTTCTGCAACCTATTGAACCATCTCAATGCAGTCGGTCCCAAACTCGAGGGAAATACCTTGCACATGAGCACATCGTTATGAGTATGCAAAAACATCATCTGAATATAATGGCTGATGTGTTCTATCGGATCAGTCTTCCCGTCATAGCAGTTGAACGGTGGGCGAGCAAACCTGTCCGGCATTTCGGCTCTCTCAATTTCGCTTGAAAACGTTGATCGAGCTACTTTTCGCAAAGCCGGCTCATGGCGTCCATGGCAGCATTTCGGGGTCGTCCCTCTTCTGGGGAGAGTAAATTCCTTACTTGGTTTTCCTGAGAATGTGAACGGCCTTGGCATTGCCCTATTTCCCAGGAGGGAGACCGGTTCCTATTTCACCGAAACCCTCTCGAGTGCGAATGGTCTCGGTACCGATATGATTCCTGGGAATGTGAACGACTCTGTTGCAGTCGATGTCCAGACTGATTGGACCACTGTTCATACCTATTCCCCCCAATCCCGTCTTCTTGCTGTCGGTCATTTCTGTCCCCTCCCCGACGCCTACCTCTCACCTCCAGCTCCAAGCCCCTGACTAATCTGTGGAGCCGTTCGACCTCTTCATCCTGTTCCTCCCTTCGCCTACGACTCTTGGCGCCAAAAACCATCCTTTGGGTTTGATACGATCCCTCTCCCGTGTCGGACATCATTTCTAGTTGGTCATGCCTCCTATCTTCTCGCTCTTTCTGTCTACGTTCTCGCCAACTCGACCCCCGAGAAGACCCTTCGAATCCAATTCCCGCGCGGTCCCCCGAACGCCTTTCAAACATTGTCTCCGAGTTTGAGTCCCTCTAGAACTACAGCGTCGTAGGAGAGCCCCACAGTGGGCGCCAATTGTAAGCTCCAAAGACAGGCGTGATGGGCCAAACCACTACTTGGGCTCACAATCTATTTATTTGGTGGGTCTGAGTATCCTACCTTGGGTTGTCCTAGGTTAAGGGACCCAATGCAAACACTTTTCTCCCCTTTTCCAAACGTTAACTCCTCTCTCTTTTTCTCTCTTTCTTACTCTTTTCTTACCCTCCAAAATTGCATCCCCCTCTATCCATTCATTTCTCCTGTTTATAGCCTTCGTTAATGGGATGATCATCGTAATCTCCTCCCTTAGTGCAAAGAAGGGGCCAATGTTAATGGGCTAAAGTGGGTCTTTAGGTATGAGTGGCCTTGGAAATGGTTCCCACTCTAGTCAATATGTTCGGCAACGGAGTTTCCTTAGGTTCTGCCAGGTAAGTTATCTTCTCCCTTAGTGCAAAGAAGGGTCCAATGTTAATGGGCTTAAGTGGGTTTTTAGGTATGAGTGGCCTTGGAAATGGTTCCCACTCTAGTCAATATGTTCGACAGTGGAGTTTCCTTAGATTCTGCCGGGCACGTAAACAGTGATGTGTCCGGGCGACATGACCGAGCAAGTGCATAAATGCCGGGAACGGTTTATTGAGTGTTCTGTGAGCAGGGTGTATGCGATCCGCTTTCTAAGTGCCCTGTCAATACTCAGTCCACGTTGGTGGCTATTCGTGGGTCTGGGTCGGGGCTATTGTCGATGTGCAGATTAGATCCTTGGCCCATATCTTTTATTCATGGCCTAAGGCCCAATATGAGTTTGGGTGTTTAGGTGTCATACATGTCCTATTTAAGTTTTTTTTTAATTTTTGTTATAGGTGAGTTAATGAGGTGCAAAAGACGAAGAGTCTAATATGAATAAATCATCAAAAACCCAATAAAGAAAAAAAGAAAAAAAAAAAAAGAAAGAGCAAACTCATGTGTATATCCAAAAGAAATTAAAATAAAAAAAATAAAAGAGAGAGAGAGAGAGAGAGAGAGAGAGAGAGAGTAATTTGAATTTATATATGTGTGTAACTGTAATTTTTTTTTTTTTTAATTGTTCTGTGCATATGCACGGATTGTACTTTAGTGAGTTTAATGAGTCATGAGACATGACACAATAGGGTTATATTTTCTTTAAAGACAATTTTAACTTATGGTGTTTGCTCCTAATATTATAACTCTTTATCATTAGACCAAGACAACAGTTAATTTTTTAGTGTAAGCAAAAATCAAACCCCATATATATTATTCGTCAATAAGAGACTTTACTAGTTGAGCTGATTGACACCCACTCAATATGGCGAATTTGCTCATAAGGTGTGTGTGTGTGTGTGTGTGTGTGTGTGTGTGTATGTGTGTGTTTTGTGTGTGTGTGTGTGTGTGTGTGTTTAGTGTGCCAAATGCTAAAATTTTAGCATTTGGTACAACTATTGCCAATGCTCTTAATGAACCATTTTAGAAAATTTTTAAATACCAAATTCACTATGGAGTTCATTCAAAGTTTTAGTTTTTTTCTTTTTTGTAATTTTTTTTATAGAATTATGTAGACAAGAATGTTTATTGAATTTTGACCATTATTAATTGCTAGTAAACTATTTTTAATGGTATGTTGCTAGTCATGACTCTTCAATGGTCTCTTCATTATTTATATATGTATATTTGGAATTCAAGAATTGCTATTTATAGGTTTTATTGTATCCTAGAGAATGGATACTCTAAGGGTACGTTTGGTACACTGAATGAGAATTACGATAGGAATTGTAATATTTATTACTAGGAATAAAATGTGTTGTAATGTAATAACTAAACATATTCATTAGTTTGGTTGTGAGTTATAACATTAGAATAAAACTTAACATTTATTTTAGGAAATTTCTTACTCAAACAATTATATTTCCTTAAAAATTTTTATTTTTAAATTTAAGAGAGATATGTGTTATTTTTTATGATTTTTTATTTTTATAATTGTTAGATGTATATAGAAAGTTTATTTATTTGGAAATATATTAAGTTTTGAAATTATTGCACTTACTAAGGAATAGCTAATACAACCTTTCAAAGAAGAATAGTTATTCCTCATTTTGAAGAATAGCTATTCATAAGGAATGATTATTCTTTGTAATAAAAACATAACCAAACTAAAGAATAACTAAATTATAGGAATAACTATTACATAACAGAGCCTATTACAGTCTACCAAATATGCCCTAAAGTTATCCTTTTGCAAACTTCTTAGAGTAGGAGAAAAGGGCAAACTTTTGCTACTTACAAGTATTCAACAATTTATGCATATAGGATTATGTGGCAACAAAAAGAAAGTGACAAGTGTATAAGAGTCTATCTGATTATGTGCATTGCACATGACCCTTGGACACATATTGCTTTCTTTTTGCTACCTCATATCCAATTTTGCATCCAAACTTCTCTCGAGAGCAAATATCCTCTTAAAAGAAAACTCTTGATTCTTTTTATTTTATTTTATTTTATATATATATATATATATATATATATATAAATTCAAAGGTGCGGGAAAACAGGATCTGATGTGCAATTTTCAAAATTATAAAATAATATTTTGTGAATTTGGACTGGTTTAATTGAACTAACTTTACACATTGGCAAGACAAGATGAAATTTCTAATTTTATGGTAATTTGCAATAACTTCCTAAATTGAATCTTGAAGAAACTAGTGCAATTTAGGCAAAAAACTTAAAGCAGATAAACTTGTTTAAAATGGCTATATTCTGAACATTCTAATTGATCAGCTGTATGATTTTTTTAATTGTAAAATGGTTATGGGTATATCACATTTAGAATTGCTTTCTGAAGATAAAATTTAAATAAAAGCAACAATAACATAAATATTAACATAAACATAAAGAGGAGAATATTATTGTACTTACAAATATAATTTTTATTTTTTTTAACAAATAGAAGCATTATAAAATGTTTATATAAAAAAATTATATCAATTTTGAATTTATTAGGCTTTTAAAAATTTATTTAATACATATATTTTGTAATGTCATATGTATCATGCTTATTTTGAATTTACGTATCAATGATGATATTTGTGAATATAGGCTTTGATGGTGTTATAAAAAGACAACTCCTAAACTCGTCCATATGTCTTGTCCTAAGGAAGAGTTGAGTGGCTTAGGGGTGTGTTAGTCCATGGATAAGCTCGTCTGTCCATATAGTCAGTTGGACGAGCACCTTGCGTCCTGAACATGTTAGCAACCTCTATTTTCCTGCCAGGCTACAAAATCGTTCCCCCTATAAATAGTTAAGGAAAACAGAGCCCGAATAATGTAACTTCCATGGTGGTTATGGAAGTTACCTTTGAGTCTTTCGAATTCCACAATGATAGGAGAAATAACTGCCACAAACAGGCACTATGGACTCTTCTTTAGAGGGTAAGGCATTCAGACACTTCCATACGAATTGGAATTCCAAAAATACTAACTTTACCATCGGAGGATTCTTGGCCAGTCTTCCCCAGTCTTCTCTGATTTTGTTTATATCTTTTCAAGGCATTCCAAGTCACACTGAGATCATCAACGCCCGAGACATTTAGCCTACTAATTTCCTTGTGTTCATCAAGCTACATTCATTTTTTTTTTTTTTTTTTTTTTTTTTTTTTTTTTGCATAATATCTTCGACACATTCATTAGAAAGCTTTTAGTTCCTTCGACCACTCTTAAATCAACTCTCAAGTATCAAGCGAAAATGTTAGCATATTTTGTAGATATCAATTTTTTAGTAATTAAATAAAAGAGCATGTGACAAACTAAAAAGTATTTTAACTATTCATGGAGTGGAATATAATGTCCAACATTTATATAATCTGGGAAAATAAAACAATTTTATTAATTGAAATTGTCATACAAATAGGATTTTGAAACATAAATTCCAATTGATCAACCAATAGAATCCACTACATCCCCTATGTGGAAGTATACAAATGAATGAAATGTATGGTTTGTGTTAGAGAGAGAAGAAGCAACATTATAGAATCAAGAAATGAAATCAATCGCCAAGAAGTATTGAAATAATTGCACTTTAGTTTTGCAATCCATACTTCAAACGTCTACTACAATGCAGATTCACATTGTTGAAGATTTTAGAGTAGGCATAAATCAGTTGGGAGCTTTTTATGTTTCTTGTTTGCTAATGTACTAATCAAACATTCAAACCTCTTTTATTTTTTCACTTACAAAAAGGAGAAAAATGAAGAAGAAGGTAGTTTGATCCATTTGTTGTATATATTCAGTTATTTGAAATCATTTATGAACACCACAATCTCTTGTATAATGCCTTCAAATACAGATTCAAGTTGTAAAAGTACTCTATTGGCTTTTCACAATTATTATAACTTTTTTCCATTGACATCATAAGTGTAACCCAACAAAGCACTATGAAACAGCTAATTGAAGCTATTGAGTCCATGTCAAACTCAAGCTTGGAAAGCCACCTCCCCTACTTGCCCATTGTTGAATATCAAGGAGACAACTTAATCATCACTGAATCCAATTTTCCACAATTCCTTTGAGATGCACCAGTTCGACATCAAGGAAATATTGCTCATATGTAATTAGATTTCGAAGGTTGCACTCTGTTCAATCCTCAATTGTCAAAGTTGGGATTTCCATTACCAAATTTCTAAACTATAAATCAACTATTTTTCATTTCAGTGTATTCATAAATTTGAATTTGGCCCTATGAATCAGTGTGAAACAACACATTGACTTCCAATTCTTGAATTATGTACTTTTCATAGAAAGAAAGGCACCTATTCATACGGATCAGACCAAGGAAATGCTCGATATCATGGATTGAATTCCTATATTATAAACATAAACATAAACATAAACAAGAAAATATTTTTTGTACTTATAAACATATTTTCTTTTTATAAATACAAACATGAGCAAATATAAAACTTGATTCTATCAATATGTGACTTTATTATGCTCTTTACAAATCAATTTATTGATTATATAATAATTTTAATATTGTTCCAATAAATACCTATGATTTAATTTAGAAATAGAATTACATTCATACATGCATTAAAGATAATTATGGTTAATCTTGTAGTTATCCTTTTAGCCAATTAATCTTGGCTAAATTAATGCCACTATACAAATAAAATGGGTCCTCTAAAGTTATATTGTTGTAAAAATTATATTATAATACACATTTTTTTTCAAATCATAATTTTAAGAATGTTAAAATTATGATTAAGTATGACAAACTTAATCATAATTTTATAATGGTATGATTAGGTTTCCTTAGGTGTTATAATACGGAGTCCATTGTTATGAAGAGCTTATTAGCCAAATTAAAGATGGTTGGAATGCTGTGATGGTAGGTCTATCATTTACATGAGGTTGTTTAGGTGTTCCAAGAATATGAGGAAACAATTACTGCTCTTTTCGGTTTTCTTTGTCATTAAATATAATGTTGGCTATTATCACAAAAAATTGAAGGTATAATTATGGAGCCTGTTGATTGAGATAATATATACTTCTTCTTTTCATGTGATTAAATGAATAAATAAATACATGCATTTTATGGATCTGATGGACAACAATGTAAAAATAATTCGATAATTATATAATTCCCTATCAAAAACTAGAATAATAATATAAAATATATGGGTATATGATGTTATATTAACTATCAAATATTTAGAAATGAATTTCTATTTCTAAATATTTAATTCCATATAGAGCTCAAATAATAGATTGACAATGCCC